>NC_092313.1:2917250-3240000 GCF_036785885.1 Coffea arabica | reverse complement strand
ATTCCATAAAATAAAAAAAGGAAGAGACAACAAATCAAACATAACGGAAGAAGAAGAATAAGAGGGAACCCAAAAAATCAGGAAAAGATAAGGAAACAGGGCAAGAAAACCTCAAAGACTACTTTCACTGCTACTTTGAGCTAGAACCGGAAATGGGTTCCTCACCGTTTCTCTTCTTCATGCTTCACCTCTTAGTATTCTGCTGTGGGCGGGCATTTTCCAAGAATGCAGAGTTGGGAGCTTTGATGAGCCTAAAGGCCAGTCTTGATCCAGAAAGCAGGTTGCTTGTTTCATGGACAGGATCAGGTGACCCGTGTGGTGGTTCGTTTGTGGGAGTTGCATGTAATCGCAGGGGTCAGGTTGCTAATATTTCTCTGCAAGGTAAAGGGCTCTCAGGGAAGCTGTCTCCGGCGGTTGCTGAGCTCAGACACTTGACTGGGCTGTACTTGCACTACAATGCTCTGTATGGAGAGATACCCCGAGAAATTTCAACCTTGAGCGAGCTCACTGATTTGTATTTAAATGTTAATAACCTTTCCGGAGAGATCCCTCCTGAACTTGGAAATATGGGCAGCTTACAAGGTGTAGATTTTAGTCCTTCTGTGCTCCTCCGTAACTGTGTTTTTGTGTTAAGTTTTGTAAGGTTTTCTTCTCATAGCTTATTGTGCAAAATGCTCATTCTTTATTCCTTTTCTTTTCTCTCTCTGCGTCGGAAGGGGGAGGGGTAGGTCATCGGAGTAAACAGGATTACTAGCATAATGTGAGCAAGAAAAAACTTCAAGTTATTTTTTCTAGTTGCTAAAATCTGTTGCATGTTATTGTAGCTTTACCACTCTTGAGGTCCAAACTTAATAATATGAACTGTGCATGTGCTTTTATAATTTCTTTTACTTCTTTTTCTTTTTTAGTAGTGAAAATTTTCAACTTTTTCTTTTCATTTTTGAGTGAGAGAAAAAATTGAACTGTATTCTCTCTTTATAAGTTGAGTTTAGTGTGTTCACTCAGTTTGATATGTGGCTTTGTATGTTAATAATTTCAATCCTAGTCATTAGGTTGGTTCTCTTTATAAAATTTTAGTCTTTTCTTTATATCCCGCGTGAATTATATACTCAAAAAATGTCCCTGCTGGAGTAAATTGAAGACACAATCTGGAACTTCATGAGAAAAGTTTAAATCTTTACGTAGTCAGTGCAATTTTTGTTTTGTATTTACTGTTTAGCCTTGCACTGTGTTAAACGTTTCCTTGTGGCTCTGCTGTTGCTGTGTAGTTTTGCAGCTTTGTTATAATCAATTTACTGGAAGTATACCAACGCAGCTGGGGGCTCTAAAGAAGCTAAATGTTCTTGCTTTGCAATTTAATGAGTTAACTGGTGCAATCCCTGCAAGCTTAGGCGACTTGGGGTCGTTGATGAGACTAGACTTGAGTTTTAATCGCTTATTTGGCTCAATCCCGACAAAATTAGCTGATGCTCCAATTCTTGAAGTTCTAGACGTCCGAAACAACTCACTCTCTGGAAATGTTCCTAATGGTAATCTTATTCACCCAATATTATACTAGAGATATACATTTCTTGTAGTCCATGAAAATATGTTTACTTTGAACTCTTAAGGGAGGGGGGGGGGGCAAATGCTAGTTGAAAAATATTTTACTGGTTCAAAGCTATTTATGAAAATTTATGTACCATCAGATTTTTAACTTATGGGTGAGGGACGTCATTTTGATCTTTTAATGGTGGATGCAGCTTTGAAGCGATTGATTGGAGGATTTCAATACGAGAACAACCCAGGTTTATGTGGAGCTGGTTTTTCATCTTTAAGGGCTTGCACTGCTTCAGATCGCCCGAATCCAAGTAGACCTGAACCTTATGGTGGTGGCCCAACTGGTCTGTCAACAAGAGACATTCCAGAGACAGCTGATCTAAGATTGAACTGCAGTGAAACTCATTGCTCAAAATCGTCTAAAGCCTCGCAGGCTTCTGTCATTGTTGGAGTACTTGTGGTTTGTATCATTGTGTTAGTTATCGGAATTCTCAGTTTCTCCCACTATCATCGCAAACAAAAACTTGAGAACGCATCGGATGCACAAGATAGCCGCCTGCCTACGGATCATGCCAAGGGTGCTCAGAGGAAGAATGGTTCTCCGCTTATCAGCCTTGAATATCCCAGTGGGTGGGATCCACTCGCGGAGGGTCGACATTTTGGTGATGTCTCCCAAGAGTTTATGCAGAACTTCAGGTTTAATCTGGAAGAGGTGGAATCAGCTACTAGGTACTTTGCCGAGAAAAACTTATTGAGTAAAAGCAACTTCTCTGCTACTTATAGAGGAAGCCTAAGAGATGGATCAGTTGTTGCTGTTAAAAGCATTTCAAAAACTTGCTGCAAGTCAGAGGAATTAGAGTTCTTAAAGGGACTGAACATACTAACCTCGTTGAGGCATGAGAATGTGGTTCGTCTAAGAGGCTTCTGCTGTTCCAAAGACCGGAAAGAGTGTTTTCTTATTTATGATTTTGTTCAAAATGGAAATTTGTTGCAGTATTTTGATGTTGTGGATGGCAGTGATCATGTCCTTGACTGGTCAACAAGAGTTTCTATAATCAATGGAATTGCAAGAGGTGAGTTTATCTTCTGGTACTTCTCAGAGAATTTAGTCAGTTGATGCAGAAGCATGTTTGAAGACGTAAAAGTTTCAAAGGTCAAAACAATTTTGCAAGCTCATAAATCACTCAGAAAATACATTTCCTTCAAGTGCATTAGCAGTAAATGCTGCACCAAATTAGTAACATCAGACTAGTATCTCAAAAAACTTCTCTTTTATTTCACGTTTAATTTTACTTTTGAAACTTGTCTCTCTTGATTACCATTTGAACAAAGGAGTAAGATATGTACTGGCATGTTTTCACATTATGTGTTCATAGGCTTCATTGCTAATTTAGCTAACAACTTTTTTTCTCTTTTCATTTTCTGAGCAGGTATTGAGTATTTACATGGATACAAGGTGAATAAACCTGCCCTTGTTCACCAAAACATTTCTGCTGCGAGTGTGCTGATTGATCAACGAAACAGACCTTTGCTTTCTGATTCGGGTCTCCACAAATTACTTACTAATGATACTGTCTTCTCAACACTCAAGGATAGCGCTGCGATGGGATATTTGGCTCCTGAGTACAGTACTACTGGCCGGTTTACAGAGAAAAGTGATATTTATGCATTTGGGGTACTTTTGTTTCAAATCCTTTCTGGGGTTCGAAAAGTAACCAGCACAATGCAAGCTGCTGCTGACTTAGGAAAAACTCAGGACTTCATGGATAGAAATCTCCATGGAAAGTTCTCTGAACCTGAGGCCATAAGGGTTGGGAAGGTTGCTTTGTGGTGTATCCATGAATCTCCAGAGGAAAGACCTGGAATTGAGACAGTTCTACAGGAGCTTGGTAACTGCACTAACTTTTCCTAGAACTCAAAGGTTCTTATTCACAGGTATTGATTTTGTAATGTTCCGTGCTAATTATGATTTGTGGTCGATTGCTACTAACCACTTACAGATGACGGACTCTTTACAGAGATTGTAATGCAAAGTACACTCAATGAGGACTAAACTTTATGTGAAATTAGCTAGTGGTGGTTTTTACTTGTGTCGCAACCTACTGTTTGAATGCTAATCATGATTTATGGTAGATTGCAACTAACCACTTACTGATGACGGACTCTTTAGAGAGATTGTAATGCAGAGTCCTCTCACCGAGGGCTAAACTTGATGTGATATTAGTGGGTGTTGGTTTTTCCTTCTGTGTCACAACCTATTCCAAGCGTCTTTTTTCTGATCTTTCTTCAACGCATATATGTATATATTCGCCTTTTCGACTTGGAGAAATCATATTTCCAGCTGCATGATGCATTGAATTAACCGTTCACCTTTCTCACATGTTGTGAATAACTGAATATGTATGTAGCAGTCTTTTAAAGTCTCTCGCTTCTCTCATTTCTCTGTTTTCTAACCACCTTTAGCATTTATCAAGATCGACCAGAGATGAAAGTATATCTCTCATCTGGAACCAAAAAGCAAATAGTGATGTAATATCGTCTCACCTGGAAAAAGAATATGATAATCAATTAAACTCTACAAAAAGTTTGTATAAACTTTATTAGGAGTATATTACATCAATTTGCTATTTACATTTGTCATCTGTAAGACCTTAAAGAATAGTCATTTAAACCGAAAAAGAGCCTAAAGTACTGCTCTCCAAGAACTTGATTTATAATGGGACACAAAGCTGATCTTAAGCTTTAACAACTCTTCCTTGAAGAGGAGATCTGATCCTGAATACGTGTTCTTCACCAGTACATTTGTCCACTTTAACAACCCAGTGGCTTGTTTTCCCTGATTTGATAGGATAATAATTAAAGTTGGCATTTGCAGATATTCTTGTCAGCAGCAATCCTTCCCCTATTGGTAACAGCTGAGTGTGCAAACCGCCTTTCCTCCAGGACCCCTTGCAAAATGCATTATAGCCTAGGACTATGGTGTTCTGTTGCCTGGTGCTTTCCTGTATTGTTCGGAGAACTCCTCCATGGTTTTCAAGATTACAGTCAATGGCTATGAAATCTGCCTCCTTGCAGTAGTTTGAAAGCATCATGTGGGCGTCTCCCATAACAAACTGAACTTGAGTTGCATTACTTCCCAAGATCTTTTCAGATATATCTAGTTCTTCTTGCCCACGAAGGATGCAAATTACACGTCCACCGGTTTGTTGAGCCGCTGCCACCAGGGCTAGTGTAGTGCAGTCCACAACGCTGGAACATGCAACAACGATTAATTGCACATTGTTTCCAGCAGCAAGAGCTGAAATGAATTCTGCTCCATTTGGCTCTTTGGTACTCTTTCCCTGCAGAAAAGTCACGTCACGGTCAATAACAGGCTAAAAGAAAGCTAATAACATTTGATTTTCATATACAGGAACATAGGCAAAATTCATAGGAGCTTCGAAGATTTTGCAGTTGATAGCACTCACCATTTTCATGGTTTTAAGGAATGCTTTTGTGGCATTTTCAGCAGACCAGCAACCCATATTTTCCTGCTTAGACATTTTAGAGAAGTTGATTACTTTTTTAACCTTGGATGTGGATTATAGAACCGCTCGTCCCAGCCATTCGTGTTGCATTTATATAGACTTGACCATGAAGGATACGCCACAATGAAGGTATTGTGCTTCGCTGGCACTATTAAATTAGAATGAATTGCAACCAAACAAATCAAGAATAGTATAAAATAGTGTCAATCAGAATCAATTGGACCGGAAATTCAATGCTTTCTGTCACCGTTATACTATTTAATCCGCAATATGCCGTTAATGAAGGCAGTGTTATGGTGGAATTTGTATATTGTAGCTTCAACCTGATCAATGGCAGCATACACTTTTTTCCTCTCTACTTTTACCAGATATCAGAAGTCATTCCCTCAGAACTTTAAGCTTCCCTTTATAGTTTAGACACATTTTAACCTACGAGTGAAAAGTATGACCACTTCACCATCTCAGAAGGAAGAAAGTTAGATGGAACCGAAACAGCGCTAACAAAGATGCTTATTTTCTGAGCTACCACTTAGCTCAGGGAAAAAATTGTTTTAAGGGTGAAAAACAAAAAAACCCCTTGTGATAAACCTAATATATAAAAATGTCCCCCATGGTTTCAAAACGTACAACATGACACCTCATGTTTTGAACTAAATTGTAAAGGTGATGAAATCCGTTAAATTTAACGGAAATGCATGAAAAATGCCCTGATATAATTAAGCAAAAGACAACTCAACAAAATCATTTGTTTTATTCTCTACAGAGATAGAATTGAGGGTTAAGGGGTAAAATAAGTATATTTGTTAAAAATTAGGTATAAATTTTTTTTAAGGTTCCAATAAGTCATTTCCATTAAGTTCAACAGATTCTGTCACGTTTACAATTTAGTTCAAAACATAAAGTGTCGTTTTATACGTTTTGAAATCATGAGGATTTTTCTGTATACAAGATTTATCACGGGAGACTTTTGTTTTTTACCCTTGTTTTAACTTGAGGCAAAAGGCCCAAATGTGAAAGATAAGGAAAGAAAAGGAAGCGGAGGAATTGGTAAATTTCGTGGAGGCTGCTTTGAGAATAATTTTGTATTACTTAATTGTCAAATCTGATCACATCGAGGATCCAATTAATTCATCATATAATGCACCACTCCTTATAATTGAAATCTCTCATTAGCTGTCATGTCCTTTGCTGGACAGACATTTGAAATTCGAGGAAATTGTTAATAATAGCAACGAACTACAACTTGTAATCTTGTATTAATACTAATTAATCTGTAGAGACAAGGCAGAAAAACCTTGCTGTATCAAGATTCCTTCTGGACAGAGCCAATCCAAATAGGAAGTGCAACATCAAACACTGTGCTGAGGCAAACCAAAACCCTGAAAATGATTCAGCTTTGTTGCATGAATCTGATCCTTCCGCAAGTTACGTTCAAAATCAGCAAATTGCATTGTACGAACAAGTACGTTAGACCCCCAACACAAAAAAGAAATACTTTCGAATTGGCAATCAGTTTTTTTGGGGGGTGAGGGGGTGAGCATCGCACCAGCTTTCTTTGGATATGTTGAAGGTAGCATTTTGCCCGTTAACTTTTTGCTTTTATCTTAAACAACTTAATTCAATCTTCAACCACAGCTATTACTGTCATAAATCAGTAGATCTAAAGCCTAAAATGGACCAAAACTGGGAGCATTTTCTCCTTGGACCCGTCTCAAGAATTTAGCAAGAAGGTGAGGATTTGTATCATGGACAAGACAGGGCAACAACTGATGCCTCGTTCTCTATACTCCATAGTCACTCTTCATCAGTGTCATCCGATACAGAGCAAAAGACGACAGCATGCATAACATATGGATGCATGTGGCTAACTCGATTAGAAACTCTAGTTTCGTCTAGAGAACCTGTACCCTTCAAGGAACCAAAGCATTAAAATATCTAGCACTGCAGAAGCAGAGTTGCTAAGTGTAAATCTTGCCTCCGGATAGCCTTGCAGAGATCTAGATCCGGTCAAGTTGTCGCCCAGGAAAACACATTGATTGACAGAGAAATAACGTGCTTAAATTCTCTGTCTTTTGGTCTTTCTTGCACAACGGGAGGTCCCATTACTCTGATGCTGCTGAATAGATCAGGCAACTGGGGGAAAAAGTTAATTGGTCATGATAAAGCATATACTGTAGTCTGTACGTGCATTTTTCTCTTGGATTACAACACACACTTCTTGGAAATTTCTTCCCTCTCAATGGATCTATTTTATTTTGATATATTTGACAAACTAACCTTATACTCTGTGAAACAGGGGCAAGAAATTGTCGCAAAGCAAATTTTGGAAAGAAAAATTCCACCTATTCTTCAATTATCATGATTGATTGTATAATCAGAGTCTACAGTGTGCACATTTTGCGAATGAGAATGCACGTAAGTTGGCTAAGTGCATGTAGGTGTTACGATTAAGGTGTATAAACCGTCTATCAGTAGAAGCACTAACAACCCTTCTGGCCCTTTGTCACATTCAGCATCCACAAACATTAATTCAAAACAGATGCTGAAAACATCTGAAGACTGATTTAAACTTAGTAGGTGTCAAAAATGCAGAAATATTATTGAGGTACTTGGAAAGGTCTACAGGATGTGCACGTTCGTCCGCAGCAAGCTTGAGCTACGCAACAGAGAATTGAGGTATTCGTTCAAGCTCTGAGGTTTAGGGATAATTATTGGACAACTTTAATATCAACAGATACGTGTTTATACAATGCCAGTCCATAGTGTTGACACCAAGGATCGACAAGGGGAAAAATAGGGAAACGTTCATAGATTTGTCATGAAACAGGTAAATTCGACGCAAGTCTTTTTTATTTCTTTTGGTGGTTTCATGTTTAAGCAGTGAGTTGATTGTGTAGATATACTAACAAAGGGTGTTTGATAAGTTGATCCGCCCCAGTGTTTCGTATCTGTGACGCACTAAATTGTGATATAGTTGTGAAAATTGGAGCAAGTATTGCCCAGTAACTCAGAGCTTCAAAAGAATTAGCTAGATAAGTAGTCCACTACTGAAATAGCAGATAGATGCTGCAATCTTCATTATTTGCAGTTTCAGAATTATACTGCGCATTTTGTTATCAATTAAGCTTAAGCAAATCCGTGTCATCTCTAATATCAGTTCTCTTTATCTTATTTGATTTTTGGTAAATACAAAATGAACAGCCACCACCGAGTACAAGCTTTGGAGAGCTGAAGTGCAACTAGTTCCCAGGAAGATTAAACCCGAAACACATGCTCTTCACCTGTGTATTTGTCAATTTTAACCAGCCAACGCCTCTTCTTGCCTGAAACAGCAGATCTATTACTCTTGTTGACATTTTCAGCTATCTTGGTTACTAGCAAGCCTTCTCCTATGGGCAACAAATGAGCTTTCAACCCCTGCGGGCACCTCCATGAGCCCATGGAACATGCATGGTATGCAATAACAATAGCATTCCTGCTAATCACTTGCACAGTTTCAAGAATACGCTGACAATTCTCGAGATAACAGTCTATAAGAATGCAATCAGCTTCTCTATAGTCGTTGCAGAGTAAATTTAGGGCGTCACCAATAACAAACTTGACATGTATTGCACTATCGCCGAGGGCTATTTCTGAGGAGTGTTGTTCATGAACTCCACGAACAATGCATATGACTTGACCACCAGTTTGCAACGCAGCAGCTACCAGGGCCAGTGTGATTGAATCAGCCGCACTTGCACTCGCAATAACCATAAGTTGTGCATTGTTGCCAGCAGCAAGTGCCGAAATGAACTCCGCTGCATCTGGCTCCTTGGCACCTTTTGTCTGTAATCGTTAAGAAACGTTAAACAAGTGTACGCATCTTGCCTTGATTTATAGCAACCTGCATCTTATACTAATGAAATGGACATCATCAGTGAGCTCAAGTGACCTATGGCACCAGTTATGCAAGAAAAGTAACAATAATAGCTATCTCATGTGCATGTCAATCTCACCATTTTTACTGCTCGGAGATAGGCTCCAGTCGCATTTTCAACAGACCAGCTCGCCATCTTCCCCTTCAGGCTTTGTCAGTCTCCCTATCTGTTTTGAGCCCACTTTCAGGGAGTAGAAGACAGCCAAGCCTGCTTTATAAAGGGATGAATTTCTTATTTGTCTGCTTCTAATTACAGCATGCAGCATTCAATTCAAGGTAAGTTACAGGTATGGCCAAAGGGACTACTAGACCTGGTCATGTTCAATCTATAATAATGATGAACAAGGAATGAGGGGTGAATTTAATCCATTTAGAAACAAGATGCCAGAGAAATTATTCATCTCTGTCTGCAGTACTTACTTTGTGGAGCTACCTAAACTCCACCGTATTCTGTTGCATTTAGCTCAAGTCCGATCAAACGATGGTCATAATAAATCACTAGCGTTAAAAACCGTTTCCCAAGATATTCTTATGTTCATTGTGATGTTATGCGTCAAGGGAACAATCTGAATTTTATATTGCAGCAAGGGATATTGGAGAAATTCGTATAAATCATTTATCACGAGAGACAGAAAAATGAGAACCATGCTGGTCCCAGACCTGACACCGATTCGCTAAAAAAATTGCTGCAAGTCGAATCAAACAACTAGTGAACAACAGTAAGGCAAAAGAAAGAATGGTTCTGATGATAAAATGGGAATTGAATTTGGTCATATATTGCATGAAATCGATGACAAATGATCTGAGGCGTGAAACTGCTGTCTGCTTGCCTCTCTTCCACTGCTATGCGGATGAACATATACATAGGTTGTGGGCCTCTGGCAAACCCGCTGCCTAGACTCATCAACATTCATGGACTTTCTAAAGCCTCTCACAGATATCTTTTTTGCTCCTCCTGGGGTGCGATTCAGGTCGCTGATATATGTTGCAAATTTACATGATTGGGAGAGAGAATGTGAATACGGAAGAGAACGGATACGGTCTAAGATTCAGCTTGGCGGTTTTGCGACCTTTGTAAGGAACATGTTGCACATCACTGCATGGAATGATGGCAAATGGTATAAAGCATCACAAATGCTGCAACCGGCAAAGGTTAATCTTTTCTAGCTACTTGTGAAGAATGACCAATTTAAGAGCAAAACATAAAAATTGACGTTATCTGGTAATTTCTCAGGCTTTGTATCTGATAGGAGCAAGATATTAGCTTGCCTTCCATATAACATAAAAAACTGACATTATTCTGGTAATAGCTGCTCAGGCTCTGTATCTGATGAGAGCAAAGGATTAGCCTGCCTTCCATGCCGACCAATATTATATTGATGGCATTAAGAGTTCACACCAACTTGTTGAATTAATTCAATGTTTGATGGAGAAAAGCTACAAAACTTCAATGTATTGGCGACTGGAGGACAGTGCTAACTGAATCCAAGGATGCGTCTAATAAAACTGAAATTTGAAATCTGAATTTATTAAATTATTAAATTGTTAAATATTAAATCTAATATATTTGAGTGCATATCACATCCAGTGATACTGAATAACTTATCACTTAATTTTGATAGTAAATTTTACTTAGAAAATTCAGTGCCACTTAATTAATTCAGATATTTAATTTTTGATTATTAAACGATCTGAACATGTTAAAATCTGAATCTATTAAATTTAAATGCTAAATTAGGTTATCAAACAGGATTTAAGTCTGTTTACAACTCTATTTATTTGCACTTCAAGGGCAAACATCATTATTGATTTCCCCCCCCCCCCCCCTTCCTATGCTCAAGAGAATTTTTAATACTACTTTATCTATTGAAGGTCGGCTAAATAAATAACACAATATATTGCATACATATGGGCTAAATAAATAACGGAATAAAACAAATTATTAAGTTCAATGTTATTTTTTCCACCACTCACTTGAGTGAGTTGAGTCCATACTACAGAGTACTGGAAGATGCTAACTCAAAGCGTTGTGTGGATTGCAACTTTTCAAGAAATTTTGAAAAAAAATATTATAGCACCCTTTAGGACGTGATATATATAAAATAAAAAATTATGTAAAAGAAATATTCACGAAAAATATGAAATTTTCTCGCAAAAAACTTTTACCATTTCAAATCAAAACTTCAAAGAAAGAAAAGCTTACCAGTTCAAACGTCGAGTCGCGGCTAGGAAATTTTTTTTTTTGTGGAAAAACTATTGAAAAACGTTTACCTTGTCAAAACAGTCAAAATGGGCATAGATGATGGAGAGCCACGGAACAATTTAACATTACTCGGAATATGGAAATAGACAATATTTCTATTTGGCAAACGCTTATTAGTTTTCCTCAAATCTCTTTAAATCTTTTCTCCTATTCTTCTCCTAAAAGTTTCATCTAGTTGTACCTTCTCCTAAAAATATTTGGGCTTTTTCTTTTTGATCATTTCTTAAATTAATAAAATTATTGCTTTTTCTTAAGAAAGAAAAAGAGACAGACAGAGAGATGATGAAGGATCACATCACCTTATTCACCTTCATCTGTGAATCTAAAAGTAGGAGATAAACACTTGTTAGTGATGTGTAGGCATTGCTAAAATTATTTTTCAAAATTTATTTACCTATAATATCAATACACATTTCAATTATTTGTTTATTTTACATATATCATATCAAAAATATGTTACAATATTTTTTATCTGTTGTGAAACTAATAAAATAAACTTCCAAAAGTAGGGATAGTAGAGTGAGAAGAAGAGAGAGATAGAATTATATTTTACTGATCAAAGTACTTCCAGGTTTCAAGGTTACAAAAGAAGTAGGATTCATCCCTATAAATAGGTGATCCAAGATAAAAGATACATGAATCCCATTAAATACTAATACATGAATTTAGTACTTCAAGTACATTCATAAAAGGTTTCATCCAATAGACCAACGAATCTAGGGAGAATACATGTGTCTATCATCTTGAGAATACAAACGGACATCTTCATCTTGTAATCATTCTTGAGAATATCAACGGACAGCCACATCTAGAGAATATCAACGGACATCCACATCTTATCATTATTTCATAACTCAAAAAATTATGCCAAATAATCTACTACCCAGACACACTCACTATTAATTTTTTGAGTTTGAGGCTTTCAATACAAAAAAAAAAAAAATTTCTCAATTACAGAAAGGTGGGAGCTGTATAAAACTATAAATAAGATATCTCTTTAATTTAATCAAATGATGATGACGTTTTGGTTAGGTTAAACTAGGTAAGTTACAATTAATACGTACATTATCGAACTAAAACATAAAAAGCGCGCCGACATCACAGGAAATTAATTAGTATTATGGGAATATCTCCTTTCCCATTTGAGAGAGAGGGAAAAAGAAAAAATAAAAAAGGGGAAGGAAAAAGGAAGCCCCTGTGAAGGCGGTGGACTGCAGTGATAATTCAACGCAAGTACAGAACCCTTGCCGCTGAGAATTGAGATCACACAATTCAGAGAACCCATTCATTTGTTGCTCTCGGGCGTGGTAATGGGGAACGCGTACTGTATCTTTTGCGGGTGCGTGGGCCAGGCCAACGTAGGCGTCGTGGAAAAATGGGGCCGGTTTCTGAAACTGGCGCAACCAGGTCTCCACTTCTTCAATCCTTTCGCCGGCGAATGCCTCGCCGGAATTATCTCCACTAGAATCAGTTCTCTCGACGTCAAAATCGAGACCAAAACCAAGGTCCTCCCTCCTACCCGCTTTTGCAATCCTTTGTTTTCCCCTTAAGAAAATATAATACATATATGGATGAATCAATGAATAAACACCGCAGTGACTTATGTTGACTGTTGCGAATCCGGAAATCCTAAAACGGCACCGGTTCTCTTCCGGATCGCCTAATTCTGGATTGATTTTCTTTGACGAAAGATTCTTATCTCGCCCGTTTCTCGATGATCATCTATTTTAACTGTGTTATCGTGGACGAAATCTTGTTTCTCTGTTTCCCCTTTTTTATTTGTTGACGGTAAGGTTTAAATTGTAAATTAGTGTACTATAGACTGGATGAAGTGAAAGTCAACCAAAAAAATTCAGTTTCTGTTCTTGAGCTCTGCTTGTTTTCTTATTTGTTTTACGGTATACTATATCACCACAAGCTTCTAGATGTATGATCCGTTAGAGTTGACAATATTCATCCTGCACCTTTTACCTTTTTGGTCCGAGTAGTCACAACTTTACAGCTTTACTTATTAGGTAATATAGAGATCTAAAGATGGGCAGATTTTCCCTGTCCCTTCTACGAAATTCACATTGTCAGCAATGTTAAGGTGTTTTTCCTTTTATGCTATGAATCTCATTGTTGAATTCTTGAAATCATGTAACTCAATTGCTCGGTAACTTTGGCATGAATGTTTAGTTTGTGTCAAATTTTAGTTGAATCACTATCCTCTAAAGTGAATTCATAAGCTTAAGAACTTCTGAAGTATTCACAAATACTTCGTATGCCAAGAATTATGAGATGTTCGACTCCAAATAATTTCAGAATTACATTGAACAATCAGAATCAACATTTCGGGATTTTAATTATGCTTCGGATGAGCCTTGGCTTTTTTTTTTTTCACCTTTGTTTGAAAGCAATAAGTTGTAGTCTTACGATAGATAGTATCACTTGTGTTCCATTCTACAGGACAATGTCTTTGTCCAAATGCATTGCTCGATTCTATATCGAGTGATCGGATCAAATGCTGATGATGCATTCTATGAGTTGCAAAATCCCAGGGAACAGATTCAAGCATATGTATTTGATGGTAGTTTTCTTAATTCTGCAACATTTTTGGTATTAATGACAATTTTTGACATTGCTGACCTTACTCTTAAATAATCTATATTCATGTGATTGTTGTATTTCTTTCACAGTGGTTCGAGCTCATGTTCCTAAAATGAATTTGGATGAGCTTTTTGAGCAGAAGGGTGATGTAGCTCAGGCTGTATTGGAAGAACTTGAGAAGGTAAATTGATGTGGCATAACATTTCCCAATTATTCACGCCTCTTGCTTTTCGTGGATATCAAAAGATGATTTGCCTGTGTTGTACTGCTCAAAGTGAGGATGATATTAGTAGTTCTGAAGAACTTTCTCTTTCTCTCCAATATCCCAGGCATGCTTGTTTCCTTGATTGAAGTTTTATAATTAATTGAGAGTTGATCTCTTGAAACAGATTTCAAGGATGAGTTTAATTTTACATTAGTTCAACTTTGACCAGTATCTTCAAATGTTGCTTAGAAGATAATCTGTGCAAATATTTTTCTTCAAGTCCTTAATCCTGTTTTAAATCTGTTTCAGGTTGATAATTTGCAGGCTTTTCTTTTTGGTTTACCAAATGTTGATGAATCTTCTAATTGATGAAGAAGTGAATAGGTTTTTTTGTTAGAATTTGTGTTATACTTGTAACAATTGAGGAAGTAGTCCTTTAACTGTCAGTGGCATATTGTTTGCCATGCAAGAATAAGGGTAATTAGACATTGTACTTATGGAGTCTTTCATTTGTATGAGGAGATTTTATTTTGTGATGCAAAATGGATGTATAGGACTCGTGATCAAGTATACCTATTTAGATCTCTCTTTTTCATTGCACTTCTTGTAAGTCAGTAGTAGTTGTCATGCTGAACAGTGTAGTTTAATTTTTCAAATGCTAACCTATTAACTTTGCTTATGAAGATCACCTTGTTCAGAATATCAATCTTATGTTGAATTCGTGACTCAGGTAATGGGAGCATATGGATTCAACATTGAACAGATACTGATGGTGGACATTATTCCTGATCCCTCTGTGCGCAAAGCTATGAATGAGATAAATGCAGGTGAGGATGTAGGACCCCTAGCTATTTGAGGTGTTATTCTGCAAATTTCTCCATACTTCAGTTCTTGGTGTTGGTTATATAACGAATCAACATTATTCTTTCATGTGTTCCACACTACTTTTTTGGGGTTTTTTTTTTGGGGGGTGGGGGTGTTGTTCAGAGGGGTTAAATTCACAGAGATTCCCCCAAAACTGATCCATATATATGACAAGTTTTGCTTTTGGATCACAAGAATGCAGCAGCTGCTGTTTGTATCAGCATCTAGTTTTGTTTTGCCTTGGTTTTTCTATGAACAGCGTTCTACATGTATGTGTATTTTGATGGTACGTCTTTTTGGTCTTTAATTTGGAGTTAAAAAGTACAAATCTCTCCAGATTCTCTGTATCAACACACAGACACACATTTCACTGTAGCTGTTAGGCGGCTAAATGTCCTTTTCTTATTCTGCATAATAGCTCAAAGGCAACAGCTGGCTAGTGTGTACAAGGGAGAAGCAGAGAAGATCCTGCAGATTAAAAAGGCAGAAGCTGATGCTGAAGCAAAGTATTTAGGAGGAGTTGGGGTTGCAAAGCAGAGACAGGCAATTACAGACGGCTTGCGAGAGAACATCCTGAATTTCTCTCACAAAATCGAAGGCACCTCAGCTAAGGAAGTGATGGATCTGATCATGGTCACCCAGTATTTTGATACAATCAAGGACCTTGGGAATTCTTCCAAGAACACTACAGTTTTCATACCCCATGGCCCTGGTCATGTTCGGGATATTGGTGAGCAGATACGCAATGGCCTGATGGAGGCCTCCAGTGCACAGATATGTGCTGAATAGGTTTATTGGTTTTTCGGATGTTCAAAGGATTGAGGAGTTATTGGTTTGATAATCACATCAGACATTACATGGTTGTACGTCTTTCTCGTGATATTGTAAATGGTCTTTTTTGGCTAAGAATATGGTGTAGTATCTCACTGTTTGATTAGGATCCCGTTCTTTTATTAGGATTCAGGGTCTTTTCCCGAACCTCGAGGCATTTTGCCACGAGTTTTACTTGCTTAAATGCGCTATTCTCTGTTCTTCCATGGAACCTTTTTCATCTCCGATTTTATTGTGTGCACTATGAGCACACATCTGGCGTTGCCCTACGCTGTGCCTTCCTCACGGATTAAATGGGCATGGTGCGCTCAGCTTATAAGGGGCCGCTACACTCTCTCCAAGAAACTCACTGTTTTTCACTTTTTTGGGCCTCCCCGGTGATATTCTCATTCGGCAGTTTTGGTTTTTTTTTTTTGTAGCAACAATAACAATTCTATAATTTAATTTATCCTATTTCGCAGAGAAGAGTCTAAAGAGACTGTGTAAGTAATTGGTAGGTATGTAGATTTGACTAGATTAAAGGAGTGTTATAACAGTTTCTTTTGAATCTTGATTTACAGTCCAACGAGGGATTTAGTCAAAGGCAGTGGTTGCTTAATTTCTTTTCCCACAATGTACGTTTAGGGATTTCTTTTCCACTTACACCACAATGAATGTACGTTTAGGGAGGATACTAGTCGCTAGATGCGCACGTAGTGGTTTTTTATGGCCCTACATGAGCAACTGATTTTGCGTTATCCAATAAAGAAATTTGACATGAACAAAGCCAGAACAATGCATCAACCATGAAAAAAATTTAAGATCGTGAATAGTGCAATATGATGGATAAGTTTTGCTAGTGTTACTTAACAAGTGCTTATTAATGTTGGGGGTATTCAGTTTGCTCCTATTAGTAGTAGTATAGCTAAATCACGCTCAATTTATCCTATGAATAAGCACATTTATCCAATTAAGTTGTGTTTGGATTGCATTTTTCGTCATTTTTCATGAAAAAATTACTGTAGCGATTTGATATATGTGAGGGAAAAAGGTGATAGGAAAATGTGATCACGGAAAACGACAATATTTTCCGACGGAAACAAGCAATCCAAGCATGGCCAATGGCCAACGGAAACAACTATGTAATCTTTTCACTTGCATTTATACAGTTTTCTAATTGAACTCTACTTTTTCAAAACATTTAACATTAGAACTCTATTTTAACGTGTGCCAATGGACAATAGTTAGATAGACTCATTCTTCTTTTTTTTTTTTCATTGCATATTATATAGAATATTAACATTGTGTTTTATAAGCACTACAAACATAGACTAACATAGTTGTGCACACTTAGATATATTCAGGCGAAACTAGGATTGCTAAGTGACTCAAATTGGCGCGCGAACTGATTTGGTGGAAACTCAATTTGACCTCGGTCAGCCTCCAACCAAGTCAATCGGGTATACAGATATTCAAGTTGTTAGCTAGTCAAATCATATCAAGCACGTATGTTTTCAATATTTTATATTATTAGTGATGAAATTACAAGTGTGTTTCCGATATTTATATTACTTACTAGTGTGAAATATCTATTTTAAAAATATTTTTTTATTTTAAATTGAACTCGAGTAGGGTCGAACTTGAGCTCAACTAGGCTCGAACTAGAGTCCAAATTCGAGTTCCAGATTTAGAATGAAAGTTCGTTGTGTTCAAGCCTAGCAAAATTGAGCCAATCTCGATTGAATAAAGAGAAAAATCTACTCGGTTCGACTCATTTGCAGTTCTAGATGAAGCATTTAAAAAGCAAAAAAAAAAAAAAAAAGTTGTAAACATCTTTTCTTCAGATTGGATCCATTCTAAATCGCAAATATTTTTCTTTATCCGTTGGGTATACTAGTCGCGCTCTTTTGACAAAATATTTGTTCGTTTAGGCATTAGAAGTACCCAAAAAAGCAGGGAAAAAAAACACTTAGTGATAAGTTCCCCGTGCCAAACCTAATAATTGAATCATAACATTATCAGAAAATAATCATGATGTATATTCTCTCGCAATTATGGTGTATCATAACATATAGGCAATACAAGTAGAGATCCGATGGGAGCAATCATTTATGATTTTATTACTTTGTCGAAGGCAAGTTAAACTATGCAAAGATGATAATTTCAAATGGTACCACTCGGGTTGGTCCCCAGATTGATCCAAACATTCTACCTATAATGCAAAAGGATAAAACCAGGAGCAAAGAAAGCGTTTTACTTAATTTTCTTACTAGTATCTTCTTGTAGAAATTTATATGCTGGACTCTGGAGACATGATGGATTACTTTCCCGAGCCCGACTACACACCGTAGTGATGGTTACGTAAAAACTTCAGTTGTAGTTCCTCTCACAGTGTAGCTTCAACAGGTCAAAAAATGATGGGGGCGACTAATAACCCCTCGTTTGTTTTGCGAGTCCAGTTCAACAGCTTGGACTTGGTGTGCAGTTTTTAGTCGTTGTGCTACTATATACTACTAAAGCAAATGTAATTTAGCTAGGAAATTAATATTAACACTATCTCAAATTTTTTAGTGTTACAAATCAACATTTATTTCCTAATCGCTGCATGCATACGTGCATATGTACCGGTGACTGTACCGTACCGGAATCCAAAAAGATAAATCACAGTTATGTTAATTTTAGAAAAAAATTGTTCAAAACGTTCATCACATTTCGTCAGATGATTTTTTTTGTTCTTTGCTTTTAAAATGATAACTTTACGTCTCTTATAAAACCAAATCCATAAAATTTGGTTTCAACTTAGATTTTCGACCATTTTTTACACTGAATTCATCACATAACTTGCACACGATCATTTTTTTAAGGGTAAAAAAAAGTTAGATCCTGTTTTTAGTTAAATAAATGACCCAATCCAAATTTATTTTTGCTTCTAAAAAAAGTAAGATCTGACTCGAATCTTATTCTTTTTTTTTTTTCCAAAAAAAGTAGGGTCGAATCCAATCCGTATTCATTTTTATCACAAAAAATGTGGGGTTGGACACTTTTGTACATGAAAAATGTAAGCATATGAGTCACGTGGTGATTTCAGACTAAAAAGTGGTTGAAAATATAGGTTGGGAGCAAAGTTTACTAATTCAAATTTGAAAGGAACACAAAGTTAATATTTCAAAAGTAGAAAACAAAAAAAAAATTTAATAAAATGTAATAGACGTATTGAACTAATTCACCCTTAGTTTTAAGCATAAAGCATGTGCCCAAAGGGAAAAGGTAAAACTAGCTTAGGAAATTAAAAATCCACATGATTTCAGGAGCCTACTTGACTGCAATTTAATAATATAATAATAATAAAGCTAATTGAATCAAGGGAAAATTGCAGAAACCTCCCATGAGATTTCTGACATTTGCACTGACCTCCCCTGTCAATTTTGAAATAGCATTAACCTCCCCTAGAAAAAGTTGGAGCCAATTTAAAAGGTAAAAGTGTGTGAATTTACTAGAGTACCCCCAATTGTATTTGACTTTACCAGATGAAAGGTCTGAGTACTTTCATCAAAACCAACGTTTAATTTGTTAAAACAAATTAAACTAATCAAACTATTTCTGCATAGTTAAATTAATTAACTAATTAACTAATTAACTAATTAACTAATTTCTATTTATCTAATTAACTAATCAAACTATTTCAGCATAGTTAAACTAATTAACTAATTATCTAATTAATTAATTAACTAATTAACTAATTTCTGTTTATCTAATTAACTAATTAACTAAAGCTGTTGTATGTCCGAAACTAACAAACTATTTGCATGTTAAACTAATAAACTAATTAACTGCTTAACTAATTAACTAATTTCTATTTATGTAATTATCTAATTAATTAATTAACTAATTTCTATTTATGTAATTATCTAATTAATTAATTAACTAATTAACTAATTTCTATTTATCTAATTAACTAATTATCTAATTAACTGATTAACTAAAGCTGTTGTCTGTCTGAAACTAACAAACTCTTTGCATGTTAAACTAATTAACTAATTAACTGCTTAACTAATTAACTAACTAATTATCTAATTAACTGCTTAACTAATTAACTAACTAATTATCTAATTAATTAACTAACTAATTAACTAACTAATTATCTAATTAATTAATTAACTAATTAATTAATTTCTGTTTGTCTAATTAACTAATTACTTAATGCGCTAATTGGTTAATTAGCTCCACAGGCCAACAAAATTGTTTAAATTGTGCATTAAATATAAAACCTGCCAATTTCCCATAAAGAGCTGGTATGTTATGGGCAAATTTTTTTTTTAACTTTTACATATTTAATTTATGTTAAATACAAAACATACTAGTTTTCCTTTGGGTGCTATTTAACCAATTTTTTCCATAAAGAGCTGGTATGTTTTCTATAAAGAGTTGGTATAAAACATACTACAAAACCTGCCAATTTCCTATAAAGAGCTGGTATGTTATGCGTTATTTAATCAATTTTTCATATTTAAACAAATTTATGAAAATTAAAAAAACGTATTTGAAAGTTGCATTTTTATTTGGAAGATCGCATTCCTTCGATGCGTTTTTCACCCTTTGAGAAGAGACTCAAAAATCGCCACCCTTTAGAAAGTTAGTTTAAAAACTCTCTCTTTTTGGGAATTTATTCCTTATTAATACAACCATTATATTTATTTTCTAGTATTAATTTTTGTTATGGTTTATGATTTTCTTATATTTTATCAAAAAAGTTAATAACTATTGTAGTTACAATTATGGAGATGTTAATTTGTCGTATGTGTAATTCTTTTGTTTTATAAGAATTGTTATGTCAGGGGTAAATTTGAAATTTAATTGCATTTAATTCCGAAACACTCATCAAACCAAGTTAGATATTGGAATGAAAAATATGTTGCGTTTATACCCCTTGAACTTGCTTGATCCTTAATGCCTATGCCCCTCCCTTGTTAATACTAATTGTCAAATAAGATCAGGGCAAAATTGGAAGAAATTTCTTATCTCACTTCTACAAATAATTTTTTAATGGGACATCAAGCCTCAGGGGAGGTTTCTGCAACGAATTGTTTCTGTTCAGGGGTGCTAAATGCCATTTTTAAACCGAGAGGGGAGGTCAGTGCAAGTGTCAGAAACCTCAGGGGAGGTTTCTGCAATTATCCCTTGAATCAAACTTAAAATCCTAGGCAGTCTTGGGGCCCCGGGGAAGGGTGGGGTGAGTTATGCTTGGCGATGAGAAAGGAAAAAGGACGGCGTCATGTTTTTCGCGTGCATGAAACATAAGTCATAAATAAAGCCTCCAGACTCTAAAAGTCTGAGAAAAATGGTCAGTATTCAATCCAGACATCCTTCAAAAATTGGCAGCCTACAAATACACAGTAAAGCCAATTCGTAGGCGTTATTCCTTAATGCAAAAGTATTGCCTGGATTTGGACGCAGGCAAAGCGACGAAGTTCGTCTTGCCTCATCGCACGTTTTAGGTCCTTTCTCACAAAGTAACATCAACTTTCTCCTCAATTTGTCTGAAGAGTGGTAATTCCTCAATTGCGAATTCATAAACTTGGCCAGATATGGATCATGATTCACATCCTCTTTTTCAAACCTGTATATGTATATAATAATAAGCATCCCACGTTTTTACAGAAGGCAACGTTTGCATTACTTGACCGTGTCTGGTTTTCTTGAAAAACTCAAGATTGCAGTTTACACAAAGTAATCAAGGATGGAGGAGGATAATCATGAGGGGAACATGCAAAATTTGGAGATTTCACTGCAGCAAATCATGTTCATCTTCCCAACCTCTTCAATACCATACGAGTGAAAGAGCTTTTTGCTAGTTGGTGAGCAGTCAGCATTAGTTTGCCTCACCTTACCGGCATAATCGTCCCTCACTCCACAATTTCAGTGTACCTAATCCAAACCAAAAGCGGGAAAAAAGGACGAAGAAGAACTCCAAGAATTTCAGGAAAAAAGAAAAAGAAAACGTGTGCTCTACTCATCATCACCTTGATTTAGAATCCATTCCAACTTCCAGCTTTTATTTGCATTCCCTGTAGATGCTGTTTTGGGTAATTAATTGATATCATCTCCTTAACAAACACGAGAGGATCAAGAATTTCTGGAAGGTAGCTCAACATTCAAACGTCAAACTGCTTTATGGGGGGCTCCATGGCGGAAAAAAGTAGCAATGGGGCATGGTTTCTTGGAAAATCTACTGAAATTGCAACCAAAGGTGTAGTGAGGGAATTATTGAATACCAAAAGGAGAGCACCACTTTTACCCGCCTATAATTGGGGTACGGGATAATCACTGGTTCTTAAAGCGTCCATATGCAGCGTTGCCCTACATTTAGTATTAATCAGCCTACTTTTCCCACCTTTCATTGTACCATACACATTAAAGTCTTCAAAAGGCTATGATGAGCATGAAGTCTAGTAGCAGTACATCGAAACAGTTGCCTCCCAGCTACTTCAATGTCTGCATGAGTAAAATGATAATGACAAAATCAAGCATCAAACTTGAGGGTATCACGATCCACCATGGGTGTACCAAAGTAGAGCCTGTAAATGAATTCAAAGTTCGTTTAGATATCCTTTTCGTATGACATGCAGTTGACAAGCACGACAGCCTCCGTTTGCTTACACTTTCCTCAAAAGACCACTCTCGAAACAATCACGGCATTGCCAGAATTACTAACTCATTGCCATTCAATTTCCATTTTTTTCGACGTTGAGGCGAAAAGTCGGTAAAGGGCCCTGCCTGATAATTACGAGTGTAGGAATTAGGATGTTTAGAAAACAAGTTACCCTGAAGATCAGAGCTTTGTGACCTCGGTTACTGACCGAAGCTTAAGAACGCAGAAACATGAAAAAGAGGGAATTCAGTTTGTCAACAAAGAACGCCCTTTATCATTACTTACCTTTCCCAACCGTAAATAAAGCATGAGATGGAAAGCCAGTCTTCATGGTGGGGGCCTTGGCATAATCTGGAAAATGACAGCCCGGGCATTTCCATACGAGTAAACTGTGCTTCCACTAACAAAGGTCTCCTTCTCGTCTTTCCCGTGTTGACCAATGCAATACATAAGTCCAGTTAGCATTTCAATTTTCACCTAACAGATTCAGGATTGACGCAACTGCTGCAGAAGGTACTGCATATGCCAACAGATGCATATTTCATGTTCATAGTTGAACTTATATAGATAGTCCGTGGATTTTTTGAACTTGTACGGTAGTAGAGTTCCTAAATTTCGCATCTTGTGGCACTTAGATTGGCAAAAAATATTGCCAGTCCTGGAAATGGTAACTGACCCATGCACCAGAAGGAAAACATGAATTCATAATCAGTAGCTGTTCGTACCAGTGACGTGTGATTTTAGGATTTTTCTTTTTAGTTATAAATACGCATGTTTGATTTTTTTTTTTGTCATTCTTATTTTGACAGACACATGAAGCTGTAGTGGCTCTGCATGATCAACATCATACGTAGTAGCCAAGCAAGATGATTTGTATATTCTCTAAAATATGCAGGAAGCTTAAAAGTCCGCACCAGTGCAAATTACAAGATAATAATCCCCAAAAGAGTGATAAAAGCAAATAACTGTATTGAAATTTAACAGATCATGCTGCAGATAACTTAAGTATGATACATGTCAAGCATCAATAAAGAAGTTTGCTGCATGAAAATTTTTGCAAAGTAGTAAAGAAAATCAGCTCAAAGTGCTGCAAAACAGAGTGATCACAAGAAAACAAGGAAAAGGGGATAAAAAATTTCAGAAGTCTTTGTAACATTAAAGGCAACCAAAAAGCATGAACACTTCATTATACTGATATCTCCCGATAGAATTCACTCAACTTGTCACTCTCTTTCTGAAACATTCATCATTGACAGTTGAAAAAATCCATGGATCCCAGTTGCACACAGTTGGAAAGAGTAGTGTGGCCTGTGAAAAAGAAAACAAGGCAGCCAAATATTTACGCGGAAATGATATTGATGGCATGCAGTGATGTAATCTATTTCTAGACAGCTGCATCCATTAAATAGGAGAAATTTGTGGTTAGATATCAATAAGGCAATTCAATCAGTATCTGACAACATCCCGCAATTTCTTGGGAGTACCTCAACATTCGCCGTTTACTTGAAAGAATGGTCCCTCAATGCAAACGGTATACAGACTCAAACCAATGGCTAGTACAACTGCATGGCACAAGGTAAAAAGGTCGTGAATGTTATTGTAGCGAGTTAAGCTAGAAACCAAGATGTTGATAACTTCTCGCTCTTTCCAATGAACTATTTGATAACTTGAAACGATAAAAGTTGTGCTCTCTAGATACAAGAACCTCTGCTTCCCATCTAATGGGTCAAGAAATCATGTTCCTAAGCAGTTTCTGATAATACAGTTGGTTGATTCTCTGAATTCCCCTAGCAATAGTATCCCATAAAATCTGACACTAGGAGTTACAAAATAAAGAAGTCCAAAGAATCTAACAAATCCTAGATTAGAGTTCTATAGGAGTCCCCAAAAAGCAAAAAAAGGGGCATTACACTGAGTTCGCATCTGCAAAGACCTCATTTAGCACGTCATCCGCACTCTTTGCAGCACCAAACAATTCCACATCCTTCTCCTCTGCACTAGAGAAATCTCGTCTTTCAAGCTTTGCATGAGCAGCAACATAGATCATCTTCTGAGCCCGGTCCATGCAAGCCCTGGGATGTCCTTGCAAACAAATCCATCTCATGATTGACCAATTGCACTTAAACCCACATGTAGTAGCATGAAGGAAAAGAAGCCTAGCAGCAACTTTACCCAATGATTTGAACTCTTTCAGACAAGTTTCCCAAACAAGCCTACTGCTTTGAGGGTTTGCAATCCTCATCTTCCCAGTCACAGGGTCTTGCTGTTTTACCTGAACTGCCTGAGCATATAACGGGTCTAGCCCTTCTGATCTCCACTTCATAAGCTCCATCAATGCGATATGAGCTTCCTCCCTGGAAACTAATCGTGTTATGAGCTTATCCACATCCTTCTCTTGTTCATGCGTCAAGCAATTAAATGGTGGAAGGTACTTCCCGCTAGCATCTCGCATCAAGTATTGGGGATCAAGCACAAATGCAGCAGACCAGGCAGGATGGTAATTTTTTTTAAATCGCCTTTCAACTATTTTATCCACAGGTCCCTCTGCTAAGCTGAATTTTGCACACCAGTCCTTTACTTTTGTTCTCAACTCTTCCCACAGAGGGAGACACTGCCCAACTAAAGGCTTCTCAGCCTCGATTTCTTGAGCGATTCCCCTGATCAGTTTCACCAGTGATTGAACAGCCTCCAAATCATTCCAGAACCCGACATCCTGAATTGTGTTTGCAACTTCTCTAGCAACAGAGTCCTCTATGCAGACAACCTTATATGAATCATCCAACACCACTAGCTGCAGAACCCGTGCATACCCCAATATGTCCTCTATCATCAATAAAACAGAAGCTAAGTTCTTTGACAAATCACATTTGGGATGAGGAACTCTTATCAAGCCAGAGAGCTCAGCTTCTTGCAACCTAAATCTGTGGAAGTTATCTCTAATCTGAGATTTGCTATTAAAAAAATTTGCAATCTTCAAACAACTATCCGTTACAGTTTGGAAAAGTGGAAGCTCTCTACTAAAATCCTTGATTAAGCTAATAATACCTTGAAGCTGACAAGACAAATTAACCATCCAATGATGCTGAATTTCCAAATTCCTCAATGCTTTGGCTTTGTATTTATCTGCAACTATGCCTACACATTTCTGCACAACATTACTACATATTCCTCTGGTTGCCTCCCATAAAACCTCCTCTGCGTACTGTGATGGCACTGAACCCCCAATACAAACCACCTTTTGAAACACATTAGTCCCGTTAGGAAGATTCACCAGAAACTTGATCACACTTTCTTCACCACACCTGCAGTTTTTACCCTTCCATCCAGCAGAAGCGACTTGAAAGAACACTGCATCCCTAATTCTAGCTTCTGCCTCGAGTTTGACTTGCTCAAACTTAGAATCAAGCCTTGAACCCGAAATTTCCCTTCTGGAAATGGGAGGCAAGCCCACCTGGTTAAGGAAATCTTTAAACTTGGGATGCTCAAGACTTGAAACTGACACCGACCCACATGACTCGTAGAACCAATCGGCCAACAAATCAAAAGCTGAATCAACCTGGTCCTTGCTTAAGGCTGGAGCAGGAGAAGCTCTCGAACATTTAAGCTTCTTCACGCTATCCTCCAGCAATGCCAGTGCACCCAAATCCTCTTTCCCACCGGACAAAACCAACTGCTGTTGGCCCATTCCGGAACCACTACTCGTATTGGCCAAAGGAGTTTGCGCAATTTGGACAGGTGAATAGCCCCCCATTTCACCAAATATTCGCGAAGAGTCAACCATGCCAACTTGGTATGAGCTGGAAGGAGTACCTGTAGGAGTTTGTTGGAAGCTCCGCTTCCGATAATGATTCTGAGAAGAAGGGGAAGCTAATGCAGGCAACTGGGAACCGGTCTTCGGGACAAAATTGAAATTTGGGCAAGTCCCCCTCTTAAGATGCTCAGAGGCAGTCCTTGAGGGGTTTGAGGCGGAGAAAGCAGCATCACAGAGGGTGCACTTGAGTTTGACGGCCTTAGGGAGGTTGGTTTCGGGGTTTCTGACGAGAATGGGTTCCAGATGAGCCCAGTACCAAGCTCCTTTACCCTTGATAGCCTTCGTACGGACAGTTACAAGACCTTCGTATCGCTTGTTGACGGCCTTCACCGTCACGTCCTCGCCTACGGCCGCCAAGTCAATCGGGTTCAAATTTACGTTAGACATTGGGAAAGAACTGAGACTTTTTAGCAAATGGGAGCGCGAGTTCCGGGAATTTCCCTCAAGAATCAGTTGAATAGCCGGATTTTTTTGTTGGTCAGAGGTAGTTGACGAGCTCGGTGAGTGTTTGGTTTGGCTTTGAGGAGAACCATTTTGGCTGTGTTCAACAAAAACCCTTTCAGCCTCCAAGTCACCTCTTTCGCCAAAAAAAAAAAGAGAGAGAGCGGCCAGCAACGAGATGGGTATGCCCGAAAGTCGCCGGAGCTACATGCCGGAGAGAGTCGAACTGGGCAGAAAGAAAAAGAAAAATAATTTAGTGTAGTGGCACAGAGTATGTATATTAAATGCTTGAGGAATTGCTTAGCTGAATGGGATCTAAAGAAGTACAGTCTACGGAGAGAGAAGACGGAGTGGGAGCGTAATCGCAAGAAGAGAAGAAGAGCGATGAAAGGTGAATAATGGGCGAGTCTTGTTCTCGTGTATGTACTATGTAGGAGTAAAACTTATGATGCCGCTGTTGTTGTTGTTATTAGACGGACGGACGGACGGACCCGTAGAAACTGGACACTGGAAAGAGACAGAGAGGGTGATGAGACGAGGTGGTAGTGGTACTACTGGGACTGGCCACTGGGTTGTGGGAACCTGGTATCCACGTGCTGAAGGGAGCGCGTGTACAGAATCTACCAATGGAGTTCTGAGATTTGTCAAACGGCAGGGGCGGGTTGGGGCCCCCAGGGAATAGCCAATGGTATTGACTCGGTTACTGTGGTCAACACTGGTGACCCCTGCTGCACATCTGCAGCCCACTCCTAAATTTGGCACGAGGACGGAAAAAGAAAGCAGAAACCCCTTCTTCCTCTTCATTCTTTCTTCTTCTTTTCACAAATCCCCATACTGGAGAATGAATGACGTGAAAACTGCGCAAAAGTGGTCCTTCCACCTATACATTTTACACTTTCAGTCCCTCAAATATTAAATTGAGGTTGAGGGGCACGGTCATACCCAAAAGGGAAAAAGTAGGCATGTATGTTGCACCCTCTATCTATTTGGTGATGATAGAGTTGTAAAACTCAATATGACGAATGACATAAAATTCACAATTACCCACAATTAAGTTTTAAAACCAAAAAAAAAATAAAAAAAAAATAGAAGAGTAATAAAAGGAAAGTGAATGAATCCAAGTAAGTACTTATTAATCAAGAACATGGATGATATTGTGAAATAAGTAATCAGATAATGATGATTTTTGGCGGTTCGTTATGTGGTGGAAATTTATGACTAAAAAATTACATTAAGGGCCAGAATGCAACTTACCTTCTAATTGCAAGAATTAAGCATTCGCTAATGAGATGATACCGCTGAGATGTATCATGAAAATCAGTCCAACGGTTGACTTTTTTTTTTGTGATACATTTGTATAACCTATTCTATCCTAATCTAGGGGGAGGGGAGTCTAAGGAGGCTATGATAGCAGATTAGTGGGTATACAGTCCAACGATTGACTGTTCTCGCTATTTTTACCAAAGCTAATTGTGTTCAATGACTTAAACTGTTTGAAGCAGTACATTCTCGAATTCTCCTCAAAATAACAATTCATCAATTAATAATATTATCATCCAACTTATGTAAGATAGAGTGAATTGGCAAAACTTATGTAAGACGCATGAATTGGCAAACCTTGATTAACAACTCATAACCTCTCGCATAATAGGCCAATCATCCAACCGCTGGCCTATTAAACGGACAGTTACTGCTTAAAAATTACAATGCTCCTGAGTACTCCAGCAATTTATGACTAGGGATGGCAACGGGGCGGGGTTGGGGCGGGGGACCCCTCCCCCGTCCCCCGCCCCGTTGCCTATTAGTTCCCCCCGTCCCCCGCCCCGTGCCCCGCCTCCTGCTCCCCCCGCCCCGCCCCGCCTTGCCCCGCGGGTGCCCCCGCGGGGTTAATAAAATTTTATTATATAATTTTATTATAATTAAATTTTAATAAATAATCAAGTACTAAAATATCAACACATCACCAAATTATTATTCATTGTAATTTTACAATTGAAACTCATAAAAACAATCAAACATAAGTTATTTGAATACAATCCAATATGATGAAATAAATATAACTAAAATAGTCAAGTTTTCATTTTTAGTACAAATGCAATCACTAATTCATTATTGTGTTTGTGCTTTTTTTTGAGAAAAAAGTGTTATTCTATTAAGTGTAATTAGAAATTTAGTATAAATGTATTAGTAAATTTAGTATAACTAATTAATAAATTCTATTAGTAGACATGTAGAATTATTCATATAATTGATAATATCAATTATATTACATAAACTAATATACATTATATAATACATCTAACTAATAATATCATTATCATAAGTTTATAACTAATTAACTTACATATTATATATAATTATATATATATATATATATATATATATATTTTTTTTTTTTTTGCGGGGGGCGGGGCGGGGGATGGGGCGGGGGTATACTCCCCCGCCCCCCGCCCCGTTTCTAAGCGGGGGGAAAAAATTCCCCCCCGCCCCCGCCCCACCCCCCGCCCCAACCCCCGCCCCGAGAGCCCCCCGCGGGGCGGGCACCCGCGGGCACCCGCCCCCATTGCCATCCCTATTTATGACTGACTAGTGTTGAGGGCACGGTCCAATATGCGTGCAGTTTAGAAATAATTATTAATTTTTATGAACATATTAAATTTTTTTATAAAATTAAATTTTATATAAATTCTTCATAAAAAATTACAATTTATTCGTAATTTCGTTTCTTTAATACAATTATGATTAATTTGGTAGTTATAGTATTTAAAGACGTTATGAGAGTTTATATTAGCAAATGTAATTAGGTGATTAGGATAAAATTTAAATTTTTAAGGTCAAAATTGGAAGCTCTAAAAACAACATAAAATGTTTACTCCGAAAGTGCCATCTCCCTCCCTCTATGATTTGGATTAATCTTTTCTACACTGACAGTGTATAAACTGACAGCCAGCGTTAGATGAATGACAACTATGCAAAATTTGAATTTGAAATTCAACTTTTACATATATATCATGAATCAAGCGGTGATAGTGTATACACTGTCAGCGTATGTAAGATTTACTCTTATTATTTTATAGACATTACTGGGGATCTCATCTCATGTTTCAGTTTCCAAACAAATTGACATATAAACCAAATACTTACGTAGTGGTGGTATGGAACTGCTAGTCCTAACTCCTAACTAAACAAAAGGGCATGTACTTGGGTCGTGAATAATGCAACAGCATCAGAAAAGGATTGAGTGCTTATACAACCCAAAGAAAAGAAGAAAAAGGAAATTCTAAGGCCATATAAGTCGTGATATATTCTGGAAAAACAGGCTTATGACTCAATGGCATTGTAACCACTCACAACTGTCAAGCACTCAATGGAAATTCTTAGGCTGCAAGTACCGAGAAGGATTGTTAGTAATAAATATTGGTACGACAAAACCGTGTGAAACAGATACATATTAAGTGTAACAACAATTAACGACTAACATCCATCATCAGTTAGTCGATCTTGTTGTTAATCGATTTGATGTTGATGGGATGATGCCTAAATCACGTTTAAGCATTTGTTGGTGAAGTGGTTTAATCATAAGCATGGCCCGAAGCTCATACTTGCATCATTAATTATCCAATACAAAGATGAGTTCCAGAGTAAAATGGACCCAACAACTCATTTCTGATATGTAATTCAGTAATTGCTCAAGTAAAGGGGCTAATCTAATCACAGTCCCCCCTTTTAAATCCACGCCCTATCCCTTGCTAATTGGTGAACTTGCTGGTATTTTTTGCAATTCCAAGATTATCTTCTTCTTTTTTTAATATTTTCCTAAAAATAACTGCTAAGAGGAGTAAACAAAAGGAATAATCAAGGATTGGATGAAGGCAGGCAGGGCTAATTCCTCAAAATATTGTCCAAAACAAAAATCGTACAACTATTACTCTGAAAATGGCATTTTCTAATTATATGTCTGTCATGCTGAGTCGGCCGTTGATCTGTATGAATTTTTTTTTTTTTTTACCAATATTTTGAGAAAGTAGTCTGTAGGGACGGGAGTTTGGGATTGAAAATCATATTTTTATATACATTTATCAACTTCATAAAATCTCCTTATTTTGCCCTCTGTCCCCAAAGTAATTAACAGACTAATATTTCACACTCTTTCTTTACATAACTTTCACATAATATACCAACCTCTATTTCTTAAAGGGATAATCGTTCAAAACGTCCTTCACATTTTACAAGATGACTTTTTTTGTCCATCACTTTTAAAAGTGTAATTTTACGCCTCTTACAAATTCACATTAACCAAATTTGGTCGCTACCTAAGTTTTCGACTAGTTTTTGGTCGGAATCCACCACGTGACTTGCATGTGATCATTTTTTAAGGGCAAAATTGTCAAATCAAATTTTTACATAATCTGATTTATAGTCCCTCACATTTCACAAAATAAATTTTTTTGTCCCTAACATTTTACAAAATGAGTTGTTTTGTTCCTCACATTTGAAAAAATGAATTTTTCCATCCCTCATATTTTTTAAAATGAATTTTTTCATCCCTCATTGATCATGTATACGAATAGTTTTTTTTCTATAAACCCACGTATATGTCTATTTGATTTTACCTAAACAGTATGAATAACATGTAATTTATCTCTATTGAATTTCATCTAAACATGTTAATCGTTGTTATACACATGCTATTTAATAGATATATATAGGGGTTTAAAACTAATAATTTTGTTTGAAACCCATGTATATACTTATATGATTTCACCATTTGAACCTATTCAATATTTGTGACATTTCTCTTTTGGTAATAATTTATTTATTGAGTAGTATAATAAGGTCATCTAATTAATGGGTCCTAACTCGAATTCTATAATTGTGCTAACAAATTTCAATTTAAATCTGAAATTTCTACTCGACACTTTTAAGATCAACAGTTGAATTACTTGCCTTATGATTTTGTTAAAATTTGAAAGTGCCAATCACTTATTGCTTTTTGTCATACTTTTCTTTTGTTTATTTTTTCTATCCAAATTTAATTCGATATAAATACTCGATAATATTTAGGATTAACTGTCTTCTTTATTTTCAAATTTCGAGTAAAAGAAAATGAATATAAGTGAAAAACTACAATTTTTTTTAATCCCACATATATATCTATTTGATTTCACTTGAGCAATACGAATATTGTGTAATATATCTCTATTTGATTTCACATGCTATTCGTACTGTTCAGGTAAAATCAAATAAATATATACATGGATTTAAAAAAGATTATTCATACACATGATCAATAAAAGATGAAAAAATTCATTTTGAAAAATGTGAAGGATGAAAAAATTCATTTTGTGAAATGTAAAGAACGAAAAAATTTATTTTATGAAATGTGAGGGATTATGAATCGAATTATATAAAATTTGATTTGACAAATTTGCCCTTAAAATATGATCACGTGCAAGGCACGTGGTAAATTTCGACAAAAAACTAGTCGAAAACTTAGGTAGGGACCAAATTTGATCAATGTGAATTTGTAAGGAACGTAAAATTACATTTTTAAAAGCGAGGGACGAAAAAAGTTATTTTGCAAAATGTGAGGGATGTTTTGAACGATTTTCCCTTTCTTAAATAAGGTAAAATATCAATCAAATCCTAATTAAACTAAATTGAAATACCAATTAAAATAGAAGTAAAATATAAAAAGTGAAAATAAAATCAACATAAAAAGTTAATACGTCATTTGTTACAAACATGAGAAGTCAGGAGTTTCTTGTTTTAAATTTTAACTGTCAACCTCTAAACTCCGAGTCCAAATGCTCCAAGAAAAATGCTATTGCTAATTTTTTTCTATAGTAATTACTCGATTATATTTTCAATGTTTAATTATTCTTATCGGTGATTATTCTTTTTAACATCTAAATTTGACAAAATATAGTAATATGTGATTTTTTTAATATATTATCATACTTTAATATCAAATCAAACTTAATTTCCTTAAATTCTAAGATAATTTTTTGTAAACAAACCACTCATAATTGTTTACACAGCACGTGATAATAAAATAACATTTTTTTATCACATAACACTCGTATTGTTAAAGAATAGAAGGGTAGAGAGTTTGATTCTGAGTGTTTTATTTAAGACTTGTACTAGCATTAAAATGTAGCTGAAACGCAGAAAGGCCCTCTTGATGAAATCAATTTTGAGAGGGATGATCATCAACTAAGCAAGAAAAATCACAATACGGTTGGCTTTGAGTGAAGGAATTCAAAAAGGATTAACATGAGAAAGTTGAGGAGAACTCGGACTTAAACGTAGCCTTATGCCATGTTCCAGTTGAAACACGTACGCACGGGAACTTTTAACTTCATATGCCATAGATGGAATCGAACTAATATGATGATCGAGTCAAATATGCTGACAAGAATTCGAGTAACATCTTAAATTAATCTTGATTTGCTGCTTGACAAGTCTAGTAATTGCCCCTAACTAATGAAAAAGTTGCACGTAAACATACAAAAAGGTTCTACTTGATTTCAAAGTAGACTCTACTTTGCATGTGAATTAATGTTCGATTGAAACTTTCTTGTTGATTTGGAATCAATTATTAGGCATGCCAAATAATTACTCGGTATCAACATAAAATTTCTCATTCATCAAGTATTTAAAAGCCCTTAAATAATGCAATTTCTCAAGGTAGATAGAATTGATTCGAATTCGAAGTCATCCTGAAATGAATTGGTTTGAAATTCATTCGATGATATCTTTAATTATGTACTTTTTGATGGATAGAATTGCAAGACATTGCCACTAATGCCATTTAATTGAAATTTGAAAGGACTGTCGATTAATATTCAAACGACATATGCAGCGTGGAGTCTAAGAGCAGCATTTCTTTGTTGGGCCCCCTTTTAAGGTTTTACCGTCGCTTGGGCCCTTAAAACCCTTAATGAAGCCCTTCGACTGTGGCCTGCGACTTGAGTGCTGCCTTGTCCGTTCTTATGAGCTTTCGCTTTTCTGTAGGAGAAGTTAATTTGGGTGATAATAGAGTATTATTTGGACTAATTACTGTAGCACTTTTTGTGATTTGATGTATGTAAGATAAAAATGTGGTTAGAAATATAAAAAGATTGATTGGAAAATGTGTTTATGATGCAAGCGAAATATTATTATTTGAGATAATATGTTATCCAAACACTATACCAACACATAGAGTATTGATTACGTATTCGGCATTTACACACTTTTTGAGAGCATTGAATAAATCTCTTGCATTTGGAAATCAACAAAGAGGAGTTTTTGTCCATTTAAAATTAAAAACTGTAAAATATCCTTATTTATTAGTGTAATAATTATTTCACATAACAATTACTTCCAAAAGCCAAATGTTACAAAAAAACTTGCTTTAAGCAGACAATATTTAATTAATCCGTAAATCTTCCTCGTTCGTAGATTGGATAGAATTATCTTCATGTTTAGAAGAAATTACTTCCTTGAATAAGAGAGATATTGTGTTAAATTTATAGATTTCCTCTCACATCCAATGGAGTCAGAGACTTTATTCATTCAACAAGGCATGAGAATGAGAAAACTTAGAGAACTAGTTTTTGCCCTCCACATTGTAGGGGCACTCCAAGGGACCGGACTGCTTCCCATATAAAACTGTGGAGCGCAGACAACGTTGCAGGTATTATTTTAGGTAGTAGGGCAGAAAAGTTGGAGCGTGTATAAAGAAAAGAAACAATTATAACATCAATACCTCGAAATCTATAAAACTGAACCCCGATTGACACAGGAAGTTGGCTAATCCCAGAATAAAATCATCATCAAGCAACAAAAAAATTTGCCAATCAAAGAGCTCAACCTGCCAGCTTATTTGACAGCATTAGAATCATAAACCATAAATATTAAGCTAATATAATTGAGCAAATTACCAAATTTTCTAAAAGCACATTGTCAAAAAGACACGTTTCGAAAAAAGATCCATTTAAAGCTCTGGCACCGAGCAAACCACATTAAAGTGTATCACCTCTTCCTTTTCCTACCTGAAAAATTACCGTTGAAGCCTCTTATATCACTTGTAGTCTCAGAAGTGTTCTGCTTATTTGGGCCTTTCCTTCCTCCATAACCAAACTTGGAGTTCCTGAATTCCCTATTCTTTCTATTTTTATCTGGCCCTTTCATCCCCCTTCTACCACCACCTTTCCCTGCCTTCCCTCCAGAACGGTCTCCTGGAGCCACCCCGGGCTGTTTCTTACTTGATCGCTCAAATGCCTTTCCATCTTCAAAAGCAAAATCCAAGTCACCGTCTTTGTCACCACCTGCAAAGCCACTGTGCTGCCTATTTTTCCTCCACTTCTTAACAGACTCTATCTCTTCCTTCTTTTGCTTAGCCCGCTCCTTGAGCTTCTGTGCCTGTACCTCTTTGGCTATTTTCTTGTTCTCCCTTGCCTTCCTTCTCTCCTCACTCTCCTCAATCTTTCTTTTCTCTGCCAACAGACGACCCTTAACTTTCTCCATGTGAGTATCAGATTTGACCATCTCAGCATAGTAGTCAGATGGCCTCAAGAAAGGTATCCCCATTGACTGAAACTCCAGAAAGGCCTGCCTTGTGCCCTCCAATGCCTGCGTATAGAAAGCAAGCTCCCGCGTCAAGTCATCGTTAACGTCCACCTCTTGCTCCCTGTCAATGTCTACCGAAAGCTTGTGTATCCAACCCACATTTTCAGGCCAACTTATATCTCCCAGTTTATCAAGCAAACCGTCCCTGTTGTTTACAGCAGTCTTTGAAGGTTCAGCCAACTTCACATCTTCATCTTCTTCTGACTCTGGTTCTGAATCAATGACTTCATTATCGGGATCCTCCATTCCAAGATCATTGATATTTTCCTCGTCCAGCATAACCTTTTCTGGGATAACAATAGAAAAAGAAAGTCAGAAAATAATCAGTAGGTAAGCTCATTAAGTCAAAAAGGATACTTAGTATGTTTCTCATCCATATTTAACTAGCTGTCACCAGAAGTAAACTATATGAGAATTATATTCAGCATTGCTAGTGATGCACACCTTGCAAACAGAAGATGACATCTGACCGGGTATGCAAGCCTTAAAGGACTTAGATGGCTTTCTGACACCTACTTACATTAAGACCTGCCTTATTCTAAACTATAAGTTCCGCCTAGCTAATTGTACACGTTCCTAATCGCACAGATATCTGTCTTTTTCACAAATAAATGGTTCCCTGAGGACAATAGGTTCCATAAATATTAGAAGCAAGTAAATATACGCATATAACTGTTCCAAACAGTAAAATAAAATCAGTTAATGGGGCCAAAAGATGTAAATCCATTCACTTGAAGTGTACAACTTCCACAACCCCAAATTCCCAAAACAATTGAAACTTCATACAGGAAACAAGGACACAGACAGGCAAAATTATAATTACTACAGCAGGAGGACAAGTATACAAGGAGACAAAAATTAACCGTCAGGACCTTCATAGTGGAGATATCCATGAAAAAATCAAGATACAATAACCAAGAAATAGCAGCAAGAAAAGTAAAATGAAAGGTCTAAAGAAAGTTTTTTTTAAAAAAAAACTAGATTTTTATCCTAAAGACCGAATCTTAAATTTCCCAATATTAGAAAAAAACCCTAAAAACTCTCAACCATAGGAAAGAAATAGAAGAAGATATACAAAAAGGGATAGCAAAAGCCCCAAAACACACAACCACGTGAACTCAAGATAACAAATTAATGGACAAGAACAAGTGATAGAAAATTTTACTTAAAAATATGATTCCTTTTCTAAATTTAGAGGGGGGAGGTAGAGGATCGATAAGCTGACTAAATGAAATGGAGGGGTTGGTGATGAAGGGATCAAGGTTTAGTGAAGGATACGAGCTAGTTAAGGCAGCAGCCTCCTCAGTCCTCAAAATCCCTAATAAACCCTATCGGCTTGTCCCTCCTCTCTCAGCACCAGTTCAAAACAGGTAATTCTCACTTTTAGGCTAGGGATGGCAACGGGGCGGTTTTGGGGTGGGGGAAGGCATCCCGGTGTCCAAAAGTTCCCCGGCACCGCCCTGTTTCCCCCACCGGTGCCCACGGGAGAAGAAAATACCAATTAAGTAAACACGACAAAATAAAGGCATACGTCAGTTCGCTAAGTGGATTTCACTTCAACCACACCCGCTCAGTCACTACAAAAGCTTCTAATAGATAATCAAATGCAAAATTTCTGATATTCTATAGCAAAAACAGAAGTTCAGATTTTTCTTCCACTACCAAAAGTTTACATTCCTCTAGCTGGTTTCTACATCAGAATGCTCAAAGTGAATTCAGATTCAACGAAGTATATTCATTCAGAATTCAATTTTCACAAGTCTTCACAGAAAAGGTTAATAGCCTCAACAAAAGCATATAACATAGAACCAGGAGTCAAATTCTATTGCACATAGCAATTGATTTTGGGGAGAGAATCTGACAAATTACAACTCGTGGTGGTTACCAGGTTATGGGTTGGCTCTGTAAAGCTGCACCCTCTACTTCAGGCGGTGGAGAATGGAGCGGCGGCCGGCAGTGAAGATTGAGCGAGTGAAAGGGAGGAGCAGAGTTGCGGCTACTGTTGTTCGGGAAGACCGAGAAATTGAAGGCTCGATCGACGCTCCCGCAGTGGAGGAAGGTGCGGTTGACAAGATTAGACGGAGAAGCGGACGAGCAGTGAGTTGTGATCGTCGATGGACAGTGACAATGCGTGGGTGGGCTTGCGGCTGATAAGAGGATGGAGGGGTAATAAGGGGCCCGAGAGAATTAGGGTTCCATGAATGTTTGCATAATTAGGGTTAATTACAGAAACCTTCCCGAGGTTCATCCTAATATCAACTAGCGCTGTCAAAGTTACAAAAATTTCACTTACCTCCTCTATCAATATAACGTGACAGTCACATTGTGCCTAGATATCCCAATCAGCGGTACTGAAATGACAATGCTACCCCAACATTTTCTACTTTTTTAAGTAGCAAAAGGCTGGAAAAATTTTTTTTTAAAAAAATCCTATATCTAAAACCAAATAACATGAATCCCGTATAAAATAGTTTTCTCACTCTTTACTGTGAAAATCTTTGCTTTTAATGTTTGTCTCTGCTATAACCAATCTCTTGAAATTTTCACCCTAATTTCTAGGGGTGTGAATCGAAATCGAAATCGGTAATTCGGAACTTTGAAATCGGAATTTTTCAAAATTTTGGTATCAGAATTTTTGATCGATTTCGATTTCGAATTTACCAATTCCGAATTCGAATTTGTTCCGAATTCAATTCCGAATTCGGTAAATTTCGATTTCACCGAATTCATGAATATAAAAATTATTATTATTATTATATAAATATTATATTACATATATATATATATAATATTATATATATGTGTGAAAACGAAATTGAAATCGAAATAGAAATTCCGATTTCACCGAATTCATGAATATAAAAATTATTATTATAATATAAATGTTATATTATATATTATATATATATATATGAAAAACATATTTGAAATCGAAATAGGAATTCCGAATTCAATTTCGATTTCGTTTTCGATTTGAAAAATCTCATTACCGAATTCGACCAATTCAAAATCGGATATTCCGATTTCCATTCCGAATTACCAAATTACCGAATTCGAAATTGAATTCGGTCGGTAAATCGAAATTTTTCGATTTTGCACACCCTTACTAATTTCCCTCTTCAAAGCAAGATTTTTGCTTCTCTTTTATTACAATATTAATTTCGACCTTGTTTCAACCAATGTTTTGAAGCTTTTAGGGATAATTTCGATCTCCAACAATTTCGCTGAGGATCTCTAAGGTATCAAAAATTTTACCTATCTCCCTTACCCTTTTGGAAATGAAAAAACTAATCTTAACTTTATAATGAAACTCCCTTGTTTGTCATGCTCATACAGAGGATAGGTTTTATAATTGTTTCCCGATTTTACTTTTTATTCATTTCTCTTGTATTTCATCAATAAGGTCAAAGTAATTATAAATAAGGGTAAAATACACAAAACCTCCTTGCGGTTTGATTATTTGACATACTACCTCATCATTATTTAAAAACACCCACACTACCCCTTCGTGCTTTGGACTAGAGTAGAATTACGCTTTTTGACCTGCTATTGAACCGATAGTCTGTCTATTATTAATTTTTTCTTTTTCATTTTATTTTCTTTTCCTTTCCTTTTTTTTTCCTTTTTTTTTCCTTTTCTTTTTCTATTCTTCGTCTCCTTCTTCCTCAGTTTCACATTCTTCACAACCCACAACATCGAAGCAAGGGGGTCTTGGCATCTGCTCATTTTTTCATTTTCACATTTTCTTTCATTTTCCTCCTCTCTCCTGCTCCCCTTCCCCCTCCACCACTTCACACCACCATCCCCTCCATTAGAACTTTGCACCACCATTTCACACCATCATCCCCATCTCCACCCAAACCACCACTTCATACGACCATCCTCTCCACCCAAAATCTAAAATCCTACAAATTTGGAGTACCATAATATGAGAGGTAGTGGGTCAGTTTGTACTTTTATGTATTGCTACAGATCTAGTCCCCCACGGTAAAAATGGGCACCACCGGATCAGCCATCAAAGACCCAAAAATTGGGTAGAGGAATTCTACAGATGGGTCTCATTTTTGCTACGATTTCGGGGAGAAAGAAGAAGAGGACTTGTAGTTGTAGTCTAAAACCGTTCTTAACATTTCTTTTCTTCCTTTAGTCTTTATCTTCCGCCTTCGTAATCTGCATCCCCACATCCCTTATATCTACGCCGTTCCCACTCACCGCCTCTCCTATTCATCAACTGCGTTCTACATCCTGCAATTCTTTTCCAGACAGACCAAAACAATGGACCCTTGTCCATTCGTCCAAATTGTGATTGGAAACTTGGCGGTGAGGCTACCTCCCCCATCCTCTTGGTCTAAGTCAACGACCACCACGACCCTGTGTTACTGTAAAATCAAGCTCAAAGGCTTCCCAATGTAGTATTCGACAGTCTCGTGGCTTTCTCAGGAGAGTGGTACTGATGCGATTGAGAGTAGGATTCATGCTGGGTTTAACTTCAAGAAGTTGGAGTTTGAGAAGCTTGTTGAGAAATTGGCTGCCAGAGGTAGGACTTGTGGTTTGAAGATTGAGATATATACGGGAAAAGGAGGGAATATTTCTGCAGCTTGCGGGTGGAAATTGGGTGGGAAATTTTTGGGCAGTGTTTTGGTGCAGCTGGACTTGAAGGCAACGGAGCATAGTAATAAAGGGTGCGTGATTCAGGATGGATGGATTAGTACGGTGGGCGGTGGGAGGGAAAAAGTGGTTGAGTTGCACGTAAACATGAGAGCTGAGAGCTGAGCCAGACCCAAGATTTGTGTTTCAATTTGAAGGGGATGTCATTTTCACTCATCTGATTTGTTCACTTTTTCAAGAATTTTATGATGGAAGCTTATGAAATTCATGAAATTTTTTCTTGGATATTTGGGTGAATTTGGATTTTGGAGCCATTGTTTTGGAAGAATCTTTGAAGACAAAGCCGCGTGCGGTGGTGGCGACTGGTCAGTAGAGAGAGATGGCAGAGCAAATGTGAGAGGGTATGAATAATTTTTAGAAAATTTTAAAAGTGCATCACTAATTATAAAATTTGTAAGAATACCTATGATAATTAAGTCAAAGCACCAAAATTAAAAGAAAAAGTGACAATAAAATAAAAATTATTAAAAAAATAATAATACATCATTTGCAGGTAGCATACAGGTTACCGGTCAAATTTCACTTTAGTCCAAAGTCCGAGGGGGTAGTGTGGGTGTTTTTAAATAATGAGGAGGTAGCGTGTCAAATAGTCAAACCACAAGGAGGTTTTCTGTATTTTACCCTATAAATAACTATCAGATCAAATGTCAAACTAGTAAACATTTTTTGATAATTTTTAAAATCATCCAATTTTTTAGTTATTTTTTATATCAAAATCAAGAATATGTCAACATAATCGAAAAACAAATGGTCCAAAATAAAATCACTATCAAACTATGATAGTTATAACATCAAACTAATCCATAATCTTTTAAAAAATCAAGATAACATTTTTTTTCTTTGTCTTGAAAAGAATCTGTATCCCCAATAAAGTACTAAAAAAAAAGAGGAGGAAATCCAACTGTTTAAGCAAGCTCTCGGTGCTCAACTGGGTGTATTTCGCCACATTTACTAAGCTTCCGTAGAGTCTAGTCTCCTTCCTTCTCTGAACCATTTCCGTGGGAGTTATACTTCGCTTCAGGTAGATGTGATCCTCTCTGATGGAACCTTTGCTTTTCTCACTTTCTGTGGATTAGAACCCTGAAGATGTTGCTCTCTCTGCGTGTTCACACACGAGATTTTTTGGAAATGAAGATATCGAGGCATGTCTTAGCTGAGGAATTTAAAGTTTAAATGGTACTCCACGTCATCATTTTTCCCGCCCAACACTAACAATTATCAATATTATTATTTGGAATAGGGTATTATATCTAGGGATAATTTCAGAAACCTCCCCTAAGGTTTCTAGTAATTTCAGATAGCTCCCCTCACATTTAAAAAATTACACATATCTCCCCTAGAACATAGGTTGAGGTTTCACCTTGATGGTGTAAGACCAAAAAATTATATGAATGCCCAAAATTGCAATCATCTAAATTTCCTTAATATGAATAATCATTAAAAATTTTTAAAAGTGAAGAATACACTTGTATAATATCAAAATTATGAATTTTATTGTTTAGCTAATGTCTTGATATTTTCCATCCCCATGATTTTCTATATCCACCTGAATTTTCAAACTCTTATAACTTCTTCTTCTGAACAAATTCTTGGTCTTGGATGTCAAAATTCATTGTCGTAATTCTTAATTTACAATCTTTATCTCTCTATAGGTTTTTTTTTCATATATTGCTTACCAAACCGTTGGTTATACAACTCACAATCCTTACCTTTTTCTCACTCAAATGGTCAAGTCCTCAGTTACAAAATTCTTTTAACCTCTTCTCTCAACATTTGGATTGGTCATCCTAAATCAACCCACATTTTTTTTCTCTAAATTGACACAATTTTATTGAGAACAAGTTTGATGTCTATTAAGAGGAATCATACAAAATATCAACAAAGTGCAAGTTTGGGGTAGTAGTTTTAGTATAATCTATCAAATTATACTTTCTCGTAATCCAATAGCTTTTTTTATGTTCAACGATATGAACAATTGGGTTATTGGTAGAGATGATTGCTTCTATTATCATCAACAACAATGGCATATTTGAGTGATAGAAAGAAGCAAACATCTTTCTTGATTAGCATATTTGAGAAATAAAAGGTTACAATTTAATGGTCATGGTAGAAATAATTTGGTCACAAGTCTGGTCAAGAAAAATTGTTTTCCTTTTTTCATTTTCCTTTTTTCTGTTATCTTTTCCCTTTTTTTATTAATGGCTTATATTTTGAAAAATTATAAAGGTTATTATAGTCATTGTCTATCATCAAGGGAGGTAAGTGTAATATTGAAAATCTCAAGGGAGCTTAGTGAAATTATCAGAAACCTCAGGGGAGGTTTCTGGAATTATCCCTTATATCTACTTAAAAAATTCAAAAGTAATTCCAAACATAAATTTAGGAGTAATTGTGATCATAGGTACTAAACTATTTAAAATAGCATGATCTGATCATTGAACCTTTTTTTTACTTATCCAAAAGATCACTCAACTGTCTAAAATGAACTTTTTAAGTCATATTAGCTAATTTTTCTCGTAACCAACCACTAAGATGCACATTTGACTTGCATTCCAAGTTTTTAGGGACAAAAATGTTCTAGGTCGCCCGTCATTTTGGATTGACTTAACAATGAATGAATCAAAAGATACGTTTTAGAGAGTTGAGTGACCTTTTGACCGGAAAAAAAAAAATGTACCGCTTCAAATAGTTTAGTGACTATTCTCGCAATTTACTCATAATCTAATTACTCCATGAAGATAAATCTGAAACATAATATGGAAATCCCATATCAATTATATTTTCTCATAGAAAATGCTTCTGCTATTTGGGCAACTGTTTTTCGACACCATAGGGTATATATGACATTAACACTCGAAAAAATTCCAACAAAATTTGGGGTCTAATTAATGAGCTTGCTGCTTGCAACTACTGTACAAACAGTAACAAAATTGGGAAGCAAAATTCTCGCAGGAAAATGTTCCACTCTTCAGAAAAGGAATGTAACTGTCCAGAAACAAATCCCATCAATTCACATCAACTAACTCAACATCAAAAACCAGCCAGGAGTTTGGTGGTATAGCTGCACCAGCACCTTGAGCTCCATAACTGCATTATGGAACAATTTTGTCAAGCATATTACTTGGATGGATTCAAAACAGTAAAGAACACATACCGACTCGAAAGGAATATTAAAAAATTCTAGTGCAATAAGCAGATGAAAAGAAAATTATGTTTAATCATCCTAAAGTTCTATGAGAATTATGAAGAGACCGTACAACTCAAAATAAACACAGTGGCAACCTTGGCACTTCACTTTTGGCACTGGCAAACCATCCTCTTAGTAATTTCCACAAACATAAGGAAAAGCGGATTGCCAGTACATATTAAATCATGTGGACTGCCAATATCGCTACCAAAAGCTAAACACTAAGAATGGAACAATATTTTCTTCCAAATGTTGGTACATTTGTTATAAACCAGCTAAGATAAGTTTTGCTCCCAAGAAGTGGACGTCTGGAATGGTTAAGATCCAACTACTTCATTATCAACAAAAGCAATTATGGTTCTTTCACCTCTGCCTTCTATTCTTTCCACCTATTTTCACCCACCTTATTTGATCAACATGAGTAGCAGCATAGTAAATGTTTTCTATAGGATATTTTTACTGCTATATATGAAAAATTTAACTGGCTGAAATTTCAAGTTTTCAACTGCAATTCAACAGTATTACATTAAAAAATGAACAATTGCATACCCCATGGCTGGTGGAATTGTCAGCCTTCTTTTGTCCCCAGTGCGCATGCCTGGTGATTTTAAGAGTTAGAAGATGTCAGTTTCATTCTGAATTTTGGAAAGCAACTATTGAAATCAGGAAAAAGTTTATTTGAATACCATTAACACCAATATCCCATCCTTTAATGACTTGTCCAATGCCTGTTAGCACAGACACGTATATTAACTGAGAGAACTGATAAGGTTCCAAACTGCAGTCACAAGTTCATGCAAAAGAATTCAATACCTAAACGAAATTTGAATGGTGCTCTTCCAATGTTAGAGTCAAATATTTTGCCATTTTTCTTCAGTTTTCCAATATATAGGACGCTAACCTGTATATTGAACAAAAAAATAACTCTCATTAACAGCGATACTAAATATTACCACATGCACTAATGATAGCTTTGTCTGGAAGTACTTTAGCACAACACAAATCATCAACTCCTCTCACTTAAGGCTTTTGTTTTCATTTTTCTCATATCTCCTCCTTATTGGCAGAAAGGGGTTAAAACTTAGAACACTTATAGCCATGCCCATATGACTCATAAAGAGCTAAAAGTTCACCTTTCGTCCAGGAGTAGCTTTTTTGCCATCTGGTTTACCCATGGCCAACTCCTCTATGACCAACCCATTAGGGAAGGACCTCACTTGAAGTGACTTATTTTCAGCCTTCTCTTCTACCTCCATCTTAGACCCAATCTTATCTGAAATGGTTTGCCCAGGATCTGAACTCACCGCTGTCTCCTGCTTCTTCTTCTTCTTGTTTTTCTTTTCCTTCTCCCTGGAGTGAAACACCATAGTACCATGGTAATTTAGTTAAAAGCTTGGTCCTATTCAATCATCACTGTAAGGAAATAAAGTCATGAACAGATGAGAAAATAATTAATGATCCAATTGTAGCACACATGAACATAAAATGTATCCATAGAAAACCTCTATGGGGTAATGTATTTGATCCCCTGTTAGCCTCAACAACTAAATTCAGTTTCTTGGGGCATGCTAAAAAGGTAATGGTCTTTTTTCTAAATGGTTGTTCTCCCAACCCCCCTGGGGCACATTGGGAAAATTATCAAATTAGAGAGAAAAGTATCAAGTGATAACTACTTCACCATAACATGACATGCTAATCATGCCAGATTATAGATAACATGTAATTAAAGATTTACATGCACCTCCTCAAACAAAGATAGATATTAGGGATAATTTCAGAAACCTCCCCTGAGGTTTCATGAAATATCACCTAGCTCCCCTGAACTTTTCAAAATCTCACTTAGCACCCTTGAAGTGATAGTAGGGCCATATGCTAATATCAAAGGTGATGAATTGTCAATAATACCCTCATATTTAAATTTTCTAAACTTATTTTTCTTTCTCTAAATGTCAATGAAATATAGGATTTAATCAATGAAATATTCAGCGCATTTGGAGAAAAATAGCTGCAGGTTCTTTTTTTCCCCTTTTTTTGTGTTTCACAACTTTATTTATTTATTTAGTTATTTGTTCCTATTCATGTAGAGCGCAAGAGAAATAAAGTAACTAAAACTCCGAACTGCAGTTTTTCAAATTCTGAGTTTTTTATAATAAAATTTTCATATTTCATACCCATAAAAAAGTCTGTCTATTTTGAGTATATTCTCTGTATGATATTGAAGTTGAATTTCATCTATTGCTGAGTTTTTTTGGCTCAAATGTATGCTTTTTACATGCTAATTGCCTTCAATGCTATGGAGGGTTTTATTTATAGAAATGGTTTAAAAAAATATTTACTTTTACTGTCTCTCTCTACTATAGAAATGACTATTGGCTGTAACATAAAATCTTATTAATTTTCATCTCCTCACTTTTAAGACAGTTCCAATTTAGTACTTTTTTTCCTTGGTTTGTAAAATGTTCATTTTTCTATAGGCTAAGGGTATTAAAGGCACTAAAATAATCTCTCTCCTCAAACATGAATTTTTTAATATTACTTTTGGTTAGAAGGGTGACAATGTTACCAAAATGTCAATTCGAGGGGTGCTAAGTGAGATTTTGAAAACCTCAAGGAGCTAGGTGATATTTCATGAAACCTCAGGGGGGGTTTCTGAAATTATCCCTAGATATTATGTGCCCCATTAAGTGCTACAAGCAACAGAAAGATGCGACTCTTTTAGTGCAAAAGACCAGATGTTTCATTTTGGCAGATAATTTATGAAATTTCGCAATAGTTAATCACAAATTTCACCTTTCAGTATTTGGCTCCAGAACATTTCCCATGTCAGCTACTCGCTTTTGCACCATATCACCAGAATTCTCCTCTTTGGAGAAATCATTGTTGCCATTGGTTTCGTGTGCTATTACCTCCTTGTTAGCAATCTTTTTCTTTTTGTTCTTTTTCTTTTGCTTGGTATCAATTCCTGGAGCTGCATTGTCGACTTGAGCTAAATTATCACGTGATTCACCAATTTCCCTGTTCATGGTGAATAAAAAAGGAATTCGTACAAGAGCAAACAAATATTAGTTTGTAAAGCAACTAATTATTAAGTGCAGGTGAACCAATCAGGTTGAAATGAAGCAAAACTCTGAATAAGCATTGTAATTGGCAGATTAAAGATCAAAATTATGCATTGCATGCATCACAAGTTTTCCAGGATCTTTTGTATTTTCTCTGAAGTGAAAATCTCTTTACCTTGAGTGCTCATCATCTTGGCCAACAACATCAGCCTTTCTCTTTAAGCTTCTGTTAGGGGCAAAATCATCTTTGCCTTTCTTTTGTATCGCTTCCTCACCAGCATTATCATCCTGAGTTTCATTTGCAGTTACTCTGGTAATCAAGTCATCCTTTTTCCTTTTTCCAGGGGAAGAAATCGGGAAGCCATCCTCATCTTCACTTTCCAATATGGGAGTAACAGATGTACCCCTGACAACAAGCTCCTTGCCTGAGTTTTCCTTTTTATCGGACTCCCCTTCATGATTTCCCTTTTTCTTTGTTTGCTTAGATATGGCGACTTCCTTGGTGGGCTTCTTATCATCCACTATCTCCTCAATTTTAACTTTTTTAAGAAGACATGAAAAGAGGGCATAGGGGAAGAAATAACAAGTTAATTACTGAATAATACTACTCATACAGATCTTCATACATTCTTCATTTTAGAACATTGATGGAATAAAAATATAATATACAAGATGTTAACAAAAGAGCCATCAACAAAGTTCCAAAAAGATTAAATGTGACTTCTTACGTTTTCAGGCTCATGAAATAACCACTTGCCCAGCTCTCTTTAATATATAACTTCTCAACTCATAGTTTATTAATTTCCTTGCAAGTAGCAGGTTAATGAATATACAGAACTCTTTGAAACCAAATTCCAGCCAAAAAAAAAAAATCCCAAACTAACACAAGAGAAATACCTCCACTGTTGCGGATAGGTGAAGATGGATACATCTCAAGATCATCATCATCATCAATGAAGTCATCCTCATCTTCATCTTCAGAATCATAATCAAGAGGATCATCCGTTTCACTTTCAGTCTCAAGAACATGCCCCTCATAATGATCTCTTCAATTCATAGTGAAGGAAAATCATGGAAAAAAAGCGGGCACAGAAGAAAACCAAGCATCTAGTTGCACGTGTTTTAGATCATAATTAAGCCCACCACAAAAAAAAAAAATTAACCGAGTGGAATGGATCAATCATGTCAAAAGGATACAAAAAGCAGGCACAGAAGAAAACTGAGCATCTAGTTGCATGTGTTTTAAATCATAATTAAGCCCACCACAAAAGAATAAAAACCGAATGGAATTGATCAATCATGTCAAAAGGATACAAGACACCATCATCTTCGGTTTCACCAAAGAAGAAACCAGAGAGATGGATGCTATGAGGTCCAATGACCGAGAAAGTAACTTCCTCATCTTCCTCAAACTCAAGATTCAGTGCGCAATTCTCCAATTTTTCAGGAAGCAACGAGCATAGATAAATTGGCTTCTTATCTCCAACATTACATTGTACTATGGTCTTTTTGGATGACTTACCTGAGCCTAAAGTAGCCTGAATCCATGGCAAAGCGAATATAATGAAATAACCACACACCAAAACAGTACGGTAAAGCATATCGGAAATCGAGAATACAAATATCAGCAATGCAATCCATCTGAGTCCATTAATGAAGTTTTGATCCAAAAGAGAGCGCCAACAAGTTACCAAAAAAAATAAAATTTTGTGAAAATAAAGTATGAAATCTCAAAGCAAAGTCATCCTCACCTCTCAGAACAATGCATTCCTGCTGAAGCAAAGAGCACGAAACTTTACAACGACAAATAGGGTTAGAAATGGTTTAGAGGGTGGTTTTAAGAGCAGGAGTCTAGTACAACAAATATTTCACCCCATATGCGGGAGAGCATAATCCAAATCCAAAATCAAGTAAACCTGTCTCCCTAAATTGTTAGCAGGTACAGATTACGTCCCATGAAAAATTGAACAACACAGTGCTATATATAATAAATTGAATTGTGAGAAAAGAAAATAAAACGAGAATTACATAACTAAATGAACAGTGTAGATGGAGTTAAATGGAAAAAAACCTGAGATAAGTGAAGTCTCCCCCGGTCATCACCGAAATGATGAACATAAGGTTTTCCTGGTTTCAGCTCAATCCCTAGGCAAGTAGCCAAACAAAATAATAGAAAGCACCTTATAGCTTAATTCCCTATTGGATGTTAATCTCATGCTTAATGAAAGAAAAGCAGATAAAAAGGAATAAGAAAAATCGAAAACAGATGACAAGGAACTGACCCCAAAACGCCATTGTTCTTGAGTAACAGCAGTTGCAGCGGAGAGAACAAGACCCTCTGTTAAGTCCAGAAGGAAGTTTTATTGGCTCTTAAACCCTAATAACCCCTAAATACCAAGAGGCTGACATGGAAAGCAATGTGTCACCTGTTGAAGATACGGCACCGTTTTTTTCGTTAAGTGAAAAATTTTGAACCTACAACGTCATACTACTTGTTATTCATCCCATCAACGTCTAACCCAATCCTGTCCTAGTAATCACACCCTAACCTAACCCTGCCCTAGTAATTGCCCCTTAAAATAGCCAATTTGTCAGTAAAAAGTATATATCAATATGTGGTTTCTTCTTGGATTAAGAAACAATTGTTTAAAAAAATTCACCAATAAGGAGGTTGGTGTCATTCGAGTCGTAAAACTTTGTTAACAAATGAACTTGCTCAATGGCGTGAGCTGAAAATTAGAATTGAAGTTTTAACTTTTTATGTTTTATCTGAATCTACGAAGGATCACATACAAAATTGCATAGATTATCTTAAGGGTTAATTCCACTTTGTCCTCCCAAACTTTGGACGATTACCCACTTCAGTCCCTAAACTTCAAAATGGAACACTTAAGTCCCTAAACTTATAAATATCTCCCACTTAAGTCTCTAAACTTATAAAATGGGACACTTAAATCCCTAAACCCTTATAAAATGGGACACTTCGACCACCAACGGCATTCAGGATTTGTTAACAATTTTCCTTAAGTGGGAGGTATTTATAAGTTTAGGGACTTAAATGTCCCATTTTGAAGTTTAGGGACTGAAGTGGGTAATCGTCCAAAGTTTGGGGGGACAAAGTGGTATTAACCCTTATCTTAATAAAGAAAAGGGAAAATTGCAGAGACCTCTCCTGAAATTTCTGATATTTGCACTGACCTCCCCTATCAATTTTGAAATAGCATTGACCTCCCTTATAAAAAGTTGGAGCCAATTTAAAAGGTAAAAGTGTGTGAATTTACTAGAGTACCCCCAATTGTATTTGACTTTACCAGATGAAATGTTTGAGTACTTTCATCAAAACCAACGTTTAATTTGTTAAACAAATTAAACTAATCAAACTATTTCTGCATAGTTAAATTAATTAACTAATTAACTATTAACTAATTATCTAATTAACTAATTAACTAATTTCTATTTATCTAATTAACTAATCAAACTATTTCTGCATAGTTAAACTAATTAACTAATTAACTATTAACTAATTATCTAATTAACTATTAACTAATTAACTAATAATCTAATTAATTAATTAACTAATTAACTAATTTCTATTTATCTAATTAACTAATTAACTAAAGCTGTTGTTTGTCTGAAACTAACAAACTATTTACATGTTAAATTAATTAATTAATTAACTGCTTAACTAATTAACTAACTAATTATCTAATTAATTAATTAACTAATTTCTGTTTATCTAATTAACTAATTAGTTAATGTGCTAATTGGTTAATTAGCTCCACAGGCCAACGAAATTGGTTAAATAGCGCATTAAATATAAAACCTGCCAGTTTCCCATAAAGAGTTGGTATGTTATGGACAATTTTTTTTTAAACTTTCACATATTTAATTTATGTTAAATATAAAACATACTAGTTTTCCTTTGGGCGCTATTTAACCAATTTTTTTCATAAAAAGCTGGTATGCTTTCCATAAAGAGCTGGTATAAAACATACTACAAAACCTACCAGTTTCTCATAAAGAGCTGGTATGTTATGCGTTATTTAACCAAATTTTCATATTTAAACAAATTTATGAAAATTAAAATAACGTATTTGAAAGTTACATTTTTATTTGGAAGAACGCATTCCTTCGATGCGTTTTTCACCCCTTTGGGAAGAGACTCAAAAATCGCCACCATTTAGAAAGTTAGTTTAAAAACTCTCTCTTTTTGGGAATTTACTCCTTATTAATACAATCACTATATTTATTTTTCTAGTATTAATTTTTGTTATGGTTTATGATTTTCTTATATTTTATCAAAAAAGTTAATAACTATTGTAGTTACAATTATGGATATGTTAATTTGTCGTATGTGTAATTCTTTTGTTTTATAAGAATTGTTATATCAGGGATAATTTTAAAATTTAATCGCATTTAATTCCGAAACACTCATTAAACCAAACTAGATATTGAAATGAAAAATATGTTGCATTTATACCCCCTGAACTTGCTTGATCCTTAATGCCTATGCCCCTCCTTTGTTAATACTAATTGTCAAGCAAGATCAGGGCAAAATTGGAAGAAATTTCTTATCTCACTTCTACAAATAATTTTTTAATGGGACATCAAGCCTCAGGGGAGGTTTCTGCAATGAATTGTTCCTGTTCAGTGGTGCTAAATGCCATTTCTAAACCTAGATGGGAGGTCAGTGCAAGTGTCAGAAACCTCCCCTGAGGTTTCTGCAATTATCCCAAAAGAAAAAGGATTCAATCTTTCTATTACTAGTCCTTGTGAACTTGTGATCCAATTTTGCTGATGAATCGTTATGCCAGTCTACCGCTCGATGCTACTGTATGAATAAGGGATAATTTCACAAACTTCTCTCGATGTTTCTTACAATCGTATCTAGTATTCTTGAACTTTTTAATTTTACACTTCTATCTTTTGACCTTATAAAATGATCACAATAATTTTGACATATCAATATTTTTCATGTAATTAAACAATCCGTTCCTAATCTTGTGCATATGAATGCATTTCACACAATTTAGACATTGAACGAAAACGAAAACAAAAACAAGTTTCACTCGAGTAGTAACTAATAATGTTCTAAACATAATTTTAACATATTATAAATTAATTTTAATTTTGCTTAAAGGATTTAGAGGTGAATAAAAGAAGATGCGGGTTGAAGGTTTGGCCGGTTTTTGGTACTCTAACATTTGAGGGACAAGATGTTATGTTAATAAAATTGGTGAATTTTTTTTGAATTCAACAATACTGATATTTTTTTTTTAAAAAAACTAATAATGGTGGGGATCATGAAAATAGTGGTATCGATTTGAAATGTTGAAATATGGAAGGTTTAGAATAGTAAAGATGAGAGTAGAAAGTGCGTTTGTGATAATAATCTTATGGAAAAGTAAAATTAATTTCACAATTTCATGAGGACATTTTGGATTATTCATTCACAATGTTGACTGTTGAATTGTTTTTTGCTACCAAAATGATAACTTAAAAGGAAGTATGTATAATTTTTAAAATTTTAAAGGAATTAAATGAAATTATCAAAAATACCAAGGGAGGTTTCTAAAATTATCCCATGAACAAACACCCATATAGAATAGAATTGAGAAGTGAAGCTTCATGCGGTTTCCCTCGCGGTTGTCAGAGCAAATTATCAAATTTAGTTCCTAAACTATTTAACAAGTCAAAATAATCTCTAAACTTTATTTTGACTTAATTTAGTCCCTTAGCTGCTCTAAACTTTGTTATGAGCCAATTTAGTTTCTCAATTATTTTACTTAAATCAAAATAGTCATTTATATGGCCAGTTTGGTATTGATTTCGTTGATCTACCCAATTTATTAATTTTCTACTCCGACACTTAGGAGTAGGATAGGAATCCAGTCATTACCCTTATTAAAACAAGAGAAAAATATATATTTGTCAAGAAATTGATAGCAAAATCGAATCATATAGAGAGCAAAAATAAAATAGAACTTCTTATAGTGAAAAAATAGGACTGGTGTCGGAGAAAAAAAAATTTCACATGAAATCAACACAATCCATTAAATGGAGAAAAGAAAAAATAACACAACAGGACGCAAAAGACCGGAGAAAATGTGCTAACTCATGATGATTACTCTTTTAAGAAAAAAGTAAGAAAAAAAGATTTTTCGTTTTTTTTTTCCGTTCCATTATCCATATGATTCAACTTCATTGCTGATTTCTCAAAGAGTATTTTGTTTTTCTGCTATTTTGACTTTAATAAAATAGCTAATGGATTTTTTTTTTTTGTCAGAATATCAATTCCTAAGATCTAAGCTAATCCCACAATCCCAACCAAAAGGCAATTGCTGATTTATGGCTACACTTATGGAACTTAAATCCTAGACACTCATACCCTCACAAGACGATATGGAACTCAGGGAGAGGGAACAGGGAGTTTCTACTAAACACTAACTAGCACCCACTTACTCTGTTTTTAATCTCACCTCGGGTCCTTATTTCTTTTTGTCAGAATATCAATTCCTAAGAACTAAGCTAATCTCACAAGCACAATTAAAAGGCAATTGCTGACTTCTGGCTACACTTACGGACGAAATTGATGTTTTGCTGAGATTGGTCGTGGTCCCACAGTTCCGTGAAGTGTAAGCTTTACAAATTTAGTACTGTAATAATCCTGAATAGAATAATGGAAATACACGTCAGCTCCCCATTAGCTTTCACACCACACCAGGCCACGCCACGTCACCATCATGCCGCATATTTGCCGCGCCAAAACCCAAAAGAGAGCGGGCTTCCCCGGCACACTTTATTCTTTTTCTCATCCGCGAGACACCTTTAAAAAGCCTAAACAAATCAAAGTCTACTCGAAGTCTACTCTCTCCATCCATTCAAGACTGCCAAGTATCAATCGTCTTTATCCAAGCTTCTCTCCATCCTCTTTGCAAGAAGTTGAATTTTCACTTTCCAGTTTCCACTTTTGAAGTAAATTAACTTTAAAAAAAAAAGATGTGGAGTGTTTCTACATTTGATTTGATCACTGCGGCTGCTGCTTCCGATTCTCTCGTTGCCTTTTGTTTCTTCAATTTGATCATAGCCATTCTGTTGGTTGGCAGCTCCTGGCCGAGTTCAAATGTTGTTTGTGATCAACAGAGTCCTACAGCTCTTCCCGGAATTGCAGACAAAAAGGATCAGGACATCAAGGACGGTAGCTTCGATTCTTGCAAGTCCTTGAACGTAATGATTGCAGAACAAAAACGCGTTAGCCTCCTTGCAGAGTCATCATGTGTTAATGAAGCTGAGATCAATGACGATGGTGAAGAGGGCCCAGATGATAACCAAAACAAGGAAGATGATGAGCTGAGAAGAAGAGTCGAAGAATTTATCGATAAAGTTAATAGAGGTTGGAGGGCAGAACAATTAAGAATGCAAGCTTCTTGCCGTTGATGATAGTGTGATACTGAACAGTGTAAATCATTCAAGTCTAGCAGCTTTAATTAGGCTAATGCGGGATAGCTCCGGTACAACCGCAGTGGAAGGATGATCAAAGTTCCTTTTTGTAACTCTTTTTTGGGAGGAAAAGGGCCTGAGGATGAAGCTGGGATAGGGATGGTACCTATCTTTTGGAAGTATGAAAAAACTTCTCTCACCATATATGATATATCTCGACTATGAAAAAAAAAAATGCCAAACTCTTTTTTTTCTATTTTTTTGTTGGTAGTTTCTACTCGGTGTTTTATGGCAGAACAGTTTTTTTGAAAGAAGTGCATCGAGCAATTGGAGGGATTTGCCCTCAAAATTTGCCCTGCACGGTTAAGGACCAAGATTTGCCCTCAAAATTTTGTGCGGCTGAGATTACACCATGTAACTCGATTTTCGCGTCAAGTGTGAGGCTCACCACTATCTATTCTGAAAATACATCCTGTGAAAAAAAAGTTACATCGTGTTTAACCAATGTTACGCACAGTTTTCACAAAAGTTACATCGTGTTTAACCAATGTTACGCACAGTGCAAAATGAGGACAACCTTCACAGGTGCAACCGTTTGTGCCCCGTATCCCAATTGGAGCGAGGGGATCCTCGTCTCTCTCTGGAACGTTTACTAGCTTTACTAGAGCTGGATCGTGGGTTTTGATGGAAGATTTAAAGTTAACTTAAAAATGGGTGCTCATTCACGAATCCCGGAACTTACCCGCATTGGGAGACAAAATATCTTTTCTCTTCCTGTAATGTTCTCAAACATCAAAGAAATCTCAAGGACACATACAGCAAGAAATTTCCCAATGATTTTGGCGGAAGAAGATTTGGTACTTCTGGAAAATTTAGTTGATGGATGGAATAAACTCACTAAAAGGGAGGTCTTAGCGTCATGAATATTCAGGAACCTATCCTTATAGGCTCTTTACAGTTGGTTGGAAGAAGCAACTAAATCCTGGGGAAGTAACTCTACAAGGAGGCTCCACGTAGTTGCTTTGGTTTTAGGTTTTTTATTGGATCCATTTAGTAACTTGTAAGAAAACACGCAAACTGAGAGAGATTTTTTATTCATGCATGAGCTCTGGCATGTTCATAGAAGTCGGAGGCACCAAGAAGACATTTGCGAAATGCCATGACAAAAAATTATCTCCAAAAAAAAAAAAAACTGCATTTAAGAATGGTAAGTCATAACTCAGTTTCCTACACCTGAAATTCTACATCAACACAAGACAAAACACGATGACAAAAGCACACAATCCTACCTCACAACATCCTACCCTAGAACCTAAAAGGAGGGTAAAAGAGTCTGGTTAAACTAAGACGACTATACCCTACCCTTATGACAATAATCAGTCAGTGATTTTTAGATAGAGGTCAAAGGGAACTGATCCTAATGTTCCACAGGTGCTACAGAAACATTACATTTCGGGGAGACGTATCCTATATGATCAGCAAGAAACCTCACACTTGGATTGACTCTGGTCCTTGTACTCCGCTGCAGTTGCAGTAACAATACTTTCAGGGGCTGAAATCTTTGTATTCAATGCGTTCACGGAAACCACATCATCCCCATGAAAGGAAGCTGAAGAAGTCAGACTTGGCCTTGGTGCACTGTAGGCTCCCTCTGTTCTTTCCTCGGGTAGAGGTTGCGCAGGAATAGCTGCATAAATAGCTGTCTGCTCAAATTTCTGCTTCTTCGACTTTTGCTCCAGCTGGTGGCCAGGGAGGAAGCTTCCAACAACGACCTGATAGAATCAAGGGGTTCATCAAAGTTTTCAATCATTAGCTTCATGATTACTATACAGTTAACAGTTGGTTAAGTACAGAAAGGTTCTTTTCTTCAATGTGATAAAGGGCACGAAGGTTGAAGACTGACATTTGCTTTTCACAACATTCCAGCGACCGTTCTACATCTATTTCACATTGCACAACCAACAAATGCTATTCCAATCTTCTAAAGCACTAAAGCTGCCTTAACTGCTATCGGCATTGATAAGAGTTGCAAAGTTTGAATGAAGTTTCAGGCAAACTTCACTATTAAATAGCAACATGCCTGGGAGGAAAAATTCAATATTTGCTAGTATTTTATTTGTGATCCTTCTGTCAGAAGCTTTGGATGGTTTTCATTGCTAAACTCATAATGTTTTATCTTTTCCAATTGGAATAATGTCGGGCATGTTATGACACTCAGCTTCATTTCCAAAAAAATTTTGCTGACCTGAACAGGACCAGCTGCTAACAGCATGCCAGCAAGTCCTCCCCCAAGAACGCGACCATCGGGGCCTGCCAGAGAGACACTCATTCCACCAGATCTGCTTTTTGCTACTGCATTATCGCTAGGCATAAATGATCCTGTTAGAGAAAGTATTTCAAAGCGACCCTGCAGAAAGTTCATAACTACATCTCAGAAACAGAATAACTCGATAAAGCAATTCAAATGGATTTAAAAGCGTTTCTCTTTCTTCTTCTCTTTTGCCTTCTACTTTTTGTTCTCTCTAGTATTACATAGCATTGCTTAAAGACATTAGGAAGGAACATAAAAAAAACAGCGACGTGAGGAAACCCTTTCATATGCCCTTATTTAGTGGAAAATTTATAATGCTTTGTCATCACCAAAACAGAAGGGGATTGATTTAAGTAAAACTTGAGAACTAAGTCATTAAGCCCCCTTTCAGATGAAAGAATCACACACAATTTTATGACAAGGAAACAAACAGAAGCAGACGCAGAATAAGATAAAGCCATTAGAAAACTTTGGTCAGAGAAACAGGAGAATAGATTTTGCTCATTTTACCAAACTAAACAGTTGATGCATGGAGCACAATATGCTGGTGCATTCAGTGAACTACGTATGATCTTCAGCAGACATGCATGTATGCAGTATATAAAAATTAAACCATTTAGAATCAACTGGTGATTAGACAAGGTCTCACCTCATAGGTTAGAGTTCCACCAGAAGAATTAGGCTGACGAAGAGTGACATTTGAAATTGAACCATTTGCTGCTAGAACACAAATAGCTCTAGATCCTTGTTGAGAAAATGATATGATCTTCATTGTAACATCCTGAAAAAAAGATGAATGGAAAACTATAATCTCAGGTAAATTAATGGCCAATGCCAATGCATTAAAAAACATGTAAAGACCAAGATACCAGCCAAATTAGACCTAGAATCTTAAATTAACTAGTAAAGGCATACTTGAAACTATTGCTTCAAATTTTGTATTTAAAGAAAACACAATAAAGTAAAGCTCAATGAGTGCTACATTCAACTGGAGATATTTAAGTAAAACTTCATTATAAGCAAAGCAGGCAAGTGCAAAACTGACATACTCCCTTAAGTGTAGCTAATGGAAAGTCGCCAAAATCTTGCTAAAAAGGCATGATAGCACAACCACAAACATATCAAACACATGTCCACCTCAAGGTAGTCCATCCCATGCAGTTAACAGCCCTAGGGCATGTATTTGCCAATATCCACAAACAAAGGTTGAACTTTCAAGAATGCCGATCCCAAGAAGTCATACTTTGTGAGCCGTTGATGAATACAAAGTAAAAAAAAAATTGTCCAGTATTTATGTGGACACTCCTTTTATATGCTTGTAGGTTGGCATACTAGCATTTAGAGATGTATGTGGGTGCAAGTGCCTTGTGAGTATGCAATTATGTGCATATTCATATTTACAAACCAGCACCTCCTCCTATTGCCTCATGTTCAGGCCATTAGCCAAAATCCAATAACCTGGAAAATAATTTGAAACTCACATTCCTAAAACTGGTGAACTTTTGCATTATTCCAATTATTTAGTACATAGAAATGTATGTGGGTGCAAGTGCCTCGTGAGTATGTAAATATGTGAATATTCATATATACAAACAAGCACCTCCTCCTATTGCCTCTTGTGTTCAGGCTATTAGCCAAAATCCAACAACCTGAAAAATAATTTGAATCTCACACTCCTAAAACTGGAGAACTTTTGCATTATTATAATTACTTAAACTGCTTTAGGTGCCAGACAATCTGGCTATTCATCTTGGACTTTTTTCTTTTGTTTTCCATTTTCTCAAGAAAAATGTACTTTACATGTCTATATATATATACATACACACATACATACATGTAACAGAATCACGAACTTTGCACTTCTCCTTTCCTTCTCCCTTCCCTCCTCTCCCCAACAAAAGACTTGCGTGTTCTAATTACTCATTCGGGAACCTTTATCATTGCCAACTGCCTTATTTTCCTCCACCACCAGCATCTTGGTGGCTCAACCAAACCAAAATGTACAGTAAAACTCAAAGACAGTGAACTGCACCAACTTGAAAAAAATAATAAGGTGGTTGGAAAACGTGTTTGTGATGTAAGAAAAGTAATATTTGGAAAAAATTGTGCACTCAAACACGCCCAATTGTTTTCTTTCTTCATTAGCATTCCTACAAGGTAAAACTAATAACGAGTTGCACATGCAACAAGATAGTCCACTGAAGTAGACCTCCATAGTATTGATTAGAAAGCAAATTGAACATGAATAATACCAAAAGAAAAAATAAATCTGCTCACAACCATAAAAAGTAAGTACCTCGCCTGCATTAACTGTGATAACATGAGGAGTAAAATTAGCACCAACAGAATAAGCCACCCGATCCCCTGTTGGAACTACAAAAATAGATGTCAAATAAGTTGATTAAACAGATACAGCTGTAAGGAAACACCAAAAGCATAAAGTGAACATCCAAAACATTCATTGAAAAGCATAAGATATGACTAAGCAACAGTAATAGTGGATCAAACAGAGTATGCCAAATAGCAAAGAGCTTAGTGACTGCACTGATTACACTGAATCACTATGCACATCATATTATGACATTATCTTCTTTTCATGTATGGCTTGCAATATTGTCTCTTTCTAGATGCATTTAGAAGTGACAACTTTGCATAGTTAGTATGCACAATATGTCTCTCTCAATACAAAGACATAAGTTTGTGGAACTACTAACTCTTCCAGAGTTAGGGAAACAGAATGCCCTACAATGAATTTAACCAATGTACAAGGTCACACATCTTTCCTGAAACTAAATTAAGTTTTAAAGTTCATCTTTTCTGCTGAGAATAAAATAAAAAAGATGCTACTTTCGACTAATATGAATTTAAAGCAGAAAAAGTCAAACAGTCTTGAAAACTTTAAAATATCACATGCCAGCATGGAATACTGTGCAAATTGTATGCTGCGTATAATATGATAACTCTTATAGTCTAATTGTGAAATTACTGTGAAATGAACCATTCGAGATCCTCCAAATTTAAGTTGCATTCAGGTAAGGTCATAGTTGTCTCTCAGAGAAGTTCATCCCTGTGCACTATTAACTCATGGTTAAACATGCACACTTGGTAAAATCATGAAGCAGAAGTAAAGCATTTTATCAATATAGATTTAGTTGGTGGGATTAAGTAAAGTTCCTGCCAAATTTTTCTCATCTGAGATACTGGATATTAGAAAAAGTGAGCCTTTGCATCAGATCCACACATGTTACATCAGTCTTTAATCATTAATTTCCCAAGTTATTTATTCTTATTTTGCCTTTTAAATACCTCTTGCAATGATTGGGTCAAGACAGACCTTGGGTCTGGTCACATCAATTCTAAATGAACCACTAACAGATTAAATGGACAACTCTTTTGTGCTTACGGCATCTATCTCATCTTCTTGGTAAAACTGATACAAGTTTGGACGCAGAAGATCCCCCCACATAAATAGGGGTTGCATTTGTTGTATTCCAGATATTTACTACCAAGAATTGCAGATCTAGAAGATAATTGCAGATAAGGGTCCCAGTTCCACATTGAATATTTACAGATACCATTAAAGTTGACCGCTAAGAAAAAGCAATGCATGGAGTTATTGACTAGAGCAAAAACAAAACCAGTAGATCTATTTTCCAGACATACATAACTGACCATAAACAAAATAACAAAATCCCAGACCACTCAAATCTAATTACAGCAAGAGATTATGATCAATGCAACAGTAAAAAAACATAAATAAAAGGAACTCGATTAACCAAGAGTATCAAGAATTCAAAGCCCTTGGAAAGAATAATCATTACCAGGACTTTCAAACTCCAACTTATGTTTCTTTTTGTAAGAGTCAATTGGCCGGCCTCTACTCTGTTTCCAAGCTGAATAATCTCCTGTAAGCGGAATAGAAGCTGATATCGGCATCGGTGACAATGCCATGGTCACCGAACCATCTGGTCCGTACTTCCTCGGTCTCCCTCTCTTCTTTTTCCCTTCTGTGGCCGGTGTTGCAACACTAACTGGTGTAGCTTCTGTAGTTGACACAGCTGATCCACTGAACTGACTTGGGTTTTCCACACTTGGCTCTACCCTGAAGCTCTCTGAAGTTTCATCACCCTTCACTGGCACCCCCACAGAACTATTCATTCCTTCTTTTTCCTCCATTCATAGAAACCAAAACTCAAAACTTCAAAAACCCTTAAACCCTCGGACTTTAGGTACCAAAACTGTAAAACCCCTAATTTTCAAGATCAAACCTTTATAAGCTCACAGAGTAAGTACAACTGAAATGATCACCATTCAACACAGAATCTCAAAAAAAAAATCTCAACTTTTCTGATAAACAGTAGACAAAATCAGGAACCCAAAAAAGCTTTAGCAAAACCCACTCTAGCAAATCGGTAAATTTTGAAATAGTAGTACCAGCTTTGAATATTCAAAGATCATCTGACTGCAAAAGGTTTCTGCAGTAGAAATCTATCCACTGTACTACTCTGAGCTAGTGCTTCATTTCTGCCAATGCAGACTGAGCTCCAAAGAATGAAACTTTTTTTATTTTTTCAGTACATGAAAAAAATAATAACTTTGCTAAGTCACAGAATTTCTTGAGGAGCTGTGAAATTAGGGTTTTGTAGGAAAAAAGTAAAGAAGGAAAAAATAAAGTTGGAAAAAATGAAATTAAAAATAAATGGAATTTAATAAAAAATTTTGGATTATTATAAGTAAGTAATACTTAAACTGCAAAATTCAAAGTATTAATTTTGGTTAAGTAAAAGGTTTCAAGTCCGTCTTGGAAATTTAATACATCGGGTTTAAATAATCTGGCAAAGTTAAAAGAATTGGAATATAAAAATAAGAAATTTTGGGAAAAAGAAAATTCCATTTATTTTTAAATGGCAGTTTAATTATTAAAAGCTGTAAAGTTAACGTTGGAGCCATGTCAATTTTTCCAACCTCTGACCTGTTCTTTGTCTTTTTAGGTGAATTAAAGTTGACCGCATGAAAGAGATGCCCTTTGTTTTTCAAAAGAATTACTGTTAATGCCACTTTGAGCAATGCACAATTTTCATTAAGGGATGATTTCACTGAGCTCCCTTTAGGTTTTATTATTACACTTACCTCCCTTAATGATAGACAATGACTATAATGACCTTCATAATTTTTTAAAAGACAAGCCATTAATTAAAAAAAAATGTAACAGCAAAAAGGAAAATGAAAAAAGGAAACTAATTCTTCTAAACCAAACAATATATTGTGGTCAAACTGTTTCAACCATGACCATTAAATTATAACTTTCTATCATTTAAATATAATAATCACGTAGATATCTTCTTCTTTATCATCAGCCTGTTATCACCATCCATACCACCTTTCTCAAAATATCTCTTGAATTCCTGATCTCCTAATTGTTAATCTAAAACTTGTAACTCTTTTTTATTTTACCATCCTAGTCATTACAACGTTGGTAATTCTATCTGTAAATTGAAATAGAATGAAAATGTAAAATTTTCACATAGAAAACCCATTAAAAGTCTTTTCCTCACTAATCTTATTGTCATGCAACTACTGTTGATGATGATGGAAGCAATCATTGCTGTCAATAACCCAATTGTTCATATCATTTAGCACAAAAAAGTTACTAAATTACAAAAAAGTATAATTTGATAGATTGTATTAAAATTACTGCTCTAAACTTGCACTTTGTTCATGTTTTGCATGGTTTCTTTTAATAGACATCAAACCTATTTTTAATAAAATTATGTCAATTCAAAGAAAAAATGTGGACTAATTTAGTATGACTACTCCAACTATTGAGAGTAGAGGTTGGAAGAATTTTGGTAACTGAGGGTTTGACCATTTGAGTGGAGAAAAGGTAAGAATTGTAAATTTTACGACTAAAAGTTTGGTAGGCAATATATGAAAGAAATCCATAGAGAAGTAAAGATTGTGAAGGTAAAAATTACTCGTGGATTTTGCCATCTAAGACAAAAAGTTTGTTCTGAAGAAGAAGAAATGATAAGAGTTTGAAAGTTTGGATAGATGTAGAAAACCATAAGAATAAAAAATATTAAGATATTGACTAAATAATAAAACTCATAATTTTGGTAGTGTACAAGTGTATTTTTTACTTTTAAAAAATTTTAATAATTATTCATTTTAAGGAAATTTAGATGAGGGTAATTTTGGGCATTCATATACTTTTTTGGTCTTACATCATTAAGGTGAAACCCAAACCTATATTCTAGAGGAGGTATGTGTAATTTTCAGAACGTGAGGGGAGCTGTCTGAAATTACTAGAAACCTCGGGGGAGGTTTCTGAAATATATCCCTTTCATTAAATGAGAGGATTGAGTAATGACGACACGTGCCGTTAAGCAACCGGATATAAAGAAAACAGGGTAAATGCTGTCAACCTGCTCCCTGACTTTGTCTCAAGGAGTTTTTGAAGTTTCCTTTTCCAACCTCAACGAAATTACAACAGAGGAAGTAAACAAACAGGGACGAAAACACACACAAATCCAAGGGCTTTATGCCTGCAATCTGCAATTTCTTGGCAGCTTTTAAAAGTGTTGACTTGTTTCTGGTGTCCACGTTCTTTTTCAAGCTATAGTAGGTTCTAAAGCAACAAAAACTTTTCCCTTTTAAAGGCTGGCCAAATCCCAGGTAGCCCTTTTCAATAACAGAGCGACCGAAAATGGAGCACAAACAGAAACCAGTTAAAGTTCAGGAACGCTAGAGAGCATAAAGCGATGAAGTTGATGACGACGTCCAACTATGGGTAATGTTCTAGCGGCTACAACTGATATTCCCGTGGAAATCTGTCTACTTCAAAGGCAGCAATTGAAATTTGGTTTGAGGTAGCCAAGAACATTTTTGACATCCTATAGTCCACGAATAGCCAGGTATTCGTGGACTATATGTACATTTTAGAAAGCCAATATAATTGACTTCTAGTTGAACTATTATCAAGATATAAAATGAATACAAGAAGGAAAAAATCGTAAGAAGAGCACCAAACAATTAGTAAAATTCATCTTGATCTTCCTGTACCGGTCCTCCTCCTCAAACTAGTATAGTAGTCTTTAGAGATGAATTTGGTAGCACAAATCCAGCTCTTCGCTCCTCAAATGAGTATTCAATCTCTTCAGGAATATCGTCAACTGGCTTTGAATTGGAAGGAGGGGCTGCAAAAAGAGCTGGAGTTACAGCCGTTTGCATTGGAACTGATACAGTTGCAGGCGTAGCGGGTACAGGTATCGTCTTAGCTTTTGGAGTCCTGTTCTCTTCCTCCACGGCAGAAATGATCTTAGATGGAGTAGTAAACGATGCGTTGTTACTTGATAGCGTTTTCTGCAACATGTCATTATGTTTCCTGCTCAGATCTTCCAAAATGTTTGTTGCATTGGACTTTGATGAATCCGTTGAAGATATGGGTGAGAAGGGCTTTCGCACCATGGGGGACTCTCCAAAGGAACTCTTTTTGACTGGAAGACCGGCAATGTCAAGCCCTCTCCTTCCTGATATGTTAAAAGCGAAGAAGAATTAAAAACATCTAGCTCTTCATATCTCCAGTTCACTAGTAAATTACAGCAAGACACTAGCAGAAACAATTCGTGACCCCTGTCACAACTCAAAAAGGATGGATACCTCCAATTCTGAAATTCTCACCTCTAACTATAAGAGAAAAACGATTTCGAGTGAATGATGGAAATGACTCAAAAGAAAGTTACCAGCTGATAATGATGCAATTCCATCGTCCTTGAGTAGATTTGAATGATCATTCTGATGCAAGCGTTCAATTTTCTTAGCCTGACGTGTATTAGGAGTAGCTCTTGTTGGCTGAAGCAAATCTGCCTTTGGAGTTTGCAGCATTGTTCCTCCTAGGGAGAGTCTTCGATTACTTGCACCACCACCGCATGACAGTCTAGAACCTTTCTTCCCGCTTTGGCATTTCATTGGGCTAGGTTTCGAACCATAAAGTGCCTCCTGCTCTGTAATTAACTGTCCCTGAAGTTTCTTCTGGTCCTGAAATTTAGTGCGGACACTTGGTATTAATTTCGCCAAGGAGCATGAAAATTGACTGGAACAAAAGCGCAGTAGTTAAAGCCCATACCCTCTGTCTTTTGCGCTCTAGCTCTTTCTCTTGGCGTAGAATAGTATATTCTTCAAGCATAGAAAGAAGACGAATCTACAGACAACACAACATTTCATTTCACAAATATAATTGCTAAGAAAAATAATGCTCAACAACAATTAAGGAAGAGGGAAAAAAAATACTCAAAATTCACTTTCGTGGGAAAGCACATACGCCATCATAAGAGAATTCAGTCCCTCTCTCATTTTCCCATGCTGTGATTTTTGAAGCCAATGCCTCCACCATTGCTGTCAGAGCATGGTCAATAAACACTTGAATTAGTGTTGAAATCAGACCTTTAGTTCAACACCTAAGACACTTTTAAGATACTTATATATTGATTCCTCAAAAAAATGGCAAAGATAATATATTTTATCTAATTTGAATTGATACATGACTGACAAAAAAGGCTGCATCATATGAAATATCATGCAGCGGATTCCTGGAATCGACCAATTAGGAAATATGCAAAAATGCATTCATCAGCACCTGGAAGTTTATTAACCAAGGCACGGGCTTTCTCAGCACGCTTGAGTGTAAGATGAGCGCCTCTTCCAGCATTGTAACGATTATCATCCTGAGCAGGAATTTGACAATTGGAAAGTATGAAAACTAAAATTAAACTAACACGTCATTTTAGCAATAGATCAACAGATGATAAATCAAAACCAACCCTGTTATATTCCTCAAGCCAGCACTCTTCCTCGCATGCGGCCATCCATTTCTCCACCTTTTCAAGTATTTCTTTACGGCAGAAAGCTTCCTCTTTTATATTAGATATCTGAAGCTCTATTTGTTCAAGTACGCTTGAAGCATCAACAGCACCTAGATTAGAAACAAAAACCACCAGTCATATCAATCAATCTCAGTGCAAAAGCACCATTTTGTATGCACTCCATGTTAAAATTTCAGTACCAGATTCAATCGCTTCAATTGCAACGTCTAGTGAACTATCTGATTCTGGAATTATATGTGTTTTCCTACAGATGTCCTCTAGCTCAAACCTCTTTTTCAGAACAAGCTCCTTCATTTTGCTTGATTTAAGTTCTTCCAGTCTTGAAACTTCCGCCTCAACCTGAATAGTAAAGAACTTGAATAACACTCTGAACTACACAGCTGCTAGCAAAATTGACCAATGTTAACTCACATATTTGATGAAGTCAACAGAGAGCATGTTAGGTTCAGTTGTTTCATCTTCTGAAGCAGCTATATTAGCAGTTACACTCTGAAATATTTGTTGCTCTTCTAAAGGTGTATCCATCAAATTCCACAGCTCCAGCAGTGATGTGGCAAGGTCTTGTAACTGCCACAACAGAAAGGTCAACGAAATTTTGAAAAATGAATTATCAAAAGAATGACTTTGAGGTTAGTATTGAAGTCCATGTACTGATGTACCCTCTGCATCCTCTGTATTTTAATCTCTCGTAATCTTTGAATAGCTGCAGCTAGCTGCTCAATGGTATCATTACTAATATTTTTTGTTCCTTCAGACTCTCCTAAACTTGGATGAACCTCATCAACAGTCTCTTTGAAATCCATACCAAGCACCAAGCACAATGAGTTTAAAGTGTTGAGGCGGTCCAGTACTTTCTTTAGACGTTCACTCTGCAGCCAACAAGACAGCGAAGCAAGTCAGAGGCAATTCTGAACATAATGCATATGAAGTGTTAAAACATGGTTCTGCTTCAGAGAAAGGTTACCTTTTCCATTTGAAGTGCCTGCAGCTCTGTTTGCAATTCTTCAAGCTTTCGCAAAGACAAATCAGTTTCATCCAACACAGTGTTGGCAGGAGGATACCCAGTTGACCTGTAAATCTCACACTTAATCTTCTGTATCTGCTCTAAAATTTCAAGGAACTGATTCTTCCTCTCACATTTCCTTTTCCGCATTTCATCCAATTGTGGGAGAATGGCTCTAAGTTCTGCCTTCAAGCTTCCAGGATTTTGATCAGACTGAATAATAAAGACATGCCTTCGTCATGGTTTTCCAGGATTTTGTTAATCTAAAGGACATTTCACACATACAAATAAAATTTAACTTGAACGTCATCATCTTATGTAGTTCGGAAATGTAACTGGATTGTCGTGATTGATGGTGCTTGTCCAACAGCTGTGGTTGTCTGGATGTCAACTTCTCTAAAAAAATAAGTCTTACAAAAAACTACGGATCTGTTTTTGCTATATATTCTAATGGTATATCAGGAGTAAAGAAAGCATTCAGTTATTACAATATATATCCATCAAGGCTAAGGTCTAAGGAAGCACTGGATTGAGTTTACTTGTCATTGATCGTAGAACTCTAACCTGCCTAATATGCACAGGTCTCTCTCCCATAGCAGAGCAGATAGCTGCTAGCTCAGCTTCAGAATCAGCAATTGCCTGCCTTAGCTGAGCTCTGCACTTGTTTGCCTGGTCCACTTTTCTCCTGTACACCTCTAGACATTCTCGTTCAAGCTCCAGCAGCATTTTGTCCCTTTCAGTATCAGACTCTCCAACTTCATCCCATATTATCTGATTGTGCCATCAAAGAAAGGCTTCAGGATAGCAACCTGAATAATTTACTTGGACAAAGAGACCCGGAGAAAAAGGCAAGAACGAATTTTTTTTAAAACAAGAAAGGAAAAAACCTGCAGTTCATATAGTAGAGTTCCGCAGGTAGTTTCCAGCTGCACAAGTGGATCAGCGGGTACTATCGACATATTGGATGACTATACCTAGTAACAACAAATTTAATGGGGGTTACAGTGCAGTCCCACATTGACTGCAGAAATCATTCAAGATGGATCAAATCTAGCAAAGCAAATAGTTAAGAAGAGTTTAAAAAAATAAAAATTCAAAATCCGCAAAAAGTTGTTCCCTGAATTAGAAAATATGATCAATTGTTCAAACATAATCAGAAGGCATACGCATTTAACATGCAAGCATTGTCTGCCAAGAGTAAAACATTAGAACCGGATCAAGATCTCAACCAATAGCATTCATTAGAATTTTTAAATTTTTTCCCCATGTCATACAACTGCAAGTTAAGCAATTAATCGAAATCAGGGTTTTTTTTTTCTTTTCTTGCTTTCCAAATAAACCACTCCCACCAAAAAAAACCGCTAATTAGTCAAGTGACTTTTTCTAGAAGTATCAAGCTTACTCTACCAAGGCCAGTTACTTTTTTCCCAATTAAGCGACACTTTATAAACTTAAGCGGAGAAAAAAAAAAAAAAAAAGCACATCGCAATTGTCGTAGTAGCACAACAGAGGATGAAAATCACCTATCAAATTACCAAGCACAGGAACTCCAAAAAACCAAAAATTACTCTGCAAAAGGTTACCAAAAAAAATTATACATATCTGTACTAGACTTCAACTAGAGCCAGCAAACAAAACGTATAAAATTGTAAAGAAGATGAAAACAAGCAGGAGAACGCACCTTAACAACTGAATTCTGGCCAGATCAGAGAAAGAAAGTGATTGTGACTTTGAAATTGATGGTGAGTAGTAAACTGGGGGTTTTTTGAAATGAGATGAGAAGAATGAAGCTAGAAGGCGGAGCCAGAGAAGAGAGAGAATAGCCGTTAAAAATCGACCGTTGACAATGGGCGTCCGAGGGTTGTATTATTAGTGGGGATTGGGCTTTGGCTTCATGCGACAGTGGAAGATTTTAAATTTCAAACGTGGGAAAGAGAGAGAGACGGCTGCTGTTATTATTCAGTTTGAGTTAACTCTTCTCCGCTCTCGGAGAGTCGGGGCCGCAGGTACCAAACAAACATGCGACGCGGTTTATTTAACTCTTTTAAGTTTTAACTTTAGGAGACTGTCCTTCCTTTTTCTTTTCCTTGCCAGTCAACAGAGAGTGAACTGTAGTGCCTCGTTACTTTTTTTCTTTTTTTTTTTACCCTTTTTGGACACCCTAACTCATTTGTGAATTTCTTTTTACTGGAATATGGTAATCATTTGGCATGATTTGAGAAACTACAAAAAAAAAAATTAGAAATTTAAGTAAATAGTAAAATAGATGTATCAGCATATGGTGAATTTATGAATAATTGGTGATCTTTTTTTTTTTCTCTCTATATCTTTTTTTTTTTTTTGCCTGATGTGGGGGTAGATTTCAAGCTCATTTGTAAATTTTCTTTCACTGAGACATGGCAAGTTATATTTAAAGATTTGGATAATTTAGAGTGCATTTAACAAATTTGAAATTTAAAATTTAAAATTTGAATCCGTTGAATTATTGATTTGTTAAGTTTTGAAATCATAACATTTGAATGTAGTCTTTATTAAATGACAAATGAATAGTTTATCACTTATTTTTTAGAATAAGTTTTGACTAAACAGTTTAGAATCACTTAGGGTATATTTGATAAAATTGAAATCTAAAATCTGAAATCTAAATCCATTAAATTATTGAATTGTTAAACATTAAATCTAATACATTCGAATACATATCATATTCAGTGATAAGTGAATAGCTTATTACTTAATTTTGGGAATAAGTTTTATCTAGAAAATTCAGTACTACTTAATTAATTCAGATGTTCAATTTTTTGTTATCAAACGACTTGAATATGTTAAGATTTGAATTTATTAAAATTAAGTGCTAAACTGAATTATCAACTAGGATTTAATTAATTAAGACATTCTATTTTTTTGTTATCAAATATGTATGAATATGTTAAAATTTGAATCCATTAAATTTCATTGTTGATTTAGCCATCACGTCTGGATTGCTATTTTTATGAGTTTTTGTAAAAAATGTATTTTAGCGATTTAATATATATGAGCCAAAAAGATGATTAAAAAATGTATTTACAAAAAATGTAAAAGAAATTTCTAACGTGATCTGCATTTGTCATGCTAGAATGGTAATTTAATTTTTTTTGCACTTGGCATTGACATCTCCCTTTCCAATTTTTAAATTGTTGTTGTGCCGAAATAAATGGCAAGTTCCTGTACTGATTGTCACATGCATTCCTCTTTCTTTAGCCTTTTTCCTATTTTGAAACTTTTCCCCCTTTTCATACTCTTTCTAAGATTGAAGTCGTCCAGTTTTCCAACTTCTTCCTCAGAAGAGTGCTAGCTTAGTGTGTTTGGATAGGAGATTATTCGAACAAATTTATTTTAATTAACATTTCAGTACCTTTTTTACGATATGATGTATGCGAATTAATAATATGATTAAAAAATATATTTATCATGTAAGTCAAATAATATGTGAAAAAAATCCATATCCATACAGAAGAGTAACGTATACTAAGTTAGGGTCTGTTTGATAACATAAAAAAATGTTGAATCTGAACTTTTTCAGATATTCAGATGTTTTGAGTGTTTGATAAATGAAAATCCATTTGCTGAACTTGTTAAGTAGTGCTGAACTTGTGTGTATTTTTTCAGCACAAGAATCCTAACTGAATGCTTAATTTTGATAAAAATCAATAGAATTACTTCAACTACCTTATCTTATCTACCAAATCTACCATTGTTTATTAATTATGTTCAAAATTCTAATATAATTAAACAACCTAATATTCTCTATCTAATGATTTTCTATTTCTCTTTTCCTCCCTTTTAAATGACTTTCACTTTTTCTCCATACTCCTCATATAATAAAATTCATCTTTTATATTAATTTGATTTAAAAATAAATATTGTCATTTTCATACCTAACATTTTTAGCTAATTAAATCATAGGTTTTATTTCTTTTTTGGATGAAAAGATATAAGGGCAAAATTGTCAAATTTAACTTATTAAACATTCAGTTATAAATATTTATTAAACAGTATAAATAGGTTTAGCATTAAAATTCAGACGTTCATAATTCAGATTTAGTTTTATCAAACGGAACCTTATTCATACTTGACCTGCTCATTGTACGTTTTAACGTTGTACCATTGTCAATGTGACTTTAAACCTTATCGTTACACAATTGATACAGCCGAACAGGGGAGAGAGGGGGGTGGCTGGGTAGACGGGATCCTCTGTCCACTTTCCTGTCCAATGCAAAACTAAAAAAGAAGAAACAAGAAGAAGCCAAACGGCCTTTCTTTTTTACGTGTCACGTCAGCAGATATATTAAGTGGAATTACGTAATTTTGCATTGGACAGGAAACAGGAAAGTGGACAGAAGATCCTCTCTGGTCTGCCCGGGGGGGTGGGGGATCTGTATCCTAATTCCTGAACTATTGTCTAAATTATGACAGTTTAATAATTGGGTTAATGGCAGTGCAATTTGGAATCGGCAAGAACCATTACGTCCGCCCTCAAAGCTCTCTTTTTATGATTTCGAATAAAATTTCATTCCAGGTATCAACTGGACCTGGCATGCACCAATGCAAGCAATCCTGTGGCGGCGGCCTCCCATCCGGTCCTCTTTTTGTGATTTTGTTGGGGTCAGTGCTTCTATATGGACCTGGATGCCCATCATGCCGATACTCAAAAGCTTCGGAAATGTCCATGAGTTTCAACTTTGATTTGTTGGTCTTCTTCTTGACTGCGCGGCTGAACCCCGTGACCTGTTTCTGATGCATTACGTTGGTGAATTCATTTTCAACCAATTCACCATCCTTGAGAGGCCTTACTTTTCCTGTGCAGGATCCCCCTGTATTCCAGTTTCCTCCTCCATAATGATCAGGCGAAAAGGTACGCACGATTGTTAGACCAGTGTAATCTGGATGCCTTGCCATGGCAGTTAGAGCCGTTTCAACTGATACACCGAAAGCTTCTATGTTGTTAATTTTCATTGTCTTAGACTTGTCTGGCCACCACAATTGTCCTCCAACTATCTCATCCTGCAAGATATAGACCGACTGCTTTGCAAACCAGTGTCCAGAGGAGAGGACGATTACGTCGTAATCGGTGATGAATTCCATGAAGCTTTCATCAGGAGCATCAAGCTGCAGCTTGGCCACTCCGGCTGGAGCAAAATCGAATGGCTCGGATGTTTGATTCACAAGCCAGGCGGACCATATCCGAATTATCGTTGTAGATGTTGACGCAAAATAAAAACGCTGCATTCTTCTGTTTCCTCGATTTTTTGGAACCTCAACCTGAAAAAACCACAGTTCATTCCAAGAGAAAAATGGTTTGATACATAAGACGATGGCTGGAGATGACAAGCCAACTACTCCACATCAATATAAGGCTCCAAAACCTAAGAACCTGTTCAATGAATTCATTGCTAAGAAGGACCAAAAAAAAAAAGGCCGACAATGAAATCATTGAGATGCATCTCTCATCATTTCAGAGTAATTGATTTACTACATTTTTACATTGGAAGTGACCTTTAATTCTCTTGGTGGGATGCTATTGCTCCAGTAACTCAATTAAAGAGGTTTCAAGACCTATTACCGTGGAGTCAAAACAGAGAGCATTTGACTGACTTGCCTGCCAAAGAATACAGAGCATTGACTCCATTTGATTTCGAGCGATTGAATCTCCAATAAAAGCTATGGTTTTTCCCTTCATTAGCTCAAGGAATCTCCTGGCATCAAATCGAGGCAGGTCACACTCAGTCGGTTTCCAGCGCCAATGCTCATATTCCTTGTCAGGTCTTCCATTTCCCTGGCAATTTTGTGTCTGCGTCTGGACAGGACAAGAATCATTTTTGTACAAAGGTCCGCCTGAATCATAAACCCATTTTCCATGGTATAAATCACATCCTGCAAAATAACTAAAATAAGGCAAATAAACAAAATGAATTTTAAGAAAGTCAGAACAAAGAAGTATCCAAAACACTGTTTAACATCTTTATTTGAATGGTAATCCTCAGCTTTTAACAGAATTATGGGCTGCAGATCAAGAAACGATAGGATGTGGAGTCGCAAGAAAAAGAAAATCAAATTAAATGCCTTTAATTATAATGAAAATAAAAAGTAAGATGAAGTTGCACCTGAATCGACTGAACTACCCGGACTTGAATTGGTGAACATGGGAGGTGAAGGATTCACATCCTTTAAACTGGAACCAAGTGAGGGAAGTTGAGTTGATGTTTTTGAATCCATCTGCAGGTTGGAGGTGTTGGAAAGATTTGATGAAAGAGATAGAGCAATTTGAACACCATCTCCGCCAGTTGAGAAAGACGAATCTTCAATCCCCTTCTCCTGTTGTGCCGCATGGGATTGCTTTAGTTGAGCCGTTGCATCCCTCGATCCAAAACCTGCAGGAGGCTCTGCCAAATCTTTTCCAACTTCTTGCTGCTGCCTTGAATCAATCAATTCGTTCTTATCTCCAGACAGAGTAGGCTGGTTCTTGATAAGATCATTACCCCTGTTGTCCTGCGAAATTGATTTCGCTTTTCTTGAATCACCAAATCCGCCATCTGATTCTTGAAAATCATCCCCATCTCTCGTGCTCCTAAGGATACTGCTGCTGACATAACCGCGACGGCTAAAATCCACGACAATTTCATCAGAAGCAGTCCCAATTAAGTTGACAATTCCTCCAGACCTGAATGGTTCTGATATTAAAGATGATGAAGCAAGAATCAAGAAAATGGCTAGGCCTCCGAGTGAAGCTACGATAGATAAAAGAGTCTTTGGGTAGGCCATTGCCGCCGTCTTTTTACGTGAACCTGAAGCCATGGATTCCCAAACTCTAAACTTCAACAAACTTGCCTGCAATCCGTACAAACTCAGGGCTTCCGTTCACCAATCACCATTCGCACGTCTCCACGCAAGAGCATTCCCAGATATTCTCAACTTACAAATATTTATCAGGAATAACACTCATCAATTTAAAAGAAAGGGGGGGGGGTGGGGGTGGGGTTGCCCATTTCATGCTAATCTTTTAAGTACAGCATCAGGAGTTGCTGCTTCAACACTCTCTTGTGTCTTGACTCCTCAAGTACAGAAGCTGCACAAAAGGGAGGGAAAGTGCACTGAAGATTGGCCAATAGAGTAGATCCAGATGAGTTATTTCCCTTCTACGAAATGACTTTTCGGGACTTAAAAGATTTGACCTCAAATTTTGCGTTTTCCAGACAGGCAGCCGCCATTTGTGCGGAAATGTAAAATATTTTATACTGGATCGAGAGTACCTAGTATACTAGTTTATAGTTTGAAGCATGTGAAATCGTTAATGATTTGAGGAATCGTGTTCTGTCGATCAAACTCGGGGGAACTAAAACTTTATCCACTCGTATTTCTTCAGACGCGATATCTTAAATTATACTACTCGAATTGTTATTAGATTTTTGAATTTCGGCTTGATTTTTATTAAGACTTTTTATCGTGGCTGCTCGAATAACTGCAGGAACTCTTCACTTAGTTAGTTTACAATAATATGATTTCCTATAAGAATCAAACGCTGAAATAACAAAACAACAGTTGTTGTAGCTGAGCTCAGGCTGACGCCCAACTTTGACCATAGGACTATGTACGCCACTTCTTAACGGAGCAGCTGTAGCCGTTATTTTTAAAATTCATTAGGACCCATACATAAAGAATGGAAAATTGCCAATTTAGTCCTTAAACTTTTTTCTAGAGTCGATTTAATCCCTAACTTTTATTTTTGACCAATTTAATACATAAACTTATTTTCGGATCCAATTAAGTTCCTTTGCGGCGGCGTCACCACCAAAAAGCAATTGAATTTCTAATTTAACAGTTAAATAAGGGTATTTCGGAAACTTCAGGTATGAATTGTAATTAAACTCAGTACATTAAAAAAATCAATAGTATTTTAGGTATTTTTAAAATTTGAAACTTTTTAAACGTGTTTTTAAAATTTTTAATTAACTTCTTAACCATTCCCCTATCTCACCTCTCCTTGCCACTGCTGCCGCCACCACCACCGCCTCTCCTCCCTTCCTCTCTGCTCTCTCTGTCGACTACTTTCCTCAGTCACTCCCTTTCCCATTAACCCACACCATTCCCCTTTCCTCTACACCCTTACCCTTCACTAACCCTTCTGCAACCTCCCCACAACCCCTTCACCAGTATTCCTCTCCCAACCCTCTCTTCCCTCTCTCTTTCCCCACACCCCGTTTCCCTATCTAGTGAAATCTAATCGAATCTGCGACCAAATCTGACTTTTTTATATGTTCTCGTGTAAGAGTTACTCAAGAATATTTACCTCACATCATCCATTCCAACAATTGAAAAGGCATTCAACAAATTCAAAATGCATTCCAACAACTGATAGATAGCTCCTTTCTACTAGCTACCAATTCCATTGGGTCTTACAATAGCACAAGCAATTTGCTTTGAAATGCATTTGACAAATTCGAAACATCTTCAGCAAATTTGTAGAAAAACTAAGATGATTTTCAAAAGTTGTTAAACTATTAATATGAAAGCAGAGGGTGGACATCAGCAAAAGGGCGGACTGATGATTATGACAGTGCACCAATTGTAGCTAACAAATGTTGCAGCAACGATTGCGCAAATGGCTGGGACTTCTTTTCTCTATCAGCCATAATGGTAGCAAATGTGATAAAATTTGCATAATTATGCTATTTTTACTTGAGCCATAAAGCATTTATAGGTTTCCTCTTCAACTTTCTCAATTATAATGTAAACTCAAAGGTTGGCAAAAGAGGGTAGGGAAAGAGAAGTGGAAGAAGAAATGTGGGAGAAGAAAGAGGTGGGTGGCTGGTGATGGACGTTGGTAGTGGAGAGAGGGATAATCCAAAGTTTCCAAAATACCCTTATTTAATTGCTAAATTAGAAGTCAAATTGCTTTTAGGTGGTGGCGCCGTTGTAGAAGGTCTTAATTGGATCCGAAAATAAGTTTAGGTATTAAATTGGTCAAAAATAAAAGTTAGGGACTAAATCGACTCTAGAAAAAAGTTTAGGGACGAAATTGGCCATTTTTCCCATAAAGAATTACGTGCAAAACTTTTATTTGATGGACGCTTTATTTTTGATATTTTCTAGTGTGATTTTCCTGGTGAAATAGTTTCAGGTTAGTACTTCTGTGCGGGAAGCCACTTCTTACTTCTCAATTCAGTTAGTTTGGGTTCTAATAGCTGTTCGAGTTTTTACCAAACTTTCCTTTCTAATGCCTATAACATATATAATAATCAGATGTCATGTTCTATTTGTGCCCATAAATGCAAGTTGCAATTGAAATACTCCCTTTGCACTATTTTGATAGTTCTAGTTTTTTTTGCACATAGTTTAAGAAAAAATAGTTAATTTTGTTGGAAAAATAAATTTAGATTTCTATTTTCCTAAAATACCCTTACATTAAATAAAGTTGGCTTTTCATTTATCAATATGTTTTGGAAAATCTAAATGCAATAAATGGGGTAGGCTATATTCAATACTAACAATCTATATTAAATAAGATAGTTTATAGTAATAACAACTTACATTAAATAAGGGTATTTTAGAGAAATTAAAAGACAACTACATTCTTTAATTGGAAAGTATACTACAATTTGGGACAGACGAAAAAAATATAGGACTATCAAAGTGGAACGGAGGGAGTATGATAATTCCTGATATAACGCATTTCAAGAGATAATTCCTAATACAATACAACTGGCTTGTTTAGATTGCATTTTTCTGGATTTCTTGTAGAAAAATTACTATAACGATTTGATAGATGTAAGATAAAAAAGTGATTGAAAAATGTGTTCACTGAAAACGTAGTAAGAAAAATTGTTTTCCACACTAAATGCGTTCTTGAATAATCCTTTGATCACCCTTGAGTTTGCAAGAAAAACATTTTAGTGTGTATTTTTTGGAATTTATTGCTGTGAACTTGACAAACAAAATTAGTTTATGGAAAAAACTCTTAATCCAAGTGGAGAACGTGCTTTGATAGAAAAGTGTTTGGGATAATTGTTTGAAAAAAATTATAACATTTTTTAATGCGATATATGTGAAATAAAAATAGAATTAAAAATATAAAAAGGCTGTTGAAAAATATATTTATAATGCAGTCAAATAAATTTTTGCAAATAATAACTTATCCAAACAAACATTTAACTTTTGCTTTTTGCATAGGATGAGACTTGTCTTAGCACGAGTTTGTTACCTATACTTATTCCATTTTTGTTTGTTCCATTTTGATTATCACAATGATAAATCGGTTAATACTATATATATTGACAATGTATATACTAACACATCTGGATGCATGTTATGTGTATAAAAAAATAAAGTTTAAATTTAAATTGGTATTAGTTGACATGCATCTAAAGGTGCTAGTGTATATGTGTACATACTATTAGTAAATATAATATTAATTACAGTAAATAAGCTTATTTATTCTAACCTGCTTAAATTTTTTTTTTTGGGGGAAAAGACGTACCCAAGTATTTTGCAATTAATTGGTTTTTAACCAAGTTTGTATGATACTAGTTTTTTAATAACTTTTGCTACAGGAACCCCAAAAACTTATCAAAGTTTTTAACCTACACACTTTAAAATATTCAAAACACAAAAAAAAAATTCCTTTCCCTTTTTCTTCTTCTTCCTTCCCCACCCCAACCCACCACCACCTCCGTTGCCGGCCACCCCCTTCGGCGCCGATCACCTCTTCCGGTGCCAATCTTTTTTTTTTTTTCCTTTCTCCCTCTCCCCCCCTTCCTCCCCTGCCATCCTCCCCCTTTGCCCGATTTTGATCCTCTCTCTTTTTTTTTCTCCCTCTTCCCCACTTCTCCCCCACCACCCTTCCCCTTCCCCTTTGGCCGATCTGGTCGCGAGACCAGATCGCACAGAGGAAGGGTGAGGGTGGCGGGGGAAGGGGAGTAAAAGGGGAGAAAGAAAATTGCAAAAAAAAAAAAATAAATTTGAGGTGCCGGTCTTATTTTGCAGAGGCGGGCGAGGGAAGGGGGATGAGAAGAGGGGAGGATAAGGGTGACGGGGGAGGGAGAAGAGGGGTGGCAGGGGAAGGGCAAGGGGAGAGGGAGAAGAGGGGTGACAGGCAGAGGGGTGGTGGGGGAGAGGGAAGGAAATGGGTGGCGGGGGAAGCAGAGGGGGGTGGTGGGCAAAGGGTGGTGCTGGGGGAAAGAGGAGGAAATGGGTGGCGGGGGAGGGAGAAGAGGGGTGGTGGGGGAGGCAGAGGGGGATGGTGGGCAGAGGGGAGGAAATGGGTGGCGGGGGAAGGAAGGGGAAGGGGAGAGGGAGAAGAGGGGTGGCAGGGAAGGGAGAGGGAGGAGTGGCGGGCAGGAGAGGGGGAGAAAAAAGGGAAAGAAAAATTGCAGAAAGTTGCTGCTTCATTGGCAATTTCGGCAGAGGGAACAGGGGAGGGGGAAGGGGAAGGGAGAAGAAGCGGGAAGGGAGGAAGGAAAAGAAAAAGGAAAGAAAGAAAAAAAAGAAAAAAGAAAAAGAAAGAAAGAAAAGGAAAAGGAAAAAAAGTTTTTTCATCTCACAAGTTTTTCTACAACTTCTACAGTGATCTACAGTAAAATTTTATACAAACACTCAAAAAAACTCACCTTTCGAACGGTGTTTTAAGCTTGACTACTGATATCTACTTACCAGCTATTTTCGGCTTAATTGATTTGAAATTCCTCAAACCGAACCAACTAGAAAGATTCAACTGCCGTGTATCAACCAATTTTGTTTACCAGTATAAAAAACGGGGAAAAAAACCAATCTGGTTCGGCCCCCCCATTGGTTAACCATTTAACCCGACCCATTTGGAAGGTACTGCGTGCGAGAAAGACGCCCTGGAATTGTCGTTCAAAAGTACTGGAAAAGAACTGGGGTTTAGTTCCTTGTTGAACGTTCGATGGCGGCCAATACACTCTCAGTGATACTTCCAATCTCATATCCAACTTCACTATCTCTCCAGAAACCCACGGACCATTCCTTGGCTTTCAATCGGGATTGTAAGTTTATTCCTTTTCTTGGCGAAAAACTTTCCATTCGCTCGTCAAATTTAAGTCTTGTCGCCTCAAAACGACGCAGTTCAACTGCGGCAACGGCCTCCTTTAGTCTTCCCATCTCGTAAGCCTCCAATATCACTACTCTTGTTATTTCCATTCACTTTTAAATTTTCATGTGGAAGTTTGGATATTGATTTCCTTTTTTTATTTTGGTCAAATTGGCAGCAAGGAAAAAAGGGATTCCTCTGAAAAATTACCCAGGTATACCTTTTTCCTTGATTCTATCCTTTATTTTTCGTTTTTTTTGGGGTTGTAAATTGTGTGCTTAAGTTGTTGAATGACGATGGCGTAGATGGTCTGCGAGGGCAATAAAGTCATTTGCTATGGGGGAGTTGGAAGCTAGGAAGCTCAAGTATCCGAATACTGGGACAGAAGCTTTACTAATGGGAATCTTGGTTGAAGGTTAGCGAATGCTTTTTCACCCTCATTCTTTTTGCTTATTAGCATCTAGAATTTTCACCCTGCACGAAATATGCCTTGAATGTGGTGTTGTCTATGCTCAACAAAAGCTTTTTCCGAGTTCTGGGGATAATGCAATTTTTAATTCCTGCATTATGGACTGTTCAGAGCTTCCAGTTGAACAGAAAAAAGACTATAACTTCCTATTCCTTGTACGAAGATTCTTGGAAGGTCTTTACATGATTATGGATGTTCAACGAGCCTTCTTCTAGTGCTTTCCATATGTGTGTTATTGCAGGAACGAGTTTGGCTGCCAAGTTCTTGAGGGAAAATGGCATCACACTTTTTAAGGTGCGCGAAGAAACTGTAAAGTTACTCGGTAAATCTGACATGTACTTTTTCAGTCCAGAGCATCCTCCCGTGACTGAACCTGCTCAAAGGGCTCTTGATTGGGCTATTGAGGAGAAACTGAAGTCTGGTATTTCTTTGTCTTCTCTTGGAAATCAGTGTTTTTAAAGTATAAAACGTTCACTTGCTATCAACTTCACTCATAAATTTAAGATTCTCTTGTTCGTTTCACGTGTTGCCATTTGAATCTTCGTGGATTGAGCAACTTATTGTTGGTGGAAATAATTTAGTTTTGTACTTTGAGGAGAATACAATGCTTCTCCAATCTGATGACTAGTGGCTTCCTGGAAATGGCTATTTAGACAAATTAATAGTTATTCAAGTAGTGGAGACCTTTGACTGAATTAAGAGATGAGAAATGTGGTGGAATTTCCAATTGGCACTCAGCAAGTCTCTAGAGCAGTAGGAACTAGAAATGAGATATCATGCTTCCCTCTGGTCGTAGGTTATGCATGCCTATTTTCTTTCTCTTGGAAAAGCTATAATGTTCTAGTCAGAAGTAAGCCATGATCAGGTACTGTTGGCAAAAAAGACAACAGGGCGGAAATTAATCACCAGTTTTAATCGCAAGAAAAGGTGATAAGGATGTTTGCAAAGAGATATAAGAAGTTTACTATGTTTGGATTTATGTGCATTTTGTGGGACCCTAGCCTAATGACTCAGGCCCAATCTTTTATCCTGAGCATTATTTTTGGATTTGGTAGTGTAATGCTTCAGTTTTTTTTTTTAAATATAATTTTTAAGAAGTTAGGTTGGCTAGAGGTAACTTTTGTAATATTTGTTATGGATGTTGTCATACATATAGTGTTTTATTCACCTTAATCCTTTTTTGGTTGAGTGATTTTTTTTTTCTATCTGTTAGAATGACTTCCACAAGTATGGCACATCTCAGCACCTTGGAAATCTAAATGCTGCTGTAACTTTGTAATCTTTTACCCAAGTTATGGAACTTTGAGAAGGATGGAAAGCTTTAGAATTGATTATTTATTTGAAGGAATTATGTGAAAATGTTAGGTTACTTTTGGGATTAGGATCAAGTGATCAATTCTTGATGGTTAGATACTGGATTTAACTTTCTGATTCAACATGAACTCCAGTTTCTGTGCAATCAAGAGTAATATGTTTGTTGCCTATTTGCAAATATGCTTGTGCTGCTGAGTTATGTCAGCTTAGCTTCAGGAAGATGTTGAAAAACATTGAGGTAAAGTTAAGCTAAGAATTAGGGAATAAAATTAGGGAAGGAGTGAAAGCAAAAGCGTAGTGTTCCAGGTATTAGAGTAATGAATTCATTATTATACTACATTTTATGAGATAAATTATGTCAATCAAATTTCTTGATCGCGGTACGCTGCATTCTTTAGCGCTTAGTGAACTTCTAAGTTCCTGGCTGGTATAAAAAATGTGTGCCTGTTGTACTCAAAGGCTGCTTGGTTGCAATACAACACCAAGGATTGCTATTTTTGCGAGTTGAATCAGGCTTCTTGTTTGAAACCGAGAATCTTGTATCCCCTGTTCTGTTAAGATATTGCTTGCTGTGATGGGATACTAGTTTATAATTCGATTAAAATGCAGGTGAAAGTGGGGAAGTAACGACTACACATTTACTTCTTGGTATATGGGCACAAAAGGAGTCAGCAGGACATCAAATATTGGCTGCACAGGGCTTTGATGATGAGAAAGCTAAAGAGCTGGCAAAGAATGTAGGTTCTGTGTTAGAATTCTTGTTCAGTTAATTTTCTCATTATGACTCTTCAAATTTGTGTTTTTCAGATGGACAAGGATATAATTTTGAGCTTCAAATAGATTGCTGAAAAGGTTCAGAAAGTGCCTGTTTGTTTGCGTGGTTGTGATCAACTTCTGAGAGGAGAAAGCTTCTAGTAATGGACTTCTGAGACTCTCTGTCGGAAGTTATCCTTTTTACAGTGGCCTGACTGGTTGTGTTCAGTAACACACTTATTATATCCAGGGTCCGAGCATACCGATGTCTCATCAACAGACGTCCGAATATTACACAAGTTATTTCATAGTGAAGTTACCTCTGATCTGTACTAAGAAACAACAACACAAGTTATTTATGGAAAAGTTTGATGTCATGCTGAATATCTACTGGGATATCACTGTGGAAGTCAGGTCAATGATTTGTCGAATTGAGAATCTTGTTGATTTGGATTCGTTGTTGGTTAGCCCATTAGCGCATGGTGTGAGTTTTTTTGGTCTCAGCTACTTGCTAGAGAAAATCAGATCGTGAAATGCGGTAGTTTTTGGCGGCATATCAAAAGTATTTGCACTTTTTGTATTTGCTCAAGTATTAATCTTTTCCTCTTTTTGTTTATTGTTTGATTGTTGATTATTGATTTAGCAGATGCAACGCAAATTTGCGCTAAATGTTATGGCATGGTTCGTAGTTGGTACAGGCGTACAGTCGTAAGAAATATTTAAAAGCGTTTGAATTTTTATTTTTTTGGAATTTTTTTTATAGAAAAATGTTAATTTTGTTAAAATGTGTTTTAGGGATTTGATGTATATGAGATAAAACGATTATTGGGAAATATATTCACAAAAAATATTGGCGATGGATAATTGTTGTTTATCCTCCTGTAATTTGGTGTTTTAACATATAACTCTCATATGATTTAAAAATATATAAATAACCTTCTCATGAAATATACGAAGGTTTTATAAAATATGATTGGATACTTAAATTATTTAAAATAATATTTCATTTGTATCGTAAACACATTTTTTAATTCAATTTTTAATATTTTCAATCATTTTTTTTTAAATTTTCATACATCATATTATAGAAATAAAAAAAACCATTGTCAGATAATACCTTATCAAACACAAGAAATTTCTAATATTATGATGATTTTTTAAAAAATTCTACAAAGGGGGCATTTATTGTTTGCGGTTCTGTAAAAGGGATGTTCGCATTTTGCAAATGCGAGTTCATTGAGATCGCATTTGCCGAATGCGAATTCTCCGTGAATTTTCCAGCCACCAATTTCCAAAAAAAAAAAAGAAAAAGAAAGAAGACCTCGCATTGAAGGAATGCGAGGTCATATTTCTCGAACCAGATTCCATATTTTGCCATGACTTTTATTTTTACTTCAGTTGTAATGCCATTTACTCAATATAAATGATTTCACTGCAAATTATAAAATGATTTACAATTTGCAATGAAAGTGTCTACAAATTGTAGCGGTTAAGGCTCTAAATTAATGGGGTCTGGAAAAAAAATCCCATAATATTGCCATCAATACTTGATAATAATTTGGGGCAATAAATGTTAACCGAACTAGTAGGCTTTTGGCTTTACTGTAAATTAGCTTCGATAAATGCGAATTCCTAGAAAATTATATTCAAAATTTGCTTTTTTTTAATTAGGAGGACACAATAATTTTTGTTTTTTCATTGACATTTATCATCGAGGAATAAATCCTTTTTATTTGAAAACTCACACGAGTTAGAAGTTAGCAAATGTGACCTCTCAGTTTAAAATTTTATGTACTAGTAATTCTTTGTATATAAATAACAAAAAAGTTATATTTCTTATAGATTAAAAGATTTGATAATTATACGGCCACAAACACCTAATTTTATTATTAAAAAATTTTGTATTGAAAAAAAGAAAGAAAAGTTACTCAACATATTAAGAGTTCTGAAAACACCTGATTACGAAAACACTTATAATAAAAAAGAAAACATATTATATACCACATAAAAAAGAAAACATATTATTAAGAGTTCGTAGTTACTCAACAAAAAAGAAAACACCTGATTAAGAGTTCGTAGTTACTGAACTACTTATAATAAAAGTAACATATTATACCACATAAAAAAGAAAAGTTAGCAATTGTTATTTGTAGTGAAATAAAAAATAAGAATAAACAACAATAGTAGTTTATTTTTTTGTTATTGATACTACTAATAATTGATTAATCAATTTCTCTATTTTGTTATTATATATTGGAAAAGTTCAATTTCTTAAATGACATTGACTTCAACATTTGGAAAAAAAATCTTGTATTCCATAGATTTTTTTTATAAAATATTGACATACGAAATTAAGAAATAAATAAATTTTGACAAATCTAGTCTACTTATTTAAACAAGGTTTAAAGAAAAAAAGGAAGAATTTAAAAGGAAAAATAACAATGCTTAAATTAAAAGGGGTAAATTTGTCCAAACATATCATTCAAGGGGGAAAAATGCCTATTATTATAGTTTAGGGGATAAACTGCAATTGGGTATATAGTTTGTAGGGTTTTTTGCATTTAACCCTTTATGAAATGATTATTACGTGATTATTTATCTTATAGATTACAAGATATACTTTGCTATAAATGCAAAAAATAAAGAGCCAACATAATAATCATTTCCAAATTAATCGAAAAAAGATGAGAGCAAACCACATATATTTGATTTCACCGACTGAGATATTTGACAAAAAATTTTTTGTTTATTGTAATTTATTATGCTTAATAAATATATATATAGATTTAATTATTTTTTGAAAAAATTTTGACAGAGTCTCCTTTAAAAGTGGACTAAACTCCCTGTCAGCAAATCCAAAATAGACAACATTTAATCTAACCAATATTTCCAACAACTTCTCCAAATATTAAACATAAAACTACTAAAAGTACCAAACATTTCGTTGTGCAATGCCGAGATCCAGATCAGCCAAAAATCACAAACCACCGCCAAAGCACAGGTCTTTAGTAAATTAAAAAACAGAAAAAGTAAAATGTGGCTCTAAAAAGCATCGAACATTCCATAGATTAAAAACAAAATATTTGCAAATCCATGCACAAATAAGATAGTGATTCCACCGGAGCAGCTTCAATCGCCATCTTCATCTGCACCACCACCCTGAGATAAAGGTGGAGGAATGCCTAAATGATTCTCTATACGTGCCAAGCGAGTGTCCATCCTCTGCAAGTCAAACTGAATATCTTCCAAAGTATTGAAAAGCCGTGGCCAGTTGGGTAGACGATGATGCACCGGGGGAGGTGCAGAGGTGGATGGACCAGCATCATCTCCACCATGTCTTGCTTTAGACTGCCGCTCCATAAGTGGAAGGAAAGCAGCCACGTCGATACCCATGTTCTGTAGCAAGGTAAAAGATAATTCGGTACGGGGTCGAACAACTTGTCGCTCAGCTCCAGCTAGATTAACCCCCATCCGTTCAAACACCAATGTGAGTAGTCGAGGGAATGCCAGCTTGAAAGAAGTAGTCTGACGTCTCACCGTTGACCGTATATATCTGATGATGATATTTGGCAACGAAATTTGAGCGTAAGAGGCGTCCCGGTTATGGAACATATAGTCCAAGAAGTATATATCACTCTTCCTGACCTCGCTATGGCCCGTCTTCTTGGGAATTACATTGTGCGTTATCATATAGACAAGAAGGCGATGTCTGGCATCAAAGACTGTAGCAACAATCGTCTCCTTTCTCGATGAACGGAAAGGTTGGTATTGAAGACCGAACCTTGCCATAGCATGTGTCGGATCCCATCTTTTGTTTGAAGCGACGAAGCCCTTTTTCAAATTAACTGCAAGACCTTCGTCGGCACATCCCAATATGCTGCTAACCTCTGCTTTGACAAGATGATGCGTGTTCCTCGGACAAAGGACTCCACCATTTCACCACTATGCTTCGCCTTGTTAATGTTATTAGCAAAAAACTCACGCACAAGCTCCGGATAGTAGTGAGTAGGTAGTCGAAGAATTGGCGCCCAACCAAGTTGGTCAAATGCCTGCGAAATCTGAAAGGCAGCCTCAACTTCGGCGCTCACATGTTTTTCGAACAAGAACTCCAAGTTGGCATGTGCTTCATACCACTGCTGGTGCTGTAGAGTGGAAAACCTAACGCTATCAAATATTTGGGGCTGTCGCGCAGTTCTCCCCCGTAGACGCCTAGGAGCAGGTGCAGGCGAAGGAGAGCGTGCTTCTTCTTCAGTTTCTTCATCCTACGCACTGATGTCCAAGTTTTCCTCAGCCTCTTCACTGCTTGATGAAGAAGAAACCACTTGCCTTTTCCTTCCCATAGTACCTAAAAACAATCCAATCTTTAGCCCATAAATCATACCGTATGGCACACACCGAAAACAGTAGTACATTTGACAAATAAAAAACAGCTTAAATAACCTTCAATTCATATCTCTATTTCACGAAGAATCAATTGAGTATTCAAAAATATCGAACAATAGAGTCTCCCCTTGTAAAGTTGCCAAAAAATTGAGGTATGCGTCACCAATATGGTCAAATTATGTACACTCCATTATAGCACAATCAATGAAATTAGCATCAATCATGCTTATTGCAAGCAAAAATTAACAACAATAACACATTAATGGCAATAAACATTGTTAAGCAAAAATTATCGTAATAACTCTAAAGTTCAACCAAATTACGAAATATACACAATGCACATGCTAAAGTATCATCAACTAAGTATTATTAATCATAATCATTGATCACCAGTGGGTTAAAAATATCGTAGGCCAACTATCTAATTCTAGCCAAATATAGCCCTATGAGGATCTAAAAGCACCAATAAACCAACGAATTGAGTGCATTTCAACTTGTATACATGCTTTAATAACCTTAATCAGCATAAATGAGGCCAATAACATGTATATACATCAACACAATTTCATAATTCAAAGTTGTCAGAAAACTCAGGAAATTGAAAAATATGAACTTTTAAAATACCAAGATTCAATACGATTTCTTACCTCAATCACGTAGAGGGATCTTTAGTAATGCTAAATATATAAAAAGCCCTATCAAATAGTCAAAATTTGCCCTCCAATTGAAGAAATTAGAATCTGAAAATCCTAGCCTTCAATCCCTTCAATGCTGAATGTGCAGGTGTTTGCGATGAATTTTAATTGGTTAGAAAGGTTGTTTGATACTCAAAAGGTGTTGGGTTGTTGGGTTTTAGTAAGATTATGTTGCAAAAAAGAAGATTTGAACATTGGGTTCGGTTGGAAGAGAGAAAACACGAGGCTGTTCGTGAGGAATAGCTGAGGGAATTTGTCTGCGTAAACTTTATTTATGGTCGAAGAATTAAAACGCGAGCACAATACGCGACCACATGGTCGCGTTTTATTCGGTGTGAGTGCGGGTTGTAATACGTGAAAAAAAATACGCGACTACGTTTTTCGCGTATTGTGGGCGCGTTTTATTCTTTGTGGGTGCAGGTTGTAATACGCGTGGACACAATACGCGACAACTTGTTCCGTGTATTGTGATCGCGTTTTATTCTTTGAGGGTGTAGGTTGTAATAACGCGTGGACACAATACGCGACTACGTTTTCCGCCTATTGTGGTCACGTTTTATTCTTTGAGGGTGCAGGTTGTAATACGTGAAAAAATAATACGCATCAACATTTGGTACGTATTGTGATCGCGTTTTATTCGTTGTGGGTGCAGGTTGTAATACGCGTGGACACAATACGCGACATTGTAGTCACATATTATGTATCGCGTTTTCTGGTTGTTAGCCTCGGATTGTAAAACGCGCGCACAATACACGATATTGTTGGGGCGTATTGAGGTCGCGTGTTTTACTTTTTTGTAATTTCTGCACAAACTCAATCACAATGGTCTTTTTCACTTTCAACCCCAAAATTCCACTATAAGTCATATTGCAGGTGGTTACTGATTTGTGCCTTTCACGCACATGCAACATGATAATCACATGCATTCTACCCCTTGTTGATGGGTAATTTAAGGAAAGTTTCTAATATTTCTTTAAAAATTATGGATAAGATATGCGTGATTAATTTGTTCTGCTAATATTCGGGAAAAACTTACAAGAATATATACAAAAAACTTACCAATATTTGCTCAATATAACAGTGAGTTATAGTATTTAAACAACTACTACACAATTACAGTTTTATCATCAATGGTGTCCAAGTTTTCCATGCGTGCCATATCCTCTTGGCTTGTGAACTCTTTGTGTTCGCCGTGGCTGGTCTGGCATTACTATATCGACTTGTGTAATCTGTGAGTCAAGTCTAGCATCAACAACTTGGGTTCTCTGACCTTTATCATCATATCTACCATATTGTGCAGAAGTGCCAAGATGGACGTCTGTATCGGGCGTAAGCTCTCCAAAAGGCACTGGGGACCTTGTATGGCCAATGGACGTAGAAGTGCCATGGTGCTCAGTTGCCTGTGAACCTCCATCTAATCCAGTTTGGACGGTGGGTTCAGGTGATCGGTATCTACGACGTCTACCACCGTCATGCTGACCTCCATGAACATTCCTAGGAGCACGTTGAACACACCACGGGTCTGCTAGTTGTGGAATGGCCTGTGGTACTCGTGGAAGGCGAAATGCAAGTCGGGATGACTCCCCCACATGATTCAATGTTATGGATGCAAAGTCCTTTATTGCATTAAAATAATTACTGTGCTGTTCGTCACTATGTGATAGAGAGTCCTCAGTCATGTAATACACCTGAAACATAGCATCCATCTGGAGTGTAAATATAGGCATGAATAAGGATAATTAGAGTTACATCTTAGAAATATTGGTACAAGAAGTATTAATATTTGGTTAAAAGTTAGGAAAAACTTACAAGATATTGTACTCTAGCGCTATCGCCCTGAATATCCTCCGAAAAAATGGGATGTCTAGTAGGATTTGAAATATATAGAACCGTCCGCTCGCGATACCACTGACGATACTCGTCTGATGGATAAGTAGGATCTTCAATTACAGCACCCTCGTCTACATGCATATGTCGATCAGTCCACACATCAATATATGCTGTATGCGTAGTTATCCAATATTGATTCCCCTTACTACGACGATCTAGAGAATGTAGTGCTGCTTGATTTTCAGTCAATTTAAAATCAGGCAAGGGCTGATGATATCCAAATTGTCGCATAACCCTATGAGGAAGATGTGGCTCGACAACCTCCCAACATATGAGATACGTGACAGATCTCCAAATATCGCGTCCTCTAGTACAATATAAAGGCAGAGAATCGAGAACATCCTCCGAATATGACTGCCATATGAACAGCAACACAATAATTAGTCGACAACATACAACAACCCAATGGTACTTAATAATTATCGGAGTACATAAATTTTTAGAAAATTTCGGCAGCATCTCCCCTATAACAGGACAAAAACTCCCTGCCAAACAATTTATTTTGCCAAGAACAAGCATCATCTTATATATGTCCAACTGACATTGATCAATTTTAAGTATTTCCTCAGATATAAATAAATTAGAACAATGACAATTACATCAATATTGGCCAATACGTGACTGTACCTGAAGATTACCTAGGCCTGTCAACTGATCTCGAAATATGGATACAACATGTCTTGTTACTCTGTGTAGATCAAATTAAATATTCCACCTGCATACAATAAATCATGACTTATCATCAAAGAGTACAATTTGATTCGTATTGTCATTTTGCATCATATATATTTGATATACATACCGAACTCCATATGGACCAGGATAGTGCTCTAACAGTTGCACTCGATCAGGGCGCATTGTAGGTATGCGTTTCAACGCCCATAGCTGAAAAAAGTTAAATTTGAATATGTTAACCGACATTGTAGTAATCTTATAGTTAAATTTAGTCGAGATACCAATTAGGGTATTGTACATGTAGCAAAACTAATGGTCCTGTAATAGCTGATCTAGAGGGAGAAGTTGCGATGCACAATGATCGATACAGAGTCGCTAAAATCGCACTATCCCAATTATATTGCCCAACAGTTTCCAAATCTCGTAATAATGACATATACAGTAGCGAGACTTTATTACCGAATTTATCGAACAATAAGTGGCCCCCTAACATCAGAAGAAGGTATATGGGAGCCCACTGTCTACATTGGACATCCGAAGCATCCAGTGGCAGCTCTATATCTAATACTCTAGATAAACACCCCAATTTGAGTCGTTGTCCATCAAAATCTGACATCAAAGGCTGAAAACCAATCAACTCCTCACACAAATTCCTCCAGTTCTCAACACTACGAGATGTATCTATCCCTATAATTGAAGGACTATCTATGGGTAGATCTCACAGGACCTCTACATCCTGTAACGTAACCGTAGTCTCTCCAACGGGGAGGTGAAATGTATGAGTCTCGGCTACCATCGCTCCACTAAACTAGTGATCAAGGCATGATCAAGCATCATATATCCACATTCTAATATCCCTTCAAAATTCGCCAATCGAATATACTGCCGAACAGTTTCGGAGATAGGTGTATGCTCCCAAAAACCCCTATCACATCTTCTAACATCAAGCTGATCACCCAAAATATGACCGTGAAATAGAGAATGTACCCGGTGTGCAGTACCTGCTGAGATAATATCATACACAAATGACCCTGGATGCAAGTCTGGCTGTATAGGAATGTTTACCATACCGAAAATAATAGCTGCAAGTTGCATAGGTAATACATAATGTGACGCTCCAAAAGGATGAGTGCGAGAACCCGAAAATTTTCTAAGTTTCTAGGGTTTATTTTATTGTTCGCCCGCTTTTTCGACATTTTCTTTATTAGAAAATTTTCCAGATAATTGTATTGAGTAAATATAGTTTTAGATGATTTTTCTAGTATCAGTTAGTTTTTGAGAAATTAAGAATATATATCGGACGTGGAACCCACTAGTGCGGAAAGTTCGGTAAAATTCGGCCAGTTAGGTTAAGTTTTGGATACCGAATTTATTTTATCAGGTGCTAAGAGATAATTAGAGGTTGTTATATGGATGAGAGTGGAGAGACAAAAGGATAATTATAAGTCAAAAGAGATGCTAGGTGTCGCGTTTTCATTGGACCTTGGTTTTGACCACTATTCACCAACTTTACTAAATACCAAAAATTGACCAAAATGAGCTTCATTTTTCCTTGCTCTTGGCCGGCCATGGAGGAGAGAAAGAGAGAGAGAGTTTCTTCAATTTTCCTTCATTTCTAGCTTGAATCTTACAAACCTACCGGTTAAATTCCAAATTTCTCCATAAAAGTGAGTTGCTAAGCTAGTTTAAGGTGTTGAGTGGAGCCATTTGTGAAGAACAAGCTCTAGTTGTCTTGTTTCTTGGAGTTGCAAAGGTGAGATATTAAATATCTTCCCTCTCATGCTAATAATGATCAATTAAGAATTTCTAGTGGTAGAGCATGTCATTTTATGGATGATTTCATGACCTATGGGTGAGATTGATGGATTTTTCTTTTGTTCATGAATTTTTCTGATTTCATATGATTGTTATGGTGTGGCTATGTATTATGATTGGAAATGATCTAGAATGAAACTAGAAGATGGAACGATTGAAATGTTACTTGTGCATGAATGTAAGCCTTTTGGCTGAACTGGCCACTGCCCCTTGTTACCGATCGACTCGAGCCAGAAGCGGACTCGATCGGGCGATATGGTGACCTGGGTGAACGTTTGGTATACTCGAGTATTACCTTATAGGTTGGTGGAGGTTGGTGGAGCCTGGCCAATGTCCAGGAAAGGTTGAATGAACGAACGAACGAACGAGGGTTTTATTGATAAATGAAAAATGCATTTTCAAATGAATGAAGGAAAGGGGAATGACAGGAGAACGAACGAATGAACGAACGAACGTATCCTTTTCATGTATGGTTTCTTGTAAATGTTGTAATTATTTCTTGACTTATCGTTTGATATATGACATCATTGAAATGAACTATTGTGAAACCGATTTGATTACTGATTTTACTGGTTACTCGCTGAGCTTCTAGTTCACCCCAAAAATATTTTATTCCCCTCCACAGGGCTCAAGGCGAAGGAAGGACTTGTAGTACTTATTCACGTGACTGGATGGCTTATTTGGAATTGTTTCCGCTTCGCTTATGACATGTAATTATTGAAAAATTTGATGTATATTTGAGATTTATCTTGTAATTTATTTGAGAACTTTAGTGAACGACTGAGTTCTGGCGAGAGTTGGGCAGGCAGCCCGCCGAACCCTTTGGTTCGCTTTAGGGGGAGGTGGGGCTGTCACACATAAGACTACACGCATTTGAATAGTATAATAGTAACTCTTTAATAATTCATACTATACTGACTTTAGATATGCGAAACTGCTCAAAATAAATCAAAAATATAATATCATGAAAATATAGCAACAAAATGTATCGTATATAATATACTAATTTCATAATGCCAGCCAAATGGTATGGGTACAATGAATTCGCTGTCTAAAATGCGAATTCAAACTCTAAAATTAAGACAATTTCTTCTATTGTGACCCGACTGATGACAATTTGTACATCTTCTTGGTTCCTCTGGATCTCTCTCATCCATTTCATTCCTAATTCTTCTACCTCGTACCATTCCCACCCGATGTGCAACATATTTACTTCTATCTGCCTGTAACTTCCAATTTGGTTGGAGCCAAGTATTGTGGTGTGGCAAAGGGTTAAACCTTCCTGAATACTGCACCGCCCACCGCCTTTTTTGTAAATTGGGGATCTACAAGCGTTCCTGGATTATCTTCTCGATGCCTGTACACGGCCATCACGTGCGAACAGGGAAGTCTGTAGCACTGCCACTTACCACATGAGCATGTTTTTTCAAAATATTTGACCGTTTGTGTATTACCCCCTTTGCCATCCACACGTCGGCCAGTCACAACTTTATACACCCCGGATGAGCCATCGAACTCAACAACCCTGTGGAGTCCCGCTTTCTGATCCGAATTCCTAAACCGCCGCCATATCTTTGGAGGAAATAAATTACGGCAATGTCTGGCATTCTCTCTTCTAGTTTTAAACAACTCAACTGTCCGATGAAATGTCATATCAATACAAACCCCAATAGATAAATGACGTGCTCCTCTAAATACATTGTTATAACTTTCGGATATGTTGGTTGTAAGAATACCCCAACGAATGTCTGCGTCATGCGTTAGACACCACTTTTCGGTTTCAATGTTAGACAAATAAGTCCATGCGTCTGGAAACATGCTCCTTAATTCTCGTTTGAATGCCCGTCACTTGCGCAATTGTCTGGCTCTTCCCATTGCCCAACACAACCTTTTAAGGTGCAGGCCTTTGAAGTGAGTCATTAGGTTACTCCGAACATGTCGTAGGCAAAATCTATGAAAGGCCAAAGGTTCTTGCCAATAGTCAAAATGTGTCATGGCATGAATAATACCATTATGCCGATATGAAATGACACAAATAGGATACCGATCACGGGTCACATGGTATCTAAATTGCTCCATGAACCAAGACCAACTGGAAATAGTATCTTCGTCGACAATGGCATAAGTTATCGGAATAATTTGGTTGTTGGCATCTTGCGTAACTGCAACAAGTAATTTGCCTTTATATTCGCCACGCAAATGAGTGTCATCAACACATATAACCGGTCGACACATGTGAAATGCATCAATAGCCTGTCCAAAAGCCCAGAAGACATACTTGAATGTCTTCATTTGATCCGTACTATCAGAATGGTGTAACCACCTGATCACAGATCCCTGATTTGACTGCATAAGTGCATCAACATATTTTGGTAGTTCAGCAAAATTGGAATCCCAAGAATCAAATACAAGTTCGATAGCTTTACGTCTGCCGTACCAAACCTTTTTATAAGAAACATCCACCTTCAGAACTTCCTTAATATGACTTACTATGTTCTTAACTTTATACCCAAGATCATCTTCAATGCTATGAACTATGTGTCTAGCAATAACTGCAGATGTAAGGCTAGCATTGTTATTACTCATCAAATCACCTAGACAATTGTGGTCGCTCACCCATTTGGTTATTTGCCACAATCCATGTGTCTTTTTTTCACTGCTCGGACACACCAGTCGCATGGAGGATACGATGAGTCGACTGCAGTGGTAGTGCTCCTTTCAAGTGCAGATTTACATTTGACAACTCAGGTGTTACTCTTACTCTTAACAACCCTGAATTCCCTATTATGATTGATAGACCACATTCTAATAGCCCTGCTAAGGCTGTTGTTTGCTCTCAAATCTCATATGGAGTCGTATATTATTATTCTCCTCACTGAATGTCACAATGCGCTCCAACTCACTTTCATCAGTGAGTTGATCGTCATCATCTATGTTTCCAAGGTTAGAGAAGAATTTTAATCCTCGTGGAGCATATGAGAGGTTGCCAGATGCATCAAAGGGCTGTTGGTTCTCGAGATCCTGGTGGACTTCACGTCGTTCATTTTCGCCATCTGAGTCACTGCTTGACACATCTACGGATTCAGATTCTTCTACATCTTCTATATCATGCTCCGATCATCATCTAGGAATGTGTTACAGTGACTTGGACCAGCAGTAGTATTGAAGCCATAACAAGCAACATGATTCGGCGATTCTGGATCTCTAAAACTTTGAATCGAGTCAAGGCCTTCAACAGATTCAACATCCATTCTAAAGCCTGATGTAAGCCGTGGCTCTACTGAGTCCCTAACACAATCTCCATGTGGCAATTGTGATACCGACGCTGTCTCTGGTACTACTGTACTAGAGTACGATCGAAATCTTGTTGGATCCATGCATGCATGGACAAGCGACATCATCGGTCCAAGATTGGTAGTTGGTGGAATGAATATGCTACTGACTCGAGAATTTTGGACTATTTCCTCCTTCTCGATATAAAGTTCGACTATGTATGGGATAATTTCGTTCCATACATCATACATTATCTCCAGAGTTTCATCATCCACCACTGGGGAGACATTATAAGAGCTACGGCCACAAGGTTGGCGGAGAAATAAATTTAACTTGAACAGCCCCCTATCGACCCCCATATATTGATAAATTCTATCCACCAGCTCATCATAGCCAATTCTATTCCGTAATGAGAATGTACGGTTGGAGGTATGAAGCAAGTAACAAATTGACCCATCTTCGTAGTGTATTTTACCTCCCCAATAAAGAGACACTCGCAGAGGTCTTTCTATAGACATATGTGCGAAAATAATTCCTATTTTGGGAAAAATAAATTAGAATTAGTAGTACAAGACTATGTAACAAATGACAATCCCTACATTTTTAGAAGTTAAAAAGGGGTACAATGGACATATTTATCATTTTGCATGTGCGTTTAAGGTACAAATTAGTAAACAAATGATGTAGTCTGCATATTTGTTGATGAGAATATAAAGACCAAGGCCCATTCAAGCACATGGGGAATTGGAAGATTCAAGTGAAAACTAGTTGATTGCACGAATGCTTGAGTTTAGTAGGATTATTTGATTTTCCTCGTTGATTTTGGTTATTTCTCGTTTTAAAAAGTCTAGGTAATTAAGATAGTTTAATTGCGGCCAATTTGTTAGTAAGTAAGGCCCAAAATCTTTCTTAAGTATGTAGGGTAGTTTGGTCAACCTTTGGATTAGGGTTAATGCTTGTAAGGGCTATAAATAGCCCCACTTCCTCTTTGTTTTGGGAGCAGTTTTTTGACTATTAAATACAATTAGTGAGTTTTCACTTTCTCTTTGGCAAGAGAGTTGCCTTTGAATACTTGAGAATCTTCTCAAGTTATTCACCCGAACTTATCAATCGAGTATCTCCTTGATTGTGGCGTTCTACTACCTCCAATTTGGTTCGTTAATTCAAGTAGTTACGGGTTGAGATAATATCAAAATTGTTCGTGACTTCTAGGGATTAGTTGGGTCAAATTTCCGCTGCCTAAGCCATGGAGTTTTGGTTGTCTAGATCGGGGTTTCACATCATTTGTCCTTTTTACTTTTTCCCAAAACATTTCTCATTTTTTCCGAAAACACTAACCTCGCATTTGTCAAATGTGATGTCTATGAACTCACATTTCACAAATGCGAAGACCCTAATGTTAGAACTAACTTCAAAAATTGCCCCCCTTGTAGAATAACTTTTTTTTTCATCACAATTTTAGAATTTTCTCTAGATATAGGAGCTAGTAATATCATATTAAAAAAGCACTTAGTACCAATAAAATACCACAAAAAGGCTAAGAAAGTAAGGGTACCACGACAAATGGATGGAACAACATTTAAAATCCGCGACCACAGTGAGGCGCGAATTGAAAAACTGCAAAAAATTGTAAAACTTGACCACAATACGTGACCACAAGGTCGAGTATTGGTGGGCGTGTATTACAATCCGCGGCCAATACGAAGAAAACGCAACACACAATATGCGACCTCATGGTTGTGTATTGTGTGGTCGCGTATTATTATTTATGTGTGATTCTGTCCACTACTGATTTGCCAAACCCATAATAATGCAAGAAAATTTACCACTTAATTACCCAAAAAAATTGCAACAAAATAGCACAACCCACATGATATTTACATTCAAATTTGACATCAAATCTAAACTTTGCATCACATTCAAGTTTTAACTAAATAGAAAATGCATAAGAATCAGACTTTGCAACAGAAATTCATACCTTTTATGCTGTTTCTGATGGGTTCGGAAGGAGCAATTCTTTTAAGCTCCGAAATTTGCTCAAAACTCTACAATGGCGCCCTCCAATTCCGACGAGGAAGATGCACCAAGGTGGATTTTCGTCTGCCGATCCTGGAAGCTTCAACTGCTGTCTAGCTCAGCAAAGGAGAAGAGAGAGTGAGCTGGATGGAGATGATTTTGTTCCAATTTATGCCGGCTGTTCGTTTGTAAATGAGCACCAGATTTGAGGGAGAAGAGTGAGCAAAAGATTTGAAAATTACAGTCTTCAGCGGGGCTGTTTGTGGATTGGCAGATTAAGTACCTCGCACTTCAAAAATGCGAGGTACGGCAACCTCATTTTTTTTTTTTTTCCAGAGACTAACCTCGCATTTGTGATATGCGAAGTCTGGAAACTCGCATTTCACAAATGCGAAGATCACATTTTCAGACCTACCTTCTAAAATAACCCCATTGTAGAACAACTTTTTTTTTTCATAACAGTTCAAGAATTTTCTCTATCAAACACACTACTCACTGCTGTTTCTTAAAGTCAGAGCAAAACAAATGCTTCAATGACATTCAAGTGAAAAGAGGGGGGCGGGAGAGAGGAATTGGGTAAGAAGTTTGGCGTTGAATTCGTTCGTCTTTTTAATTTTAATAACGAGTACTTGCCATATTTCCGACATCTACCCGGACGTCAATGGAATGGACATTCATCCCAAAGCAATACTATACCATTGGCCATTGGGGATAATTTCTTGATTTTTATTTCACGGCACTAATTTCTTGATTCCATCGGCAGCGCCCAATGAAACGTTTAGGGCAATTCAATTCATCCCGCCAACATCGAACGGGAGGGTTTATCGCTTAAACCCTAACAAAAAGTAGGAGCAGTAGATTTCTCCATTATGTTCGATTTTTCGTGCTCGTAACTCGGTCTGACTCTCACTCTCAATTCTCCTCTGAAAACCATAACTGAAACCAAAGCTCATATAGCAACTCAAGATGAGCTTCGCAGCGTGCAAGATGATGCACCCTCCCACCGGAATCGACAACTGCGCCTCCGGCTTCATTACTCACTCCGTCGCCGATTTCACTCCAAAATTCCCTCCAATCCAAACCGACGATCTGGACTCGGACTGGCCCTCTACTCCCAAGCCCATTGGCCCCCTCCCCAATCTCATTCTCACTTCGGCTAATGTTCTCGAGCTTTACACCCTTAGGCTTCTAGAGGAAGCTTCTTCCAGAGACTCCAAAACGCCCATTGAAGCCCAACGGGGCGGCGTCCTCGCTGGTATCTCTGGCGCTTCTCTAGAACTCGTCTGCCATTACAGGTCCACTTCCAAACTAAACATAACTCTGAATTGCACATCATCATTTGAAATCATCTTATTTTCTAAAGACATTATTGCACCCAATTTCTTTGTTTCTTTCTTATTATTTACTCATTGTAGACTGCATGGCAATGTGGAGTCCATGGGGATTTTATCATCGGGAGGCATTGATGGTGGGAAGAGGAGGGATTCAATTATCCTAACTTTCCAAGATGCTAAGATGTCAGTTTTGGAGTTTGATGATTCTATTCACGGGCTACGCACAAGGTCAGTGAAAAAAATATTCACGAATTGAAGTTGCTGTTGTTTCTCCTACACCTAAGACGAATTGGAACCGAGGCAAAACTGCATTCAAAGGAGTCAAATTTTAGATGATTTTCTACTAATAACAGTACTTAATTGTCGCTCACTGTATCCCGATGGTTAGATCTCCTAGAATGCAACTTGAATTACCCTAGTGGTGAAGTTCCGTTATATATCCTTTCATCTTGCTTTAAGCAAATTGCGCAAAAACTGTGCTGGCCAATTTGTTTGGACAGGGTGTTATTTGAAATATTATTTGGAATAATTACTGTAGCACTTTTTGTGATGTGATGTATGCGAGATAAAAAGTTGGTTGGGAATATAAAAAGGTGAGTTGGGAAATGTGTTTATGATGCAAGCGAAATATTATTTGGAATAATATTGTCATTCAATTACAGTTTTTTGGCTACTCAATTTTTTTTTTTGGGCAAATACTTGACTGGTGTTTGCTTTAATATAATTCTACAATCAAGAATGTCAATTGATGCATGATTTTGAATGGCAAGTAACAGTACTTGATGCTTTGTTTCTCTTTTCCAGTTCACTGCACTGTTTCGAAGGTCCAGATTGGCACCATCTTAAAAGAGGTAGAGAATCTTTTGCCAGAGGTCCATTAGTGAAGGTTGATCCGCAGGGAAGGTGTGCTGGAGTTCTTGTTTATGGTCTACAAATGGTCATGCTCAAGGCTGCTGAGGTTTGATTTACTGCTACCATCCTAGTTTACCTTTCCATGCTCATTTTGTTCCTTTTATGGAATGTATTAGTATTCTGGAAATCCAATTGTAATAAGCTGTTGTACACTATTTTCCTTTGTTCCTGCTGTTGCATTAAACTTACACGGGTGGCTTACATTTTTTTCAGAGCTTTGCGAATAGCTAGGTATGTGATAGTAGCTGTGTTGTCTTTACAAGCACTCCCTTAGTTCTGGTCCATGTATGTGGTAGCTTTTGACTCTATTTGATTTTTTATGTCAGAGTTTAGAATGTGTAATGGTATGAATAATAAATCAGTGAAACACGTTGGCTGTGATGCTACTTTTTGTCATATGATAGGATATTGTATAATTTAGGTGAGGCAATTGCTATTTTGGTTGGTGACCTATTGGATGATTTTGTAGGCAAACTGTCTAAGACATTGTATCCCGACAACAAGAAATAACCTCATAAAATGGTATAGAAATTGGTTAATTACTGCATGAAACTGAAATAATGTCAAAGGGGTTGGAGTAAAGTCTACTTGTTGTAAAGTTGTCATATTTTGAATTTTCATTGTAAAAAACATAGGTACTGATGGGAATACTAGGTAAACGTTACAGACAATGGAAAACTTGTCTGTATATTGCAGAATGTTAGCTTACTATTGCTAGAGAAGTAAATTTGTCACCTTATGTTCTAGGATAACATGGGAATAATTTCTCCAATTATACTGCTTCCATTTTCCCTCCACATGGAGGAGATTTTGGGCTTTGATGTAGGATCTGCTTGGGAACTTTGCAAAGTGATAACATCATGATGTTTCAAGAGTTGCATGGATATATTATGTGGTAATTGGCTCTATATTTTGGCTCATTCATATTCATGTTGTTATCCTTGACAGCAAAATTCATGTTTATCCAACATGGATTACCTGTAAGTTAAAAAAATGAGCTCAGAGTAAGGTTTTGGGATATGGTTTATGTATCAGGATTGTCTCAGTGGCCGTCCTATTTTATGAAGGTGCTAGATGTAATATGTGTCATATGCATTTAAGCTTGAAGGATTTTTCCTTGTGATTGTCTTTTATTCTCTAAATCTCAGTTTTGGAATTTTTGATGTTAGGCCACCTCTGGTTTAGTCAGTGAGGATAATGCTTCTAGTGCGGGAGGTGCAGTTTCTGCTCGCATTGAGTCATCATATATAATTAGTCTGAGAGATCTGGATATGAAGCACATAAAAGATTTTATATTTATCAATGGTAAGTGATTATAATTCCATTTAGACAAGCTTTGCTTTGCACTTTGAGATTAGTTGGTAATGCTACTATTTGCATGATGAGTTCAGGTTCTGATTTGGTTTTCTGGTTCTAACTTGGTGTAAACTGAAGGGTATAAGAATGTTCAATTATGTATGACTTGATTTGCTGAAAGTTTTAGCTATAATTTGGTTGGAGTAGTTGATTGATCAAATTGGCAATCGGCATTTGCTTCTTGCTGTCATAAATTTTATACATTTCCAACCAATGCTGTGATAACAATCTGACAATTTGGAATAGGAGGAGAATGACAAAAGCAGCTGAATTGGATTAAACTGATTTTAGGTTTCCTATCTTTTCTTCTTTTTCAGCTGCTAAATAATGTGTTAGCCATTTCTTCTAACTGAAATGCTGCTTATTAGTCTTTGAACTGTGAAATAATTTTCCTTTCTGTGCATTGCATTTGTATCAGTATTACCTACTGTGAGAAGTCTGCTATTTTTGCTAATGGAAGTCAGTGCTGTCTTCTACTTTTTTCTTAGTTGGTTTTTACTCCAATCTATTCATCATTCGACCCATATCATCTGGATTTTAGTTGCAAAAATGGGTTTCCAGAGTCTAAAAGTCCTTTGGGAGACTTTCATACATTATGCAAGCTATTGGGCCACTGATTTAGCCCTTCGGCAAGTTGATGTAACTGATTTTACAGGTTACATTGAGCCTGTGATGGTTATTCTTCATGAACGGGAGCTTACTTGGGCAGGGCGCGTCTCCTGGAAACATCACACTTGCATGATATCAGCACTTAGTATCAGCACAACATTGAGGCAGCATCCACTGATTTGGTCGGCCACTGTAAGAAGTTGTATTTTCAATGGAAATAGGTGGTTGTATACTGGAAACTTTACGTATAAAGAAAGATTAAGTTAATGTTTGGAATTTATCGCTATTTTCAAGCAGAAGGTTTCTCTTTGAAAAAGATTTTATGCAATTAAAGAGAGAGCCATTGGTTATACGGTTAAATTGTTGTTGTTTAGCTGTTACGGTTGATGCTTACATGCAAATATATCATGATTTTTTAGCGCAAAACTCAAATTCTTGTTTGCTCTTTTGCTTGCACATTATTTATTACAATATAAAGCTCCTTGTTTATCAAGCGGATGACTGATCTAAGGTTTTTGGTGAATTAGGCTGCAAAGAGAAAATGAGTTACAGTGTTTCCTCTTCCAGTCTCATATATTGTACAAGTGACTTCAGTAAATTTTGCAGTGTTGTCGAATTCATCTGTGATTTTTCAATGTTCAAATTGATGACTGGTTTCGTATTTTTGTACTCTCAATATAACTTAAAACTTTTTTGTGCGGGCATGATCTAGTACTTGTGTTTGTAGAACAACTGGTGAAATGTCTATAGAAAGTTCTGTTTACATAGATGTTTTTGTTTTTGAGGAAGTTTCCCAAGAACAAAATAAACACAAAAGAATGAGGTTTGAGAGCTTTTGCTATTCTAGAGAAGCTATCTTTGATTTGCTTGAACATTTTGCCTTTTGGCAATGCTTCAAGATTCCTGATAAAGGAATGCTGAATGATAATTGCCGATGATGCATAAAAAACTGAAAATTCATTCAGCTTTTTCCCTTATGATCTGGCTTTAAATGAATTACTTGAAGATCTAACATCTGGAGAAGGAGCTAGTTTGTCTTATGATACAAAATGCTCATTACTAATGGAAAATATGCTGTTTAATGAGCTGAGCTGGAAATCTTGGAGCTGGCTGTTTGTCTTACTTTTCTGTTGGATCTTTTCAAGTGAAAACTATCTTGGAAATTCTGTAAAACTATAATAAAGCATTTTAACCAACAAGATGTTGAAGACAGAATCAAAATTTGGTCCTTAATTTTATGCCCTTTGCTTCATTTTTCTATCTTCTGAGATTTACTTTGATGTTCTTTGATGCTATTTTTGTCTGAATTCAATCACTTCAAATGTTGGAGAGTCATACATTCAGATTTTTTTGGGCGTTTTACTTATTAAATTTAGAACGACTTCATTTTTCTCATTGTTATCAGAATCTGCCTCATGATGCCTACAAGCTTCTTGCAGTGCCATCTCCTATTGGTGGAGTCCTTGTCCTCTGTGCTAATACTATTCACTATCATAGTCAGGTAGCATTTTGATCCAGTGGAAGTTTAAAACTGTTGGATTTTTGCATCACTTCTCCATCTTCACTATCCTTTTTGGCTTATGATTTGTAATTGGGCAGTCAACATCATGTGTACTTGCTTTGAACAACTATGCTGTTCCTATGGATAGCAGGTGAGGGGTTGTCAAATCTTTGTCTTTGATGTGTGTCATCATTGAATTATTAACCAGGAACTGCATAATCTGATTATAGTTCACATTGATCTGCTATATTTAATGATTAAATTCAAACTTGTTAATGGTTGATACCACCACAGCAATCTCTTGAACATAGTAGTAAAAATAAGTTTAACAATGTGATTTTTTAGAACTTTTTGATCTGTTGGAGAGGCGGGGTAGTTAATTGATACCCTCCGCTTCAAATTTTGTCCTCTTCCAAAGGACAGTTTTTATGCAGTCGAAGTACATTGGTCTTTCCTTTTTACATTGATTGTATGAGTTGTCAAGGACCTGAAAGTCTTCTTTATCCTTTTTCCAGTCAAGAGATGCCAAGGTCCAATTTTATTGTGGAGCTTGATGCTGCAAACGCAACCTGGTTAACGAATGATGTAGCTATGCTGTCAGCAAAAACTGGGGAATTGCTTTTACTTACACTAATTCATGACGGGAGGTTGGTGACTTTAGGTCTATTGCTAATACTTTTTAAACTTGTTCACTTGTACCCAACCTTAATAAATTGTGAGGACCTGAGCATGTTTTGTCTTTTTGAGATTGAGGATTTTATGCTTTTATTCTGCTTTCTTGGTAGATTTCTTCTAGCTAATAATTCATGCCAAAACTTTTATGAAGTGGAAACTATTTGTTCACTACAATATTGAATATCAAATTTCTCTGTTGTTTTCTGTTGAAGCCTGGAATGTTGCATCGACAAGTAACAGTTCTGTTATGAATAAAAAGTAGTTTGAATTTCATTTCTTTGTTTTTATTTCAATCTGTTTATTCTTTTTCTTTAAAGCCCCCCTCCCCCCCCCCCCCCCCCCTCCAAACAAACAACAAAAAAAAAAAACACAACTCATGTCTCAGGGCTTCTTATTATGCACTATTGTCATGAAAAATGTGAACCTCAACTAGTAATTAGTGGTTTTGTTGAAATGATGGCTTCTACTTCAGTAGGAAAATATTTGCTTGTATATAGTTTTCATGCTGCTGAACATGTGAGGGTTTTGCATCTATGGAAGTTCCAAGTGCTTGAGGTAAAGCATGATGATAACGTAAGGCCATTTCAAATTTATGCTGCTATCATTGCTCTACCAATTGACCAAGTGATGAAACTCTTTGCTGCCATGTTATTAATGGGGAAGGGTCTTGGTGTCCAATTTCTATTGGGAGTAGAGAAAATCCTACAGAAATGAAACAATGATGGATGGTGATATTTGAATTTTAGTACTTTATGGGTTGACTTTGTCTATTCTTTCTAGGTTATTTAAGCATATGATGTTTTTCTTTTCCCTTTATTTTTGCTTTCTTTCCCCTGCAGAATTGTTCAGAGATTGGAGCTTTCAAAGTCAAGAGCTTCAGTGCTTACTTCAGTAAGCCTTGAGTTCATTTGACTGTGGGATTTCTATCATACTTGATTACAAAAGTATCTAACGTGTTTCCTTTTATAGGGTCTCACAACCGTTGGAAGTTCATTTGTATTTCTAGGTAGTCGTTTAGGTGACAGTATACTGGTACAGTTTACTTGTGGAGCCGGGGTGTCAGCGTTGCCCCTTGGTGCAAAGGAAGAGGTCTGTCAACTTGTACTTCTATAACTTGGTGATTACTTGCCATGAAACAGTTTGTTACAACTTTACAAGCTTACTGTTATACTGTTGAACTTTCAGTTCACTGTTAAGCTACTCCATCTTCATTGAGTGCCTTGAAAAATTTTACCAATTTTTTTTCCTTGAATTCAGAATCTCATTATTCATTCTGCAAGCTATTAACTCAAAGCTTGGCTAAATATGTTCTTTACTTCTGGAGGTTGGAGATATTGAAGGTGATCTCCCTTCAGCAAAGCGGCTCCGAAGGTCTTCGTCTGATGCTTTGCAGGATATGGTGAATGGTGAAGAACTTTCCTTGTATGGTTCACATCCGAACAATGCACAGTCTGCCCAGGTCTGGTTTTTGGCTTCCCATTCTCTTCTTATTGCTTAATAATCTTGATGACAAGATCTTGTTAAGAGTAACAAAACCAGGCCTGTTTGGATGAAACAAGTATATAGCTGAGTGATAAGAAAGTTCTAGAACAAAGCTGTCAGCTTCACTGACTGTAACCACTTTCATCCTATTGACATAACATAAACAATAATAGGCTTGACCAAACTTGACTTTAATGAAGAAGCTGTTAGTGGTTAATTCATGCATTACTAACATTCTTGTTTCTCTTGACACATGCAGAAGGCTTTTTCTTTTGCTGTGAGAGATTCCCTAACGAATGTTGGGCCGCTAAAGGACTTCTCTTATGGTTTGAGAATCAATGCTGACCCAAATGCTACTGGCATTGCTAAGCAAAGTAATTATGAACTGGTTAGGTTCCTTACCTTTGCGGTTATTGAACCATGTTCTGCATTTGTATAGGGTGAATTGTTACTTGAATCTGATCTTGTGCTTGGTTAGACTCCTGACAATGCCCTGTTGTTTGCTGCTTCACTGATCTTTACTATATTCTTAGCAGCCTTAAGTTGTTATTTTAATTTATGAGCTTCGCTAAGTAACAAAACTTCCTCTTTTATGCTTCCATGTTTTCTTATTTACATCTTATCTCATTCTTTCAGGTTTGCTGCTCTGGTCATGGCAAAAATGGTGCTCTTTGTGTGCTTCAGAAGTCTATCCGCCCAGAAATGATTACCCATGTTTGTCAATAGGCATTTGCTTCCAATTTACTTGTTTTGCTTTCCAAGAATAAGAAAATCTATCGAAACACTGCGTGTATTTTCTTTTTTGTCCAGCTTATTTTTCTTTACTGGGTACTCTTTATTCTTTTGCATTTGCTTTTTATCTCCTTTGTTATTATAGATTGTAGTTGAGTCTTGGTTTTGTGTGTCATTCTTGTTGCTTTTTGGATTATGGAAGTCAATTTCTGGCTCTGGACATCTGTCATGTTCGCCTTTAGATGTTTTATAGATGTGTGAACGATCAAGTTGGATTTGTGTGTGGGCTTATCTTTTGTTACAATGCCTCTTTTGTGTGGTCGATGTTATGTTTTTCTGTATGAGCACTGCAGACAATTGTATTTGACGCAGCATTTAGGCTTTGCACTTAGCTATTGTGTACAGAGCCTGAAGTCTTCCCCACTCCCCCCCTCGCTCAATGGCAGGGGGAACAAAAAAGAACACTGCCCTGAAAAAGGAAAAAATCTTAAACACTTGTTAGTAGCTTAAGTAATTTCTTATTTTTTTAGGTTTTGTCATTTTTGCTTGATTCATCTGTAGATGCTGATGAGCTATACAGATGAAGACACACTGACATACTGTTCTAGGAAATGGTGGGAAGAGAAAGAAAATACTTGGCATGGAGATTGTGTTCCCCTCTTTGTCATTTTCTTGGCAGTATTAATTTAGTCTGAATTATACATTTAATTAGATGTTCTTTAGGACTAATTATACATGTTTTTGAAAAAGTTTGTATGAATGTAATATTTCATCTGTGAAAGCTGGGTCCTCACAGAATAAAAGCTTTTCCAATGTTGTTGTGAACTTTCAATACTTGGTTCCATAGGGAGTTATCTGGATATTCTACTTTGTGAAGCAACCTGTAAGTTTGACTTTTTATTCCTTCTTAAAGGAATCAATACCAGGTTGCAAGGGAGTTTGGACAGTATACCACAAGAATGCACGCAGTCATGTGGTTGATTCATCAAAGGTCACAGCTGATGACGATGAATATCATGCATATTTGATTATCAGTTTGGAGACTCGTACAATGGTAATCTCATTCATCTTCTTATTGAAGGTGATAGTGTTTAATGTTTTTCTGCTCCTTTTGGACATCCCCTTGTGTATGTGAATATGATAGCTGAAGAAATTTACTTCATTGGCAGAAAATTTTATTGATGCATATGATATCGTAATGTCTTTTCTTTTGCATTTTTTTTTTGAATTATCCAAATGTGCTCCCTCTCCATTTCTCTAATTTTTCTTTCTTTTTCCTTTTTCCTTTTATTGGTTTGGGGGAGGGGGTGGGTGGGTGGTTAAGTTGTTGGTTTGGTCCACTAACATGTACTAGATGACCTGATGAACGTCCATCAGTTCTCCCAGAACTCTAATAAAGCTTCAGGATCCAAGCATGGACAATAATATTTTGTACACCACAAAAATATGGTTTTTGCTTCGGAGGTGGGTTAAAAAGATATCTGATCTCTAGTTATATTTGATTATTGAACTGTGCGTTGTCTTTCCTTTTAACCCAGCATTAGGCCTATAATTATTTTTGTATTGAGTTTTTTCAATGCAAAGCTGCCAGAGTATTACATTCTTTTTGGAGGACAAGTATGTTGCAGTTTGCTTATCATTCTTTAGGCCACCCGCCCAAAAAAGCATGTCATCTCCAACTTTTTTGCCTTTTTGAAACCTCTATTTTGACTTTTCGAAATCTTAAGAAATCAGGGCATAGCTTTGGTTGTTTTTTTAGCATTGCTCTCGATTGTCACCATGTTTATTTTACTAAACAGGTACTGCAGTCGGCTAATAATTTAGAGGAGGTTACCGAAAATGTTGACTATTATACCCAAGGATGTACTATTGCTGCTGGAAATTTGTTTGGAAGGTAAACTTTTGCCTTCTTAAAATCATTGATATGTTTTTGGATTTATGCTTTTAATTCAATTAAATTTTGGCTATCCCTCTTTTTGCTTCTTCCTATTTGCTAGTTCTTGTATTTCTAGTTGGTTGGCATTTTTGGTCATCATTCTTTTGAGTATAATTTAGGATGCTCCATGCTCATCTTTAATTTACAGGAAAGTACATCTGAGCATAATCAGTTTCCTTGTCAATTGCCCATCTTATCAAGTTGAAGTGGATGTGATTGACATTCCTTCTGGTTGATGACAATCTGATTTAACAAATACACCTGTGTTTGAGCCCTGTAGAGTTTCTATCTTCTGATTATCAACCTGATGCAAATTAAAAAAAAAAAAGATAAAATCAACTAAAATCTTGAAAGTAGAATCTAAACTGTGTAACATCAACTGGAGTAATACTTCATAATTGTAGAAAAGGTCCTGTGGATTAACATAATGAACAGAAAGACAAGGTTTTTCTTTGCACTAGATCCACTTGATGAAATCTGTTTGTGAGCCGTAAAATCTTCGATTTTTTATTGTTAACATGATGTAAATGAAGAAAAGGGTAATACGATTTAAAAACTAAAAGATGAAGTCAACAATCTCTAATAACATGCATAAAATACTTATGTGAAGAATGTGATCATTGAGAATAGTTATAAGACATTCTGCAAAGAATAATTAAAGAACAGCAAGACATTGAAATGTTCCTCCAATTTTTAACAGAATAGTTGTACTTGGGGTTTTTATATTTCTGAAATTTAACAGAATAGTATGTGATAACTTACGGCAATACATTACAGTAATTTTTAAGTCAACAGACTAGCATCATAGCTCATTTGCAGGCTTTGTGGTTTTCACGTACAGGATTTGAAATTGGGGGTAACCTTATGATCAATTAAAGTTGTTTTAATAAGAAATTTAAGAAGAATAGGTATGGTATAGAATAAATTGAAGTTTTATTCTGTATGGTACTATTTTCAGTTCAACAATAAATTATGTATCATTTTCTATCAATGTCAGGTTCTAACTTTTCTAGGCTTATCTACCCTAAGTAGTGATATTTACTGATTCTACATCCGTACCTTATTGCTGCAGTTCTAGATGAGGTACAAGGTGAACCCATCTGGTTGCTTTTCTCACCTTTCTAGCTTCTGAATGCATAGCATCACTGGCTAGGCTTGTAGGATGTATGCTTTATATCTCATACCTAATGACGTTGCTATAGCTTTTTTATTCCTTGACTGCTATTAGTCTGCAAATTTATCGGTTGATAATTGTACAATATGGTGATGTTTCTGGTTATTTTCGTTGTTTACAGGCGTCTGGTCATCCAAATCTATGCTTATGGTGCTCGACTTCTTGATGGTGGGTTTATGGTTCAAGAACTGAACTTTAGGCCTCCGAATTCTGAAATTGGACCTAGTTCTGAAAGTCAAAAAGTGGCATCTGTTTCTATAGCTGATCCATATGTATTGCTGAGAATGATCGATGGAAGTATTTACCTTCTTCTCGGAGGTATAGTAAAAAAATCTAGATTCCTTTCTGGGTAGTCAATTAGCTATTTGGATATTATGGAGCCATTTTGCTTTCTCTCCTTTTGGGGTTATTTTGTTCTGGTAACTTCTCTTTATTGCCATCTCATCCATCTGGGGAACTGGATATTTGAGCTTTTGTTTTAAGAACCGAAGATAAGCTACTGCAATAATCCTTTTTGCATCCCAAAATATTCATCTGAGTGTTGTCCTACTGTCTACTACCTAATGAAGTTGTGCAAGGAGCACTTGCTTACACTGTATTGTGGTGTTTCAACTCATAGAACAGAAAGTGGTGGAAACGGTTTCTTACATTAATGTAGTTAGATGCTAACATGACCTATTATTGTTTATAGTTGAGCCGGAAGATCTTCCCTTGAGGACAAAAAGGGAAGAAAGCAAATTCTTTTCCAAAAAGAAAAAAAGGAATGACTCAAAGACAAATTATGTAAATCTGAGAGAATAACTATACAATGGCTAGGCATCAATCAATTTTTATGTCAGCATAGTTATGAGTACAATCACCGTAATGCTACATTAGATTGACTAGAGATACAATTACCCTTGGATTTATGTTGCATGTCCTACTTAAAGGACTAAAGGGAAAAGAATCTCTTCATTAACTAAAATTTGTTGTTTCAATCAATTTTGTTGATTTTTTGCTAATTGATTGTCGTGCTGTTATGTTTCTCATAGATCCATCCAGTTGCACTCTCACCACCACCAATCCAGAAGTATTTGAAAGCTCAAAGAATCTAATAACTGCTTGCACACTCTATCACGACAAAGGCCCAGAGCCATGGCTGCGGAAGACGAGTACTGATGCTTGGCTTTCTACAGGCATTGGGGAGGCAATTGATGGGTCTGATGGTGCCTCCCATGATCTGGGGGATGTATACTGTATTGTTTGCTATCAAAGTGGTGGGCTTGAGATATTTGATGTGCCTAATTTTACTTGTGTATTTTCTGTGGAAAATTTTGCATCCGGGAAAGCAATCCTCATGGACACATTTTCTCCCCACCCAGCCAAAAGTAATCAGGAAGTTGTGCAAATGATTGAGGATGTGAATGCACAAGAAAGGAAAGACAATAGTCAGAAAATAGGGGTTGTGGAATTGGCCATGCATAAGTGGGCTGGGCAACATAGCCGCCCTTTTCTTTTTGGAATATTGTCAGATGGAACAATTCTTTGCTACCATGCGTTTGTTTTTGAAAATTCAGATACCGGAAGTAGAGATGAGAAACCTGTTATTTCCCAGAACTCTGGTAATCTTAGCAGTATGAATGGTTCTAGGCTTAGAAATTTGAGATTCATCCGCATCTCATTGGACACTTATGCTAGGGACGAGATACCATCTGGAACCCCATCTAAACGTTTGACCATTTTCAAGAATGTTGGTGGATTCCAAGGTTTGTTTCTCTCTGGGTCCAGACCCACTTGGTTCATGATGTTCAGGGAACGGCTTAGGATACATCCACAGGTTAGTTATGCTTGGACATTGCTGACGCTGGTTTCTTCTTTCTTCCTCCTTTTTTTTTTTAATAGTATGAAACATTTTTTTTAATAGTATGAAACATTATGCCAAAACTGTTATGGCAAGAGGACCTGAATGTTACCTTATCAACATGATGGTAGTATTTTGTCACTCAGTTTGCAATCTATGTTCATAAAGAAATCCTGTCCGTTAAGACCTTGAAGGAATGAAAATAAATGCTGTCATGCACAATAGATCCCATGGAGTATTAATGATGCAAGCTTGCTTCAGCTATTCTTTCATTCGATTAGTGTTATGCTTCGCGCAATTTCGCAGCAAGTAGCTGCAAATTTTTTTGAGGAGGTAAAATTGTAAGAAATGTTTTGTACAACTGGTATTGACTGGGAGTTTTTCATTGCAGCTTTGTGATGGACCTATTGTTGCTTTCACTGTTCTTCACAATGTGAACTGTAATCATGGGTTTATATACGTTACCTCTCAGGTTAGACACTAACATTTATTCCCTGCGACTCTTCCACCATCCCGTCTTATTGAGTTCAACGGTTTTCTCTAATTTTTAGGGTACACTGAAGATTTGTCAACTTCCATCCTCCTTACTATATGACAATTATTGGCCAGTACAAAAGGTAAATTGTCCTAACTTATTCTTGTAATCCTTCAGATTAAACTTATTCCTATTAATTCTTAAGGTCAAAAAATATTTGGGTGGCATTGATGACCTTATATGGTTTGCCCATTTTCTTACGCCATTTTTTCTGTGTTCTTTTCATGTTGGGGATCAGACAACTTTGAAGGGGACTCCTCATCAGGTCACTTATTTTGCTGAGAAGAATTTGTATCCCCTTGTAGTATCATATCCAGTGAGTGCATCCTTGACTCTGTGGTTACTGATTTCTTTGATCAGTAGTGTTGTCTTATCAATGGTCAATGTAGTGCAGACAGACAATAAGAAACAGTCCACATCAGTGGTCAAAGTTGACTGATCTTTCACAATGATTTTGAAAGGAGAAAAAGCTCCATAATGTCTTTGCAGATTGATGATTGTAGAGAAATGGACTGATTGCCGAACTTGGCTTAATCTTTATTATCTTTAGGTCCTTAAGCCGCTAAACCAAGTTCTTTCATCTCTTGTTGATCAAGAAGTTGGCCACCAGCTTGAGAATGAGACTGTGAATTTTGAAGGGATGTATCCTGTAGAAGAATTTGAGATCCGCATTATGGAACCAGAAAATTCCGGGCCTTGGCAAACAAGAGCTACAATACCAATGCAAAGTTCTGAAAACGCTCTGACTGTACGAGCGGTTACTTTGTTTGTGAGTTTTGACTGCGTCTGCTTGTGTTATTAGTCCCTTTCTGATTTATTTTTCTATCTGCCTTTTTTTTTCCCCTTTTTCCTTTGGGGTTTGGGGGGGTGGGGGTTTTGATATATGATTTGTAAATTTGAACTCATCATGTCCTGGTTATGCACAATTACAGAATTGCACAACAAGAGAAAATGAAACTCTTTTGGCAGTTGGAACTGCTTACGTACAAGGAGAGGATGTTGCAGCAAGAGGGCGTATTCTCTTGTTTTCAATTGAAAGAAATGCTGACAATTCTCAAATTTTAGTAAGCTTTTATCATGAGACACTGCTTAAACTTTGTCCATCTTTACTTGATTCTGTCAGGACATTATGCCAGTCGCTTTGTCAATTGGCATTTACTCATTTACTGATTAAATTAAATGAACTGGACAGTAGACAATGATCTGGATTCTGCTTGTCCTTTTATGATTAATCCTGTGAGGACTTTTTCCAGGTTTCAGAAGTTTACGCCAAAGAATTGAAAGGCGCCATATCTGCTCTAGCATCTCTCCAAGGTCATTTGCTGATAGCATCTGGTCCTAAGATTATTTTACACGAGTGGACGGGTTCTGAATTAAATGGTGTTGCCTTCTACGATGTTCCTCCTCTTTATGTTGTGAGCTTAAATATTGTAAGTATCACTTTTAAGCCTTTTAGAATTCTTTTTGCAGCTTCTCTTTCTTCTGCTTAGCTGTTTCTCTCCTCTCTTAGTCAGCTGCTTAAAATCTAAGCAATGTCTTGATACTGGAAATGGTAAAAGTACTGTATTTTGATCTTCCAAAGGTGTCTGTTTTGTTTTTATCATTTTTGCATTTGTACTCTTGCATAACTCAAAATTCTGTAATTCCCAGCTGAAACATGATTAGCTGTTTGATTTTATGATGAATCTTTGACTGCCATCCCATACCATCCTTGCATTTGTGGGCTAAGGATGAGATGTTTGTGTATGGGTGTTAGGGGAGGACTTCAGTAATTTGGCTTTAACATTTCAGGGTAGTGGACTAGGCTTTTATAAATTCTTTGCTTTTTTGTGATTCTTTTTCTTATCATGCTGCTGGCATCCAATGCAAGGTATCATTAGGAACTTAGGAGAGTCAAGTATGTTTTATGTAGTTCAGAAAGTTGTATTTTTCTGAGGATTATTGTGAATTGTGTTAATTTTCAAGAAGTATCTCCCTCTTAATCTGCTTGACCAATTTTACGCTGATCAGTGCATTAGCTTTTGACCTATTTAGGGCCCTTTTTTGTCTGTGCTAGTACAGATAAATGTGTTGCTAAATGGGAATATTCCTTGCCTAGTGTTTTTGACATTTCTAGCCCTGTAATTCTTTTGATTTGTATGTTGGTGAGTGAGTTGTGCTGGGTGTTCAATTTCAATCTCATGGGTGTGAACTTCGTGATTCCACTGCTATTAATCTTGCAGGTTAAGAATTTTATTCTTCTTGGAGACATTCACAAAAGCATTTACTTTTTGAGTTGGAAGGAGCAAGGATCTCAGCTTAATCTATTGGCTAAGGACTTTGGTTCTCTTGATTGTCTGGCAACAGAATTTTTAATTGATGGAAATACACTGAGTCTTATGGTTTCAGATGACCAAAAGAATGTTCAGGTCAGTGTCATCATGAGATTGTTGACTGCTAGAATAAATCTCAGATGAATGCAAGTTTTATGTGAAGTTCGGCTGAGGCAGGATATTTCACAGATGGTGAAAGTAGTAAACCCCAACCCCCTCTCCCGGCCCGCCCCGCCCCGCTCCTCTCCAAATAAAAAAGGGAAGATAAAGAACATCCTCTCCAAAAGAAAGGGAAGATAAAGAGCACCAGAGAACCCTAATAAGGGGAGGGGGAACATATCAGCATGTACAGTTGTTTTCTGAAAATTACAGACATTGTCTGCTCCTTTTTCAATGTTTTCTGTTCTCAAGATCATTGCATGTGGAGTTCCTAGTTAAGCCAGTAGCTTCATTTTTCTGTCAAATAGGATGGCCTCTCCAGCCATGCAATTTTAGAGGAATCTCATTCTTATTCTCAATATCCATTTTAATGTTTTGTGTTCTCAATATATAGGTCTTTTCTTATTCTCCCAAGTTGTCAGAGAGTTGGAAAGGGCAGAAGCTTTTGTCCAGGGCTGAGTTTCATATTGGTGCTCATGTCACTAAGTTTTTGCGATTGCATCTGCTTCCAACATCCCCTGATCGAACTAATACTCCTGGGTCTGATAAGACAAATCGTTTTGGTCTACTTTTTGGTACCCTAGATGGGAGCATTGGCTGTATTGCACCTCTTGATGAACTAACATTTCGGAGGCTCCAGTCACTGCAGAAAAAGCTTGTAGATGCTGTTTCTCATGTTGCTGGTTTGAACCCAAGATCTTTTCGGCAATTCCGCTCTAATGGAAGGGCTCATAGGCCTGGTCCTGATAGTATAGTCGACTGTGAGCTGCTTTGCCAGTAAGTATCCTCGGTTCTTTGGGCCTTCATACTTGTTGGGAGCAACATTTTGTGAAAGGGCTTATCCTTAGATACATCAGACAATTAGATGAGAGGATATTTGTGTATGTGAATTGATCCACTAAAAATGAGTCCAGCATAACCCGGTGGTAAAAGAAGGCTCTGACTGGAATGTGTCTTTGAGAAGAGTTTTCAGAAATACAATCCAAAGAATGATAAACGTCGTCTCTCCTTATCTTAGAATATGAAGTGTCCTTTCTTTGGTACATTAGCAACTGCTAACAACGGTATAGGAATAAAATTGCATTATGTGTATGGGAGTTAGTGCTTATTGAAAAGAATAAAGGCCTTTGTGTGAATGATTGGGATTTTTTCTGCCTTTATGGGGCCCTGTTGTGGATGAATTTCTACCTAGATGTGCTGGGTGTAGTTACTGTTATGTTATGTTATCAGATAGAAGTCCCACTGTTATGTTATCAGATAGAAGTTCCAAATTCCAATAATGGTTTTTTGGTAATTATATTATTTTGGTTACATGAAGCTACTGGCTGTAGATAGATGTTGTGTTGTACATGTTCTTCATGGTTTTATCTCACAGTAGTTAGTGGTATTAGATGTTGTCGTTGTTTCTGAGATTATGTTACTGGAGAAATTGAATTGGGAGTGAGGACTGCATGAATGATGATTGGAACTGCAAATATACACTGTGATATCCATGTCTATGCTCGTATATTCATGTGGATGCCCTTGGTCTCTTTGCAAGACATGTCTTCTCTTTCTGAGAAAGTTATATCTGACATATGATACCGTGCCTTCTGGTTGGAACTGCAGTTATGAAATGCTTCCCTTGGAAGAGCAGCTTGAAATTGCTCACCAGATTGGAACCACTCGTATGCAGATCATATCCAACTTAAATGAACTCACTCTGGGGACCAGCTTCTTATGAGCAGGCCTGTTGAATATTTTGCCTACAGTGAGCAAGGAATAGCAGAAGTTGCAGAGCCATCTGTGTCATGCTATTCTGCTGTCATGGGCTGCCAAAGGACCTTCGACTTGGAAGTTTTGTGCATATTGGCCATTGCTTGTATCTGTAGTGTTAACGTCATCCTTCATCCGTGTTGTACAGTTATTGATAATGTAGTTGCATCTTTGCTGTAGTTGGACAGCTTCATCTTATTTATAATGTAGTTGCTTCTTTGGAGTATGTTTTCACTTTGCTGAGAAAAATTTCTGGAACGTCTGCCTAACTTTTGATGTTGTGGTGGGACTTTGTGGGAGTTCGGCTTAGCAACTCCAACTGAATGATTCTGTGATGTCCAATCTTGTGTGATGATGGGTGCAAAGGTTGGTATAAATTGATAATTTAGTTTGCAAAAATGAATATAGATGAGTTTATAAAAAGTTAAAATAAATGGGTAATTGGATTATTTAATTTATTTTTTAATTAATTAATTTATATTTATTTAATTAAATGAATATAAATGAGTTGATTCATTTTAGTCAATCCAAATTCGTTCAAATCATCTATTTTAAAACCTCTACTTGTGTCCACGACTTATTGTTCTCTATTCTGAGCTCCTTCTGGTGTCTGACCAATTGGGGTATATGGTTCGCGATTGGTTGGGACAAAGTAGTCGTACATTGAGCGGGCGATCATCCGTAAAGATTAAAAAAAATAATAAAAAAGAAAGTGCAATTTTACCTTCTTTGTGCACGGCTAGTTTTGACTAAGGGTAAAAAATAAAAAAATCTCCTGTGAAAAATCTAATATATAGAAAAGCTTTTCGTGATTTCAAAATGTATAACCTGACACCTTATGCTTTGAACTAAATTGTTATTATACTTTGAACTAAATTGTAAAGGTGACGAAATTTGTTAAACTTAACGGAAATGACTTATTGAAACCTAAAAAAAAATTTTATAGCTAATTTTTAACAAATATACTTGTTCTACTCCTTAATCCTTAATTCTCTCTATCTAAAGAATAAAACAAATGATTTTTTGAGCTGTCTTTTACTTAATTATATCATGGCATTTTGGTTATTTCATTCATTTCTGTTAAGTTTAACGGATTCCATCACCTTTACAATTTAGTTCAAAGCATAAGGTGTCATGTTGTACGTTTTGAAACCATTGTGCGCTTTTCTATACATTAGGTTTATCATGGAGGGTTTTTTTATTTTTTACCCTTTTACTAATCATCTATTGTAACACGTCCAATCTCGGGCGCTAGTTTCGTGCCATATGGAAAATAATTAGCTCGAACCGAATGCGATCATAGATGTTCATGGTTACAAAATTTGCATAGTTGTACAGGGATTCCATGAATAGTTTTCTTCTTTATTTGTTTTCCCCTTGGGTAAAAGAAACAGCTCCTGTTCTTACTACAAATCCACAGGGATAGTGTGCTTCGTTGAACATTTTGATTCCACCTTTTATATTGGAGTGTGGGGTATGGGGATACGAGTCGCATATATATATATATATATATATAGGTATGTATATAGGGGGTTGGGATGTGCACGTGCGTGTTACTGCATCATTCCGTCCTTAATGTACGTAGATCATGATTACACACGTGCATGCTGTTAATCAATGGGCTGGTTTTGTTTTTTTTTTTTTTTTTTTTGCAATTCTTTGTTTCCCTTGACTAAGCAAGTAGAAAGGGGCAGATTAATTAGTTAGTCATAAGTATATAGTAAGTATTTTGGTCAGTGGATCTGATCATCATCATGTTTGTAGCTTCTTAATGTCAGAGAGATGCTTCCAAAAGTTGTTCTGACTGAGGGTTGGGAGGGACCATCAAAACAGCAATTGACCATTCCTCCCTGGTTGGAATTGGGCCTTGACCCTTTAGTAAATGTCCAGTTAAAGTGGAGCACTAATCCTCCGCCGGACCACTTTCGTGAACAAGAGGCCCATAATTAAAATCTTACATTCTTCTCACGCGCGTTGTCCATTCCCCTTTCTCCCTCGAAATTACTCGTGCGCTGTTTGAAATTTCAATTGCGAGCAGTAATTTGCAATATATATATATATATATATATATATTTTTTTTTTGGTTTTGGGCCCCCTTTCCATGCTGTTCATTGAAAACACGACTTTTCCCCAGTGTAAAAGCATTAAAAGGAAAGTGGGATTCCAGCAATGTACACTACATATATAATTGTCTATAGTCTCAACGTCCCCCATCGATGGAGGGAAATGGAGTGGTGAAGCGAAATGAGTGCGATTTTGACATGAAAACAGAGCCTTACATTCCTTTCAAAGTCGTGCTCCGGATACCTAATTTTCCAGTCCAAATTGGATGAATTTCCATGATCAATCGTATTTATGTGCACTGTGAATGACAGGGCCATGGCAGTTAATTTCTTGTTCTCACTCAGTTGGCCATTCCAATTTGGCTTGGTGTACGGTCTTAATCATACCAAATTCGACTCATAATCGGATTTTATCCTTTGTCCTTATCGTTTGGTTTATTATTTTTCCCTTTCCATTTTGGTAATATCTGAGGGAGTAATTTCACTTTGCATCCTTCAACTATGCTCGAATTCTCACTTTAATCCCTAAACTTCAAAGTGAAATATTTTAATTTCTAAAATAATGAAGAGTTAATCTTATATATACTGATAGCGTATATATTATTACGATTGTACACTTAATAACTATGCAAAATCTAAATTATAATTTAAAAGTCAGATTAATTATTGACAGTGCATATAAAATTAATCGTCCTACTTTGGTCTTTTACAAGATAGTCTTTTATACCTTAGTTCATCCAAATTTTTCACATAAGTGAGACATATTTTATATTTTAAGAACTAAAATAAGATGCATTTTATTTAAGTGGAGCAGATTCTGTATTTTAGGAAGTGGAACGTCTCATTCTAAGATTTAGATATCAAGATGAGAATCTAGGCATAGTAAAAAGCTGCAAAGTGGAATTAAGCCTGTCTAGGTCTTCGTCATTGATTGGTAATTCCAAACTGGAGATGATGGCATTAGTCAAATGTGTTAGTGGTCCTTTCACTGTGGAATCATTTCTCTTGCCAAATGTTTAAACAGAGATATCACATTAACTTTCATTTCATCCATAATTTTCTTACCAAATCGGTAGTGGTGATGTCACATCACTTATTTCTCCATTCTCGCACAAACTTACTAAGCGATTAACGTTCCCCTTTGATTCCTCCCCATCCCTTAATATAAGAGGAGGTTAGCAGTTGCAGTGTTAAAAAAAAAAGACACTAAGCGATTAACGTCATTTACATTAGGTTAAAAGTTTCACCAAATTATACTAACCAGTCCCAGGGTTTGTTTTACTTTGTTAGACCTCCCTTAAAAGTTAAAAATCTTTGAAATGAAGACGACCTTCTCTTTCAGTTTCATTACATGTCACATATCCTATTTGTTAGATTTATGAGTAAAGGGTTATGTACTATATTGGTCCGAGAAATAGAGATAGAGCCTAACGGTTAATATGTAAGTAAGGGTCTTAGCCTAATGGTTTAAACTTTTGGATCAGAGTTGGGTTCCTGACTTACATATTGGACTCTTTGATGGACTTTTTCGAGGTATTTTCCCATATCAAATTGGTATCAGAACTTCAGATTGGAAGACTGGGCTACTCATGGGTAAGTGGATTCTTCTCGGAGTTGGACCGGTGAAAATTCTCTCCTTGATGATGGACCGAAGTGACAAGAAGTTTGGTTGGTGTTGGACCAGGTGTGCTATGGGTTTGACAGGGGGTCCGATTGGTGTTGGATGAAGGAGCCAAAGGTTGGCAGGGGTCCAAAATGCAGTTTGGATGTTGAAAAAAAGTGGATCCATATTTGAGAAAAGAGGTGACTTTAGGTGATAACGTGGACTTGCGTTGAGTATTAAAGTGAGATCGAAAAAGGGCGTAAATTTGGGTTTAATGTGAGGGGTTACTCATGAAGGGGAGATTTGTTAGATTCATGAGTAAAGAATTATGTCTCACATTGGTCCGAAAAATGGAGAAAGAGCGGTTAATACGTAAGTAAGGGTCCAGTACCTAATGACTTAAATTTTTGGGTCATAGTTGGGTTCCTAACTTATATATTGGACTCTTTGATGGGTTTTCTCTAGATGTTTCCCCTCATCACTATTTAATAAATTTAGTTAGTGTGACCTTGTTGCATTGCAATGGATTGCGTTCCAAAATATTTTAGTCATGATTCTTAAACTTTTTTTTTCCCCAATGAAACAGAACTCTGATAATTTTCGCTACTTCTGTTTGACTGGATTGAATGCTACGATTAGCTTTTAAGACACATCATTACATGCTCCAGCTCCACGGACAAGGCAGTCACGCCTATAGGTAAAATATGAATGATGGTAGAATGTGCACACATGTAAACTAAATGATACGCTGTAAAAAAAAGTAGGAGAATGAGAATGGTCTAATAGTTGAACTAGTGATTTCAAGATCATCTTTTCACTGTCTCCTCACAAAGAAAGAAAGAAAATTGGGTGATGCGTTACTTTGACCTCTCATTTGTATATAACTTAGATTCGAGTAAACGATCAGAAGAAAAGTAGCCGATACTTAATGGCGATTTAAAGACAGGAAACAAATGATTAAATGGGCAAAGGAGTCTTTAATTTGATTTGTGGTTACATGGATCCAATAACGGAATATTATGTTAGCGTGCAATCTTAGCATCCAAGAAACCTTGAGAGAAGCTCACCAAATGATATGCTTATGGTTGATGACAATATTCATTTGTCTTCCAATGCATAAATTTGATTATGAATATATAATAACTATATATGGGACCTCTCTCTTAACGTTTTATCCTTCTGTCTAATCTGCATCAGACGTGCATTGATATGTTTTGAGTGAACCACTGTGAACAATATCAACCGTTTGGATGAACGAGAAATTTCGCAGTTTTAACCAAATCAGTAGATTAATTAAACAGATCAAGGACGGTAATCAACCAATGGCCATTTGACAATTCAATTTCGAGCTGAGGTTCAAAAGATTAACTTAATAAGATAGGCAAGAAAGACAAATCCCTTGCTGCATCTCTTGTTTATACGTTCAAAGCAAGCAAACAACTAATACAAAGAAAAGATAACACGGCGAAGGAGGCTTCATTTCCAATCATTCTTTGTAAGAACTCCGCTTTGAAATTTGATGCAGACAGGGGCAATGTCGGCTCTCTTGATACTCCCCTACCATCGTCACTGCAAATCCCAATGGATTAACAAGCACACGAGCCTGTATAATTCGGATTTCGGGGTTTCTATTGATTAACTGATTAAGCCTACGTCCACCTGCCTTCGTGATTCTACTTAGCACTGCTATTTTTCTTCCTTTCTGAACATATGCACTCTCTTTTATTAGTAGGTAATTGTTACTGCTAATAAACATCCCTAAAAGCAGAAGGGCAAAGCATTTGAAGTGTGCCCAAGTGCTTTTCCAGTTTTGCACTTTTTTTTTCTCTTTTCTCACATTACCATCAGAGTGTGTGATAGATGGCTTATTGTATCTCTCTGATGAGAAAGAAGAGAGAGAGAGGGGTCTCCCACTCGCTTGTATCAAGAAAGAAATCTGGGTGCCCTTACATTTGCCGACAATGGGAACGCGGATCTTGCTTGATGCCCTCGAAACGGCAGGCAAAAAGCCACTAGTTAGTAGAAATTATATATAAACTTTCTTGTTGATGATTAGGTCCTCCCTCCTTGGCCTCCTACTCCTGTCCTCCGTTCATATATTCCACTATCACCAGTGTCTTTACTCTAATTGGAAACATCAATTCTCATACTCTCCTAAAACTACACTGCAGGGAGGGGGAACATGAACAAATTAACACCCACATAATTAATATATATGCCCAGAAAAGAAAAAGAATGCTTTATTAACCAGCTCCTAAGAGGAATTTGTGTTTTTGAAAGAAGCAATAAGGCACTCATGATAGAGAATGTAACACCAATTAACTAGTACTAGAAAGTAGAAACACTTGATTAATTTTAAACGCAATCAACTATATATATGAAGAAGTAAATGCAGTTGCATATGATCAAGAAGTAGAAGATTTCACAATGGGAGAAGCCCACTTGGATAGAATACCATGTGAACCTGTGTACGTAGTGAATCATGAGGGTTTACATATAATATGCACTGTCCGCATAAACTTCTTCATGTTCTGGTCTAAAATCTACGTGAATATAATAGATTTCCGTTGTCTTTGAATCCACCATTTACATAACACCAGTTGTTGTTGTTATATTAGATCAGATCGCATGCAAAATGGCCAGCTTTAATTAATTTGGTCAAACCACATACGCATGCTGCAAGCGAGAAGGCCGAGTCCTCCCGCATGAAATTGATCGTCCCCTCTTCCCCCTCGCCTGACTAGTTCAGGGTCAACAAGATCATTCATCACTTCCCACAACTATCAAAATGTCTGAGTCCTGTTACGTACAATTTGTGTAGCACTCTCCAGTCTCAGATTGCAAATCAATAATAATAATAATAAATAAATAAATAAAAAAGTCGCTGCAAGGAGGAGTAGTATACCATGATGACCAATGGGGGGGGCGTGCATGTTGTTTGTTTTACCTTTTATTGCTGACTGGAGCTCTATTCTATGAAGAAACAGTTTATCATTGCGGGCGCAAGTGCATAGGAAAATAATATACCTAGCTACTTAGGGTGAAATTTCATCCTTCGAAAAATTAAAAACGGAGAAGTGAACAGCAAAATGGTTACTTTTTTTTTTTTTTTTGTCGCTACGATAGATCATCCTGCACTAGGGGGGAGAGGGAGGAACTGAAGAGATCCAGGAGTAATTCGGAGGGGATTGAATCACCATCGGATCAAACGGATGCACTACGTACCAGTCTGAATTTTTAAGCAGAGCCACTTTAATGTGGCAAATTGGTGAGAGACAAGATTTGAACCCTGTCTCCCACCCCACCAAGCTTTAATGCATTGGTGGTGGCCATCAGCCATTAGGCTGGCGGTTAGCAAAATGGTACATGATAGACCATAGCACATTAATGATAAGCATTTGGGATAAGTTAATTTGACTGATTAAAAGAATCATGAAAAGACAATTTGACGAGTATTTTTCATGTGCTCTCTTTAATTTGTCAAACATTTTTTTTTTTTTTGCTAATTTTTCTTTTCTTATTCTGTTTGTAACTTAAATGCCTCATCTAATTATTCCATTCCATGCATTCTTTGCGGCTCCAAAATTGTTTGACCAAAGGATCGAAAGGTAAAAAATTAAGGCTAGAGCTCTGCGGGTATAATTCAAATATTCAATTCGACGGTTTTAGAGGAAAGGCATTAATTTATGTGCATCCTAAAGGAACCATGCATAGCACTGTTGCTATCGTTTTCATGTGTCAACTTAATTTGCAAATAGCATCATTAATTTATCGAGTAGATGAATTAGAGGACAACAAATCGATTAATGAAGATAGTTACTTCCCTTATGGAGTACTAATCACAATTGTTTCTGGATCTCACCTGCACAGTGAACAAGTGGCATCCAAAATCAGAGTCGACAAGTCATGCAATTGGCCAGATGATGCGTCACGCTCTCTTTTGCATGTGGGCATGAATGATACCCATTTTCTACTACAGTACTAGCATTTTACAAAATCACTTCCCCTCTGGTACTGGCAGTAGGAGAATTTAATTTGTTAATTAGGATTAATGTTTTAAGTATAAAGTATAATACTGCTACTGCAGCTGCTAACTTGTAAATTTGATATAGTTGAAATATTTGTGATGCTCCCTCATCAGTATCAAACGGACCTCAAACTGCATCTTGGAAACTCTTTCTTCCCAAATATTATCCTTATCTCTGCTGCGTCTCCATTCTTCAATTATTTCTTCCTTCTCTCCTCATCTCGTCACCTAGCATCTCTTTCATCTTTCCCAGCTGATCATTTATTGCTATCAAACCTACAGCCCATATTCGGTTATTAAGATTAATCACATCCCTTTCATCCAAAGGAATTAATGATGGCTCTTGAAACATGGTTGGTCAAGGTAAAGAAGACGATCTCGAGCAGTTTCGACACAGTTCGTAGCGCCACAGTACCAAAAGCTGCAGCAAAACCTGCACTAGTGATCAAGAAATCAAGCGTCGGGGTTTTAGCATTTGAGATCGCTGGCTTTATGGCGAAGCTTCTCCATCTATGGCAATCTCTATCAGACAAGAGCATCACTCGTCTTCGCAACGAATCAATATCTCTAGAAGGAGTTCGCAAGATCGTCTCCAATGACGAAGATTTTCTACTAGGCCTAGCATGCGCAGAGATAGTGGAAAATCTCAGGCTAGTTGCAAAGTCGGTTTCAAGATTGAGTAAGAAATGTGAGGACTCAAATCTCCGGTCCTTCGATCGATGCCTCCAGGAGTTCTCCAACACGGGGCGGGATCCTCATCACTGGGTTTTAAGCTGGAAGGAAATGGAAGCCAAGATCAAGAAAATGGATCACTTCGTTACCATCACGGCCACGCTTCATCGGGAGATGGACGAGCTTTTGGTGGTTGAGAACAGTTTGAGGAAATCTCAGTTACTGCAATCCAACAAGGAGCGCGACCTGGGCACGCTTACATTCAAAGAACAAAAGATCACTGAGCTGCAACAGAAGCTTCTCTGGCAAAGGCAAGAAGTCAAGTACCTGAAAGAAAGATCTTTATGGGGTCGGAGTTTCGACACGGCCACATTATTGCTAGCAAAGTCAATATTCACCATTCTCGCTAGAATAAAGCTTGTTTTTGGCATTGCTAATACCAGTCACGGACATCCAATTTCTCTACCTCGGAGTCTCTCAGCTTCCGCTACTGTCTACCCTTCTGAACATCCCAACACATGCAATTTTGTATCCGGGCCATTGATGAAAAACCCGAAATCGGAAGATGATCACCACCAAAAAGGTGCCACCACTAATCCGGACATTGATCACGGCTTCTTTGAGGTAAACTCCAAGCCAATGAAACCGCCTTCCAGTACACTAGGCGCGGCTGCTCTTTCCTTACACTACGCGAATTTGATCATTGTCATAGAGAAGATGATTAGGTCACCCCAGTTGGTGGGTATTGATGCCAGAGATGATTTATATTCCTTGCTGCCGATCAGTATTCGTTCGTCGTTGAGGGCAAGACTGAAAGGGGTAGGATTTTCGGCTAGCGATCCATTTCTCGCTGGAGAATGGAGGGACGCTTTGCATAAGATATTGGGTTGGCTGTCACCATTAGCACATAACATGATCAAGTGGCAAAGTGAAAGGAGCTTTGAACAGCAAAATTTGTCGCCCAAGACAAATGTTCTTCTGCTGCAAACGTTGTATTTCGCGAATCAAGAGAAGACCGAGGCGGCCATAACGGAGCTGCTAGTTGGGTTGAATTACATTTGGAGGTTTGAAAGGGAAATGAACGCTAAGGCCTTGTTTGAGTGCACCACCAACTTCAACGGTTTCTTGAACTCGCAGAATAAAATTTCTTCTGATTAGGTTGATTATTACTCGTCTATTTCCATCTTTTCCTTTTTTTTTCTCTGTATTTTTTGGTCTGATTTAGAAGCGTTCGATAGTATATCGAGGTTTTCCCCTTTTTTTTTTTTCTTTTTCGGTTTGCATTTTTCTACTATAATATTTTAACTCTTCCTCCTGGAGATCCAGACGGTTTGTTTTGCTTCAAACCCTGATCTTTGTGTATGTATGTAAAAAAAAAAAATCTTGATGTAAAAAGGATGAGATCGATGGAGTCAAATTGCAAAATATTTTTTGGGGAATTATTGGCCGGTGACTTTAAAAGTAAGATTAGGGTAGATAGTAATAATTGACAAAAAAAAAAAAAAGAAAAGCGATTTCCAAGGTCTTAATGAAAGAAAAGAGGAGATGCTACTGGTACTTTCCTTTTTTCAAAAAAAAAAAAATTCCTTTTTTTTTTTGTGTCTTAATTTTCTTTCATAGCAGTATAATGGCTTCACTTTATGAGCTGGTCAAGTCTCTCTCTCATTTTAGTGGCGGAAGCGACTAGATTCATAGTGTGATTAGGCCGAAGTGCGATGGAGCCATCATCATTCTCGACCACAGACTCTCTTTCCTTTCCCAAATTTTCTTCCACTTTGCCGGCCCTTCTTTCCATTTCCATTCCCATTCCCATTTCCATTTCCATTTCTGCCTTTGCAGCACTCAATCACTTCAATGCACTCCTCTCCTGTGTACTAATTGATTCGTGTCGTGGCTTTATTTGATTCGTATTTATTTGATTGTCCACGTGAAACTAATCCGACGCATCCCGTCTTTGAAATGACGGAAAGTAAGGAACTGATATGGTACTAGATTAATCATGCTGGTGAAAAAAAAGGAAAATTTAAAAAAAAAACCAAAGCTTTTGCAAGAATGGAATAACACCCTTTCGCCTTCACCGGACATAAAGCTAAAGAATCCTAGGACCATTACGTTAGGTTTGAAATTTGATGAATATTGGCTGGCATTTTTGTCCGTAAATATTACCTTTTTAACACTTCGCTTACTTCACATTGTAAAGTTTAAGCGCTCGGTTATCAAAAGGAACATCCATTCCAAAGAATAATATTATGTCAATTCTACGCCTTTAAAAAGTGAATAAGGAACAAGACCTCTTCTTCATGTTTCAACAATGCTAACTATAAATCAATCAATCAATAATGTAATAGGACCTCCCAGTCTCAGGAATAATTGGATTTTGGGCTGGGGTGGAGAATCGGGCCATTTGCTGGATCATGGATGCGCTATTAATTGGACACATTGGGTCTGAACTCTTTTAGTTTCGGACAAGGACGAAGGTGTGAATTGGTATTGCCCAGAAGGCCCAGCAGACTAGGGCAGCTCTCAGCATCAACAATTTTGATGTTCAACTGAATGGAACTACGTGTCATTAATACCTGCGAGATACTACTAGCTATTGATGAACCGGCCATATGAAATATGGTTGGTCTATAGACTACAGATGACTAAATATTGAAGTATAAGCATGTCTTATGGCTTTTGAATTTCAAGCAAAATCTTGGAGATAGCAAATCCTACATCTGTGATGATGATGGTTCAAATTTTCTGTATCTTCCAAAAAAAGAGGAAAATGAGAAATTCAAAAACGAATAATAATGGGATTCTGTACAACATTGCAAACAAACTTGTCAGACCTAGTGTGATACTCATATATTTTTTAAATGAAAACACCTATAGAAGGAAGGAAGGATTAATGGTCTTGGAGTCATTGATTCGATCAGAGTCTATTGAACAACTTGTCAGCTTTGCACAAAGGATTTTCCTTAGCTAAAGCAATGCGAGCTTGGGACTTATAGTCGAAGTTGCATGCATGCTCTTCCGGGTACCGATGGGCGCTGCAAAACATTCCTCGGCACCTGCAACCGAACCCCAGTAGTCCAACTCTTTTGTTACAGCCGTGGCATCGGTTATTCTTTGTTGAAACGTGGGTAGCAGTTTTGTTGTTGGCTTCAGCAAAACATGGGAATGGATTCGTGGAAGGAATGTCTACTTTTGAGGAGGCTTTCATCTTCTTAATCTTAACCTCCAACTTAACTTGTTCTAATTTTTCCAAATAATCTTTGTAGCACCTGGAGCAGAGGTTGTCAGTAGCCGGATTCCCATAACTTCGGCACGGTTTAGCACATGGAAAGCGGATCAGGCTGCTGCTGCTTGTAGCTGTTCGTAGAAGAACCACTCTCCATCTTCACTTTGTTGTCTCTAGAATCCATATTAACTGATCAATGATCCCCCTTCCCTCGTCGTCTCGTCTGTCTTCTTCGTATGACTGCAATTCTACGCTTCCCAGTTTGTAACCTACTTGCATGGAATCTGATGGGACATATATATATACACACAGACAGGGAAAGCAATACTATACCAAGCGGAGCAGAAAAGAGTTTGCGACTCCGTCTCCGAAACACAACTGGATTCGTACTAAGGGTAAATTGGAGGTTCTGAGCTACCTCCCCGGGTAGCAAAGTAGATGGGCTTGCCTGTTGAGCATTACTAATCCCAAGCTCAGCTCCACTGAAAAAAATTCACGTGCCAGCCTAAATTTGGGGCACACTGGTATCACAATCGTACGGCCCAAGGAAAATTTTTGCCCCAAACTCAAATTTTTGTGGCCCACAAAAGTGTCCAAAAATCAAAGTCTGAACCAGTACGAGCAACCTATCGAACTAAAGTTTTGGACGGAAAGTCAGCCAAATTTCCCCCAACAGGAATAGGGTCCCTTAATTGGTCAGTCATCGGTCAAACAAAGCCAATGAAACTACTACATTTTTTTTTTGTCAACAACGATACATTTGTATAACCTACTCTATCCTAATTTAAGGGGAGGGGGAGCCTAAGGAGACTGTGGTAGGGACCCAACTACTAGGGGGGAGGGGGAGCCTAAGGAGACTGTGATAGGGGACTAGTGGGTATACAGACCCAACTAGATCAAGGGAGTGTTCTGACAGAACCCTTAAATTTTTTTCGCTGCAGGTGAGATTTGAACCCTCACCTACAGCCTAAGAAGGGACTTAAGTCTCTCCCTGGTGGCCACTGAGCCATTGGCCCAGTGGTTAATGAAACTACTACATAAGTTTGTCACGAAATGACACAAGTCTCTGAAGATTCAGATTTTGCGCTGGACACAGTCACAAATTAGTTACTCTATCACCCATAAACAATAATATTTTAACAAATGGTCTCGTTATGGATATTATTTTTAAGAAAGTATTTAAATGTGTTTCTAAAATTTTTTTTTTTCCTTTCAACTCTGCCCCGCACAATAGTTTTCTTTTCTTATAGCATCTAATATTTTTAAAGATGAATTTATTGCAAATACTAATTCATTACATGATGTACAAATTTCGAGTTGCTTCTTCTTCTGAGCAGAAAGAAAGACTATTTTTGGGAGTGTTTTAAATATTTTACTATAGCAGTTTTTAAGGGTATTTTTGAAATATTTTAATGTAACAGTGTATATGAAAAACTTTTACTCTAGATTTTTTTTTTGAAATATTTGATATATTATATGGATAAAATGTTTTTTGAATTGTTTTTATTTATATATTACTATAGCATTATAATTGAAAAACTTATTTTTAAAAAATAAGCCAGTCCAAACGGAGCCATTACACCCATTGGAGTTGGGCGTTGCAAGTCTATGCAACATGCTTATTATTTTGAGACCTTTTAACTTTCTTTGAACTCGGACAGCATCCCTTTACGAAACACACCACAAAATCTAAAGCAATAAAAGATTGCATGACAGCGGTTAGGGATTCTTCATGCTCGTCCTCCTCCTCTTTTCTCTCCCCTTCCTTAAACTAACAGCCAAACACAAAGTTGCATTATAAATTGTAGTAGTAAACATTTTGTCAACCTTATTGTGAAGGCTGTAAACGTCATGTCCCTAATAAAATTAGTAGGAAGACTAGACATTATTATTCAATCAGCATCTTGACTTCCAATTTGAATATGGAATGGATATGTTGCTGCACATTTTCCGGTCAAATTGTGAAGGGGTTAGTTAAAAAAACACTGCGACGTGCTAAATTATCTAACGAAGAAGGCCATTTTCAATTTTCATATGCTTTAGCGCGAAGACTTGGACAAATCGGTGGGCAGTTTACCTCCCATAGATTCTTGAAGCTGCCAAAGACGGGGCCGCGACAAGCAAAATCCGCTTTTTACACACAATTTTTGTTTAATCAGACAACAGGTAAGCCTAATTTTTTGTACCACAAAATGGTGCGGTTGGCAGGTGGAGCTAGTTGCAGACCGTTCTAACCCACTAACCTTCCAGCATATGAACGAACACATTACATATATAACGCTGCGCGGGTTAACACTCGCTTAAAAAACCATGGATATGGAAGATAGACGAGAAACTGCCATGGAAAAAAATGAACCCTCCGATGCTACCACCAGGAAGAGAACAAAGCAAGCAATTTCTGTTCCATTTATTTGGGAAGAAATTCCAGGCACACCAAAGAGGGATTGGAAACCTACTGCTCCTGTTAAGAAGCCTGTCGCACCACCAGTCAAGTACATTGCTTCAGTACCCTTTCAATGGGAAGAAAAGCCCGGAAAACCGCTTCCCTGCTTCTCGCAGCAGCCATCAGGTTCACCACTTGCGCTACCACTACCAAACATTAGCAGCTTCCCTCTATCTCCCAGACATTTTCTGGACAGTGAAAATTGTTGGACTGGCATGAATGACCAAGATGGTGATCAGATCGAAATGCTCGAGTCGTATCCAGCATCATGTGAATCTGAAGCAGATGATTCTTTCTGTTCAGCGCCTTCTCTCTTGGCCAACCGCCTTGTACCGACGGTTGCTATTTCAAATGCTGTTCCTGTTCAACAAACCTCCTTTGCAGGTCTTAGCAGTGGGCAGCTTCAGAGACCTGCTTCACCAGCCTCTGAAACAGGAAGCAGTACCAGCAGCTATGAAACTGGAAATACAAACCTAGTAGGCGCTTCTTTTCTGGAATGGCTCTTCCCCTTATTAACCCCTCAATCTAATATCCTGGAAAAGGTTGGCAGCTCAGAAAAGGAAATTTCTCCTACCCAAACAACGAGGCAAAAAGAGGATATTGACTGTGAAAGGAACTACAGTGCTGCATTGAGAAAACCACACACACTGGGAGAGCTAATAATGATGAGCAGAAGAAGAAGTTACCAGAGGAAAGCCTTTCAAATGCAGACACAGAATCTCTCGAAGGTAACTTTCCACCATTCTACAAACATGCATTTCATATAGGTAGCCTCAGATCGTTTTCCTAGCGCAGTAACACAAATAACTTGCGCGAAACCTAACACATCTTCCCCAAATAAGGAAAGATTGATTACATAACTTCCATGCATGTCTTTCATCCGCCATAATGGTAACAACGTGAAAACTGCAACCATGATCGTTGTGTATAAGAAAATCTAGCTGCATGACCATAAATTGATGGCAGGACTTCATGAAGAAGAATGCAGTTGGATGCTGGATCCTTGGATCAAGCAACATTGTTGGCAGATTTCACAGGAGATGGACAAGGCAGCTACAACTAAAACTGTTGTAAAAGACGAGTCCAATAGACCTCTGAACAGTTGCATTAATCAGCAACTTCAAATCCTTCTATTAGATAAGCATATTAAAACTCCAAATTTAGCTGTATGATTTTCAAGTTAAAAAGGTGCTATCACTGTGTCGATCACCGGTAGTGGCCACCTCAAGTCCTGAATTGTGTGTGATCATTATTGTGTGGTTATTCCAACAATCCGTTCATTTAATACCACTCTCAGAAGTTTCTTAAGCTGGAGATTTACAAGTTTCAACAATATTACGTATCCTATCTACAACAACACCGACATCCGTATCATCTAGTGTAGTAAAACAGCATCTAAACCATCCAGGTTCAATACAATGGCAAGCCGAGCCAGGGGTTACATTGATCTTGGCTATATCTAAAAGCTTCTCCCACAGTTCAAGCTCCCCTTTCTCGTTGTATGGGCTGATTAATCTGCTCATATTTACCCAACAATAAAAACCAGCGCTGCTTTTTGTGCTTTCAATTCCTAATTGTTCAAGACCAAGCACAAACAAGTCATGCAATCTGCGAATTCTCTGTTTATTAGTCTGGAGGTATTCCTGCACGAACCCAGAATCTGATAGTAAAGAAACTAAAATCCTCTGGGTTGGAGCAGAAATTGAGGAAAATCTAGCTAGCTTTTTTGAAGAAGCCAAAACATATTCGTTGAACGAATACATAACGCCAACTCTGAAGCCTGGAAGAGAAAGGTCTTTTGAAACCCCATATACTATATGAACCCGATCCTTGTCAAAATCTTCTGAGTCAAGAATCTCTGCCATGCTTACAAACTCCTCATCACCATACACTGACCCAGCATATATTTCATCTGATATAATGTGAATATTCCTCTCTCTGGCAAAATCCAAGAGATTATATAGGATTTCCCTTGACAGCAGGTTTCCCACCGGGTTTGTAGGATTTGTAATGAGTATCCCACGAACTTTTTGACCTCGTTTTTTGGCCTGATTAAATGCCTGATCAAGAGCAGCAATGCTCGGCACAAAATTTTCTGAGCTACGACAGTGAACAGGTATGAGCTCCACACCTGTGCGGAACTTTATATCCCTATCAAAACTGCAAACTGGGAATCTAATTAGAAATCATGCCAAAGAGGAAAAAGACAATAGAGATAAACACAAGCCCTCAGAAATGCAAAGTTGATCTTTTTAACTGGAATGAAAATGTTTGAAAAAAATAACTGAAACATCAAAATGACTATCTTACAATCTGATCCATTACTGGATATATGTGCTTAACTATGTTTGAAGACCGAATTTACAGTTAATGACTCGGTGCTGACTTGTCTCACTACTAGCTGGTAAACAGCCTTCTCAAAGTGGATAGATCCTATCCCTTGGCAAGGATAGTGAGTGTTTTATTCAGGATTCGAAGTCAGAATTCCCCAATTCGCCTGCCCTTTTGTCAGACGCCAACTAATAGCATGATGAACATTGACACTTAATTCTAAAACCGTAAGAAGAAAAAAAAAAAAAAAAAAGTTGTTGCCGCATTACCCAGGGTAGTAGGGTGTTGGAACAAGGAATGCATTCCCTTGGTCAGCCAGACAAAAGGAGAGTATCTCAACTGCAGGAGTTGCACCGCATGTTAATACCAGTTGTGATGGATTAAAAGAGACAGTTCCTCCCATGACCTGAGTCATGAAACCTGCCATTACCTATAAAACAAGATTCCAATTCAGGCATAAGCAATTTTTCATCCAGACAACATACAACTCAAGAACCCAATTCCGTCAAAGGAACTGAGCTTCAAACATAAAATTGATTGTGTTTTCATTCAACTGCTACTTCAGAAGCTTTGAATAACCAAACCGAGACGCTTTATCCTTTGGCAAATGATACTAATAAAAGCCTAAACCATTAAATTTCTTCTACAAAAGTACAACCACTGTAGTAGCATGCATTTGGAGGATTAATTACCACTTTCAACTCCATCAATCCATCAGACGGCTGGTATGGGGCAATTCCACTAATACTTAAACCACCATCAACTCCTCCCAGCAACACCGCTTCATTCATATGCTTTGACAGCCATTCCTCAATCAAATCCAATGTCAACTTCAACAGGACATACACGAGACAGTTAATACCATATCTCACAACATCCTATCACTAGAAATTTGAAATACGTACACACACATGGAAGATGGGGAATGCGAGGTAATATTCTCACCCGATTTTCAGCTAATCCCAGCTGAATAATACCGCCCGGATTCTGCACCGGGTCATATGGATCCCCTCGAACCCTGTCCAGTCCAATGTAGTAGGGCGAAGTATTGGGCTTGGCAATGGAACCGGCCCTAGCTGACACGTGTACTCGGCCGATGGACCCCCGCGTGGATAAACTTAAGCGGGAAGACGAACGAGGCAAGTCGGCCAGGTTGGCGGATGACGTGGACGGTGAGCGAGGGCTGGAAGGAGGGGGAGGGGGTGGAGAACGGCGTCGTTTGAGGTAAAACTGGAGGAAATAGTAGAGTGCACATGGGATTAAGGAGCCTAGTATTAGGCCACCCCTGCCTTGTACTACCCCTTGCAGAGGCACCACCAGTCTCATAGCTCTCCCTGCCCTATGCAGTATTGGGCTGTGATGATGATGATGATGATGCTGATGATTTTCGCATTTCTGGGTGGTCTCGTCCTCGGGTTTCTCTGGGTCCGGATTGAGCTGACGGGTCTGGGTCACGTCAGCCTCCGGGCAGGTATTGGGTCGACCGGTTTAATTGTACTTGGTGGTTGTTGAAGATGATTCTGAAGGAGTTCGGGGTTTTTTATTTTTATCCTTCCAGTAGAAATTTGTGATTGGAAATTGGTGGTGCAAGTTATACCAACTGGGAAAAGCAGGTGGCTTTAGGCTTCGAGGAATTTGAGGGTTGAGGTGTTGGGTTGCTTCGGTTGGTGAAGGGTTGAAGCAAAGATTGGATTCCGTTGGTGGAATCTTTTGCCGGGTGTCACCGGATGGTTTTTTATTCACAAACTGCCCTCTTTTGATGCCCCATCCCAGTCTACTTCTGTGCTCAAAATATATGGATATTTTGTTCTTGTTTAGATTGCAATTTTCTATGATTTTTATAGAAAAATATTTTGTAATAATTTGATATGTGTGAAGTAAAAAAAATTTTGAAAAAATGTACCCATTTTTTGTTAAAAAATATCTTTCTATCCTTTCTTTTACTTGTATTGTGCAAGTGTTCTTCCTCTCCCAATTAAAAAATTTAAAATAAAAAGGTTGCACGTCTTTAAATTTAAGAACATGATAAACTACATAGTCATTGTCTTATTCAAACTTATCATTCAGGGATGTTGACTTTAAGGACTTGAAACTTGATTAAGTGCCACTTTATTAGCAGTTTTTTGGAGGAGAGAGTGGCTAGAGTTTAAGTGAAAAGTCTCAATTTTTAGTTTCGACCCATTTCATTTACTCGAAAAAAGGAAAAAAAAAAGTAAAACTTTCTTATTAAAAAAAAGGGATCATTTTGTTAGGAAAAAAATGTGTTACTCTCTTATTAGGAATAACATGTAAAAGATTTAGTAGAAAAATATATCAAATTATCATAACTATTGTACTTAAGGCTGCAAACGAACCGAACCGCTCGCGAGCCACTCGAGTCAAGCTCGACTCGAGCTCGATCAATATCGAGCTCGAACTCGAGTTCAAGATATTAAGTTCGTCAGGCTCGCGAGTTCGAGTATATATATATATATATAATTTTTATTATTTTAAGTATATATATATATTTAATTTTTTTATTTTAAGTATATATATTTCTTATTTTTTTATTTTAATAGTAAAATTACATATATATCCTTAATATTTTATTACTTATTAAGAAAAAAATATTATTTTATTTATTTTTTAAAAAATAAAATAATTATTTTTTTTTTTTTCGAGCTCGAGCTCGAACTTTAAATTGTCGGCTCGTTGAGTTCGGACTCGAGTTCGAGTTCACTAAAATTAAATCAAAACTCGGCTTGATTAGGCCAAAACTCGACTAGACTCGGTTCGTTTACAGCCCTAATTGTACTAATGAAAAAGAAGTACAGTCCTTTTTTTCTACTTTATTGTAAAAGAAAAGCTCGTCACTTTATTAGAAAAACTCTAATAGTATTGTGTAAAAAAAAAAACTAGTTCACAATAAAATGTACAATTTTATATATTTTCTGGAAAATATGCCTATTTATTAGGTAATAACATACTACTTCAACATAGGTTTGCATTTTTATGATGTGTCACATTATAAAAAATAGATAGCTATTGTATTTATAGAAAAAAAATGTATTATTGGAAAATGGAAGATGTAACACTTATTGTCCTATTGGCAAAAATTGAATCACTTGTTTGTATTTTTCAAGATGTTATTTTGCTTTCATCACAAACATATTTTTCAATTATTCATTTATCTTACATATATCATCATCTCAAAAAAAATTATTACAATGTTTTTTTCTCAAATAAATTTTCTAAATAATCTCCTATTCAAATATTTGAAGTGTTTGACTAGTTTTCTTTTAGTTCATTTTTACCAAATCTTACGAAACAAACCTGAGATAAATGCTATGACCTTGGGGGTTGACCCTAAATTTAGCTTTGCCTATCAAGTAGTTTAAGCGTAAGAACTCAAGTTTTTATTTTGGTGTCGACCATGTGCGTGTGACAAAACTAAATGTATTACCCAAAAAATATTAAGGTTTAATTTGAGAGTTGAGAGTTGGAGAGAAAACAATGGAAAATAAGAGAGTGAAAGAGAGAGAGAGAGAGAGAGGGGGGGGGGGATCAAATTGTTTTTGCACTTTTAGGTGGAAAGAAAAGAAAAGAAAGTGGAAGGTAATGGAATGATAGCAAAGAACTTTGCTCCTAAAAATGGGAAGAAATGGAAAGAAAGTTCCACTTAACCTTTGTAAACTTTTTTCTTTTCGAAACATCAACTTTACTCATAAAATGTTAAGAATAAATTTTATATACACTGACAGTGTATGTAATATTACCATTAAATAATTTAGATCTATGACACATACATAAAAAAATTGGAATTCAAATTTAAATTTTACATAATTGTTATTCATTCAATATTAGCCATATATACACTATCACTATAGGAAAGATTAATACAAATGTTAAACAATAAAATTATAATACTTAATGTGTCCAAAATTATTTTTTTTCTTTCCTAAACGTCTGCATAGGAGTGTCAACGAATCGAATCGAGTTCGAATAGTAAGCTGATCGACTTTGAGTTTAATGAAGTATCTAAAGCTCGAGATCGACGAATATCAATGTCGCATGCTCGAATTCGATTCGTAGGAGAATCATGAGACTCGAGCTCGTGCTTGAAATTGCTCGAATATGCATTTGAGTTCGAATTCGAACTCGATTAAATACTGTGCTCGTTTATAAAAACCTAAACTGAACCAAACAATATGCTATTTTTAGTAGGCAGAATTTGCTCTTTCATTCAGTCTTTTTATCTGCCATTTGCATTCGAAAATTCAAGCATTCCCACAGAAATCTACAAAATCAAAAATTTCAAAATCCAAATTCATCCATATGATTGAGAATACATATTATTGATTCCAAAATGAGAAAAGATGCTCCTTGACCATTGAGCTGTATTGGGTTTTCAACAAAAAAAAAAAAACATGGTTAAAAACAAAATGTGAAGATAATACTTACTACTAGTAAACTAGTCTATTGTGAACGGTGTACGAAGACTCTCTTTGGTGGTGGAATCAATGTGCATATATGTTGAATAGTGGAGGAAAAGAGAGATGAAGGCCTGAGGGAGGGGAGAGGAGGCAAACGAGTTATAGAACAAAAGAGTTCACTATCAACCAGCAAAGATCCTTGGTGGGAAAACTTTTCCTCTTTTCCTCCTGTTTCTACTTTAGCCACTAGCCACTCGGAATCTTTGTGCTTTTTCTCTAAGACAGAAGCGGTCATAGGAAGACAATCCAAGCTGCTGCACGCCTGCACCTGCTTCCAAGATCCAAGCTTCCGCTCGCTGGCTGCACCTGCTGCACAATCCCCTTCCAATCGAAATGAAATGGCTGGAGTTAGCAAACCAAATGGGTTTGATTTGGAATTGGAATTAGGGATTGAGGTGAGGAATGGGGATTAAGGAATAGGGATTGAGGTGAGGTGAAGCTGCGGGCAAGATTGAAGCGGCGGCACAATGGTCTCGATTCGTTGAAAGAAAGAAGCGGCGAACAAGATTGAAGTGAAGCCGCTTGACCTAATTAGAGTATTAGACTCTAATATGTGAATTTTTTTTTTTGAATTATCTGGAAAGACAAGAATACCCCTATTACATTTTAAATTTTAATAGGTAAAACATGTAATTAAGCTTACAACTATATATATCTAAGTAATTTTATAAATATAAATTTATATATATCTAAATATACCTTAAGCTCGAAAAGCTCGCGAGCTTATCGAGCATAATATTTTTAGGCTCGAATTCGATTCGTTGGAATATTCAAATAGTTCGAGATCGACTCAAGCTCAATTTGACAAAACTCGAGCCGATCATTTGAACGAGCTGCTCGATTCGTTGACACCCCTCTGCATCAACTAGATGAGGATAGGGGGACAATTGAATAGAGAGAACGGAATTGAGAGTAGCTCGTGATGTTTGTAATTGCAACATGAGCACTGCAAGAAAGTTGATCACAAAAGGACCAGAGTTGAGGAGGGATACTTGGACAGCATGTCTAGCTTCTCGTCATATTTAGCAAGAAAATGCCAAGGTTAGCTGTGCTTTCCTCCCATCTTGTATATCATGTCATAATTAATTTTGCATATAGTTTAAGAAAAGTAAAATGTGATCAAAACACATTAACTATCAAAGTAATTCTTTTCAATTATTACTTCTCAGTTAAACGTAAACGTTTTGTTATTTGAGTTTGAATTTTTCTAAGAAGACACAACTATCAAGAAACAAAGAAAGTTTATAGCATGATTTATTGGGAGAAAACATTCCATTAAATACTTTTCCTTAAAAATTGTATTAAGGGTACAACAGGAACGTTAAGATTTTATTTATTTTTATTTTAAATCATGTCAAATAATTTGGAACCAATCAAAACATAAAACAGGACATATTAAATAGACAGAGGAGTAACCCTAAACAGATTATTAATAGTAAGAAGCCGTTTGAACTCTTAACCTTCCGGCGCGGCCTAGTGGTAGAAAGCCGTTTCGGTTGAATCAACTTTAAACAGCCTCGCTTGGAAGTTGGGAGCGGTTGAAATTCGATTGCTCCTAGAAAGCAGTTCCGAGGTTGGAAGTTTCAAATGCAAATTGCAAACTGGATGGTCTGCTCGTGTTAGTCCCAGGCTATTTAGTCCCCACATGTTTAAATTGAGAAGGGATCCCTATTTGATTTCACCTTGGAGTTTTCTCTTTAGTAAAAAGTAAAACTACAATTTTATTTGCAGGTAATAGCAAGATCATGATTGATCTTATGGAAAATGAAACAACCCTGTGAATATTTTGAAATTTGAGAAAACCGTCCGATCAGGAAAGAAAGAGACTGACAGGGAAAGCAACTCAACCAGGGAAATGCAATATAGCCTATGGGAACTCGACAAGAACCAACCGATTCCCATTTGGCATTTGTCCTTCGGGTATGCTTTTTAGTTTCGCTAACCTTCTTGTGAATTTGGCCGCCTAATAGCAATCTCGACAGGAATATGGGTGAAGGAAGGAGGTATCTGGGTTATCGCCTCATCGGTCTTTGCGTTGAATCTTTTGCTGAAATTTGTTGTGCTGGAAGAAGTAGAACAGAAAAGGCCAATTGATCCTGTTACAGTTTGTTATTCCTGGAATTGTTACGCATGATAATGATGACTAGAACAAAGATCATTCCTGAATGCATATTAACTCTTGAGTTTTTACTTAGAGCTAGATGCCAGGGCAGAAAGCGTCTAATTAGCTGCTTTTGTTGCGTTTGCCGGCTTCGTAGTTTCTCTGGAAACGTCTAATTGCATTTGTCAAGTATGTTTTATTTTTGGGTTGATTTCAAATACCTCCATTGAGGTTTCCCTTAATCACACGTAGCATTTCCTAATTTTCGGAAATCACACTTACCGCCCCTGGCAAGACAATAATGTGACCCAATTAGAACAGGTAGAATGACAATACTACCTCCAATATTTTCATACTTCTTGAGCAGAAAAGGACAAGGAAAAGGAAAAAAAATCATTAAAACTAGATTATGTAAAAATAAAAAATGCCATAAAAAATAGCGCATACTTTCGGCACTGTTTATGTGCATATATAATCGAGAGGGGGGTTTTGAGAGATACTTAGACAACCTAGCTATAGAAAAACTATCTCTATTTTTTTTGTACTCCAATTTTCTCTTGTTATATGGTTTAATCTGGAAGAAGTGAGGGAAAATAGGCCAAATCATTCATCTGATGAAGGAAAATATTGGGGTGTGGTTGAAGTCGTGAAAAAAAATTCATATAAAATGTATCTATAATGGTGTTCAATTATCGGAAACAGAATTTTTGAAAAATTGATTAACATATAATATTCAAATACAAATCCTATTTACTTTCTGTTTGAAACCTTGTCATAAATGTCCTCTCCCAAAGATTTAATGAAAGAAAAACAAAAGATGATTTTTGTTTTTTAATAGTTTGAGGAATGAAAGCTGAACTTTCTCCTAGAAAAACAATATTTTTTTTTTGGAACTTGTTGTTAAGGAGTTGAAAACAAAAATTATAAAACTCAAAAGGGCATACATTCTAGCTCTAAAAGTTTTATAGGGAAAAACAAAATTACTATCGATTTTTCTCCCTAAAAACAATCTTCTTTTTTATTTTTATGTTATAACTCTATCAATTGAGTAATACTACTCTTGATGATTTCATCTTGTCAAATTATATGGACAAGTAACTGTTGTAAGCAACGGTCATCTGATGAGAAAAAAAATTATAGGATTCAATAGTTATTGCACTCTTACCCCTCAGCTTTTAAGTTAATAGTGCAATTGTATTTGTTTTTATTTTCATCTTCTAAATTTCAAAAATCAACTTGTAAAAGGGTAAAAGTGAGGGAATATCTATATAGTTTCTCTCCTACAATGCATTTTTTTAATTTTATTTTGGTTACATAAGAGGGTTGACAATTTAATGTTACAAAGGTTGTCATTCTAAGGGTGCTAATTGAGATTTCTGAAAACTGAGAAGTGCTAGGTGTGATTAGGTGAAACCTTAGGAGAGGTTTTTGAAATTAACACTTTTATTTATATATTTAGTACTTATATTTGGTCATGCGTCCATCAACAATCTATCCAATAATTTTATAAAAAGACAACAAAACAAGCCATGCCCGGCTATAGAAATTTAAAGTTGGGTTATTTGGCGGCAAGAAACAAAAAATTTATGAATTCTCAATAATCGCAGTGTACAGTTTTTATTAAAGATTTAATGTCCATCACAACGAGTGATAATTGTCTGATCACTATCACTAGTATCCCAAATAATATTTCACTTGCATCATAAACACATTTTTCAACCCACCTTTTTATATTCCCAACCACCTTTTATCTCACATACATCACATCACAAAAAGTGCTACAGTAATTATTTCAAATAATATTTCAAATAATACCCTATCCAAACAAACCCATTATTGTATATAGCTCTCAAAATTTTGTCCTTTCGCCATTTTTCAAAGGTTGATTGGAAGTTTGCACAGGCAATGCATGAATAACGAAACTTCAACCACTAAACACCAAGCTTATGCCCGACAAACACCAAGCTTCTTGAGTTCGCTTAAGAAAATGAGAGAAAAAAAACACCAAGCTTATGCCCGACAAACCGAAAAAAGACAAATGTTAAAGAGAAAAAGGCTCAGATCGACGCGGCAAGTAGAAACAACTACATCCATTAATTTACTTCAGATTTTTGGACTATTGTCGGAGGAACGATTCCCGCAGGAGGAGAAATGTCCTCTTAGCAGTGTGGATGCAGTCTTGTACTAGTATTTATTTAATGGAGTACTAAAATGGAACCAAAGCAAAGTGAATCCTTAATAGAGTATATATATTCAGCCTACTGATTTTGCAAAAAAGAAATTCAGCTGTAAATAAATGAACGAGTAATTGCGGACTTCATACATAACACGATACAATTTCATGATTTTGATTGAATTATTATCTGTTATCGTCTCTCTTTGTTTTTTTCCTTTTTTATTTAATTTTTTTTAATCAATCGTCACTTTATCTATATTATTTTATTCTATTCTAACCTAAAATTGAAGCCCAATTAGGCCTACAAGAACCGATGAAAACTGTACCATCATCGATTTGAATTTTTTAAAAAAGTCATATAATGTGACAATTAGTGGGAGGTTAAGGGTTCCTAGCCCACTGATTTTTTTTTTTATCTAATTGCTATTTGAGATTAAATGAAACTTCCCGAGCCTTAAAAAAAAAAAAAACTTGAAGTTTTTTTTTTTTTAATAATCTTTTTAAAACGGGCAGGTGAAAATCAAGAGAACGGACTTGGGGGAAAAGAAAGAAAACAAAAAAATGCAAAAACAAAAAAAAAGTGAAGCGTAATATTAGTGGGGCCCACTAAACTAATTTCCAAACGAAATACAGTTAGCAAAAAGGGACCCGCAATTTCAAATTTGAGCAAATAAGTGTGCAAGCAAAAAATGGGCGCTAGATACTACTTATGTATAAAGTCAAATGGTAATGGAAGGAAGGTCGGGAGATTGAGAGATTGTCGTGTTCGTGTTGGCTCATGGCTGTCTAAGTCTAACTAATCAGTAATCTCGCCCGTCTTGGGTTCGACCTTTCTTCCTCCCCGCTTCTGTTTCTCCTTCTGCTGCTGCATGCCCAACGAAAATTTCGCCCCCAACCATTTAACAACGCCTTTTTTCTATCCTTCTCTCCCTCCAGAACTGGGTAGGTGTGTTTCACTCCCGAAACACCCCACCCCCTCCACGAGGCACTTTTTCATTTATCCAATCCGAGTTTTGGAGGACCAGAGCTGCTGTGTATATGATTTCCTCCTCTGCATTTCGCGCCTGATCCCCCTCCCCTCTTACAAAAGATGTAAAAAGAAGAAAAAGAAAATATAAAAAGAGGCGTTTACGGGAAAAATGGACGTAGAATTGGAGGATCTCACTGAAGATTATGTGGAGCCGTCAGAAATTGATTGGGAATACGAATTCGATGCGGCTCGGTTTTTTGATTTTTGCTGTCCAGAATCGGACAGGGAAGCCCAGGAAGCGGAGCGCTGGTTTGCTGTGGCCGGAAATTATCCGGTTTCTCGTAAGACATTCCTCAATTAATCCATATACGCAATAGACAAGTCTTTGATGATTCCTTCTTACGGCTGTCATGTGCTTGACGTTAGGATATTGGCTATGATAATCCTGTCCTCTGATTTTTATCATCATTTATATGGATGAGAAAAGTTTTGATGTATTTGATCATACGCGGAATGCTGAAGCGGGGAAAGTCAATTAGTATTTGTTTCGTTTATTGTCCTGTTGGATGAAAACATTTTAGTAATTGGTTCGTAGCTAGTGTCTTTAGTGAGAATTTCCATCAATGTTATTACTCGTCTAGTTTTATCCTTCTCTGCTGTTTTACTTGCTGCTGCTATTAGTTATTACTTGTTACTCGTCTAGTTTTCTTAGTTGGGTTTTCAGTTGGAGCCAGGGCGAATTTGCTCTCATAAACTCTAACAGAATCAGTTTTGATTCTTTTGAACAAAGTTTTGATTTGATTACAGATAAATCAACAGTTACCTGGTCAAAGTTTGAGCATTTGTTTTATTATTATAATTATGCTTTTCATGAATTGTTGGTTCAGTTTTACTTACTAGTTCGTTCTCTCTCTCTTCTCTCTGCTACTATTTGAATCTTGTTTTCGAACTTTAGCTTTAGTGATGAAGTTATATTGGGGAGGAGACATTCAAGGGGAGGATACAATTACTTGCTCAAGCTTAGATGATTGCAAAAGCAGTAATGCAGATGTCGGTATTTGTTCTGACGGTTCTCCATCAGGTATTCAATTCTCTAAACCATCGGATTTCCCTTATGCTTTCTATATAATTTTCTTCCATATAAAGATAGGCAAAATCTTCTGTGTCAAAACCATGATTTTTTTTTTTTTGGTGATTTTTACTTCTTTTTCTCATGCTACTGGTTTGAAGTTACTTCACATGACAAACTCGTCCATCTATATTAACAAGGAAACCTGGTTCAAATTAAAATCGTGGGAAATGCCTTGCATCCTTTCAACAAGCCTTTCAGCCAGTATGTGGAAACTTTCAAGGACTTAGGCATTGCTTTCCACAATTCCCTAGTCCTTGTGCAGCTTTACATTCTACCACGGTACTGTCTAGGCTCCACACATGGCCATCGTAGACTGTTTAAAGATAGGGAATTTTCCAATAACAGACATGAACGGGAGTATTTCTTATGCATGCTGGTTATTACAATGTCTGGCTATCAAGCGCCTTCGATGCAAGTTTATGAGTAACTAGAGCTCTGAGATTTTTAATTCTGTATTTATCACACCTGTAGTTGGAGTTACGTAGATGCAGTTTCTCATCCTTTTTAGTCTGCCTAAATTGATAGCCTTGATTTGAGTGAATTAACGATGGGATATCTGAGTTGAGATATATAGTATTTTTTTTTGAGGCTTGGAAGTCAAACTGGCGAGACATCTTAGGATGTCATGATTCGTCCCATTTCTTTGGAATTCGTAACTCTTCAACTATTGGTTTTGCTTTTAATTTCTTCTGGAACAGAAGGTGCTATGAAAACTAAAACGACATCAGTTCCCAGCTCATCCAAACCAAGGACTTCCACTTTGATGAAGCCTACAGCTAGTCATTTGGCCAAAGTAAACAAAGCAAGAGATTTACTTTCCAGCCACTTATGTAAAAGGTTTGCTTTCATTTAAAGAGAGCTGCACTATCTTGTTTCTAAGGCATTATTTGCAGTACTGAATGAATGAAGAAATAAAATTTAGATTATAAGGCTCATGTATTGTTATGGTTATTTCAGGCCCAAAATTTTCTCCGGCCACCTTTTTTTTTTTTTAACTTCCTTGTGCAGGTATATGCTTAATCATTTTCTGTACCTCCATTCTAGGTTTCAGAAATCACCCATCCACATAGACCAGAGAAGCTTGCAGAAATCTCCCGGTTTTGATAACCTAGCTACCAAACGACAAAAGCTCGAGATTGGCTACCTGTGCAAGGTGCTATATTAGATTTTGATATCTGTGCCATCATTACATTTTAAACGTCTATAAGGGCTTCAATGTATTCCTTCCCCCATCAATAATAAAAAGTTAAAAATAAAATTAAAAATTCCCGTTCGTCCTTGTTGGTACTCCAATCTTCTCCTGGTTATGAGACTTTAGTTAGGCATCTCTATATGTTTCTCATGCTGTTTGTCTTGAAGTCATAGTAAGAACCTGTGAGAACGTAGGTGAGGCCTACATTCTACAATGATCTAGGAGCACTCCTATTCATGATTTCTTTCGAACATTGTTTTGCTGTTTTATAAGAAAGAGGTATAGGACCAAGAATCAGTTTCTTGTCAAAACTTCAAATAATAAATTCCCTCATGAGTTTACCTCTCTTGAGGAGTTAAGTGATCTTGATGAGATTTCTAAATATAGAAACGTTGTACTTTGCATCATCCAATTGTTAAATTGCTGTGAGGAATGCTTCCAAGGTGTGCAACACAGCAGTAAAATTAACGCGTTCTGTACCATTAGTCCTGCTGGAAACGTTGGGTTGTTCTTTCTGTTCAAACAGCATTTTTCTGGAATTGAGAAAAGCTGCTCCCATCTGTTGTCATCAAATTCCCATTTTTGGATTGAGTATTTAACTTCTCCCTTTTGTATTTTAAACCAGGTATCACATTTGAAGCATCAAGCTTTGTTACTCCACAAGAAATCCCAAAAGGTTCCGTCTACAGTAGTAGAACTGTGTAACTGTTGTGTGTTGATCCGTGTTCATGAGACTAAACTAGTTTGAATGTTTACTTTTTCAGGAGGGAACTGTAACTCCTAAAATAGCACATTCTAAGATGAAGGTAACTGTTCCCAAAGAGCCTGAATTGCAAACACAGCAAAGGGCGATAAACCGAAGGTACTCTCAGTTTTCCTAGCAGAAGTTGGTTTTCGTCATTTTGTTTATTCAGCATCGAAAATAGGTTTTGATATATATAAATTTTTTTTCTGTTGTTTAATGCAGGTCAAGGACTAATTCTGAGTCAAGTGAGCATTCAGAATTGGAGATACAAACCTGTAGATCACGATCATTGAACAGAAAAGTTGGTACTTGAAATAACATAACATTTTTTCCCTTTTGAACCTGAATTTTCTGAAGATGCTTTTCGTGGGTAATATCACTAAAGATTTGTCTTACATGCTTGTCATATATTTTCAAGGCCCATACTGTAATCCAACCTAAGAAGAGCAAAGCGCAGCTACCTGTGTTTCAAGTAATACTTTCAAACACCATTAATGCGATATTCCTTTTTTTTTTAATATTCTTTTCAAACAGCATTAATAGATAATTTTATATCATTGTTCCTATCAAATAATGGTTTTGTAGGCTTTTAATTTGAAGACTACTCAGAGAGCCTTGCAGCGTTCATCTCGTAATGTAAGCCAATATCCTCCTTTCCCAGTTTTGGTGGCTTAAATTAATTTAAGTCACTTACAGCTTTTTGACATATGATCCAACAAGAAGAAGCATTTCCTATCACAAGCTGTGAACTATAATGCATAAGAGTGGTTTTTGGTACCCTTGACCACGATGTAGCTGTTGGTTGTCACCCTACAGATGGGTTTAAAATGCTTAGTCTCAATACAAGAAATACCTTAAGGGAAATTGTTCACATGACAGTAAGCTTGCTTCCTTTGTGATCTGTAATTTTGTCCAATACAGGAACTGAAGACACACAACTCTGATAGCATTTCACAAAGTATTCCTGCAGAGCTGAAGAGGTTTAAAAAGTTTCCAAATTTTTTTTTATCTTGATCTTGAATTGAGGAAAGCAAAGACGTCCTCTTTAGTCACTGTTGACTAACATCAGGTTGATTAATCCTTTTACTTCACAGAAGCTGCATTCCTGTTCACCCTACAGAAGTCAAGAAGACCGGCAAGAAGTACCTCTTAAATACCAACTCTGATGAACATTTATCTTGCTTTACTAGTGTGGCAATCCTGAGAGCTTGTGGACTGGTTCCTTCTTGATTAATAATTGCATTGGTGATCGTATCATGGATCACTTCACTATCATTATGCGCCTTGTTTATGATTGGAACCTGTAGTGTATTTTCTTAGGTGAGCTGTATTTTGCAGATCAGACCCTGATGATGCTTTGAAGAAGGAAAAACATGAAACACCACTCAAATTAAAAGTTTGGCCTATCAGTAATAAGGTTGTCCACAGACTTGACCGACCTGACCAAAATGCATGATTTTGTAAAGCTGGGAATAATGTTATAATGAAGTTATCTTTTGCAGATTTTTCCTACCAAAGACGATACTTTTGGGACTAGAAGTGGCAGTGAAGAAGCCATAACGGCAATGGTGTAAAATGACATCTTATTTTAGCTTTTTGATCTACATGGTTTCTATTTGGCATGCTTTTGGTTCCTCTTTCCATTATATGAAACTTATGAGTTAACTCTCAACAGGACCTGAAACTTCAGAAAGATCAAAGGCTTTCACACAATCCACCTACCGACTTATTTAACAAGGTAAATTATTAGTTAGATGTATAGTTATTTTGGTGTGTGAGCTTTCACAAATCAATGATTGCAAGAGAAGATTTTGGGCTTTACAATAGTAAGCAACATTTCTTTGGTATGCGTATATATGTGTCAACGTTTCTTTGACCTTATTTGCCAGCTTTCCCTGAGATCTGAACCGGGGAGTGATGCAGTATCTCAGCCTAATATTCACATGTCCAATAAGGTCAGTTTCGTGGATACTATGGCATGTCATTTCCATTCATTTTGATGATAATTATTTTGTCAAATATTCATCTTCTTCACGATACAGGGATCAAAGGAGAATGCCCCTGATTGTTTCCAACCTGAATTTAGAGTAAGCATGTTCCGAGGATAAGTAATTTTATTCCTCAATGTGTATATGTGTACATGTGTCAACCTGAACTTTGGTATGTGTAATTTAAAAATTATAAAATATTTCCTTGTTATCTACAGTGGTGTGGCGGCAAGCTAAATCAATTTGGGAGTGGCAAGGCAATTCCAGGAATGGTAAATGAGTCCAACATGAGCAGGTAGCTTTAAAGGTGTCTGATCAATTATTATTGTAACTACATATCAAGGCACCCTCAATGTATTAGACTACGTAATGCTCAGAATAAATCAATTTTGAGTGTGGAAATACTACAATTTCTGTTACAGACACAATCAATAATGTCGGTAAATGATGCATGCTTTCGTATGGTATGATCTCATGGAGCTATTTGAGTAATTAAAATTTAGGTTTCAAGTAACTTCTGATGAATTCCTGTATTCTTTGGTTGACTACCATGTAGTGCAAGTGCTTTCTGAATCGTTCCTAAGATGATGCTGGAAGCCTGCCAATCTCCTCCTATACGGGGAGGGAGAAGGAAGTTTGCGGAGGGGGGGGGCAGGGTCTGAGATAGGAAGCCACAAGACTGAAACTTCTCTGTTTTCAAGTCTCTAGAGAGGGAGCGATGAAGAGAGGAAAGAAGAATGGTGGGATTGTAAAAGTTCTAAAGATCTAATCCTTGAAGGCGTCATATGGAAATCACAAGGACAAACTCAACACTGAGTGATGTCTAGTGCGGTGTTCTGTGGTTACCAACACTCGGGGGATACTCTTTTGCAGGCCAAACTCAACAATTAGATCTCTTTTGTGATTTTCTTCTAGTATAAATTCTGTTTTCCTCGCTTTCGCATCCGTGTGAACTTCGTTTTCTTTCTCAATATGATCAAAGATTTGAGAACTTTTATACGCTAGCAAGTAGTAAATAAAAAGTTGCATTTTCCAATGCGTGATAGCTTGTGCAGTTTTTGACGTGACGCATCTAATTTAAATGCTAATTCTCTCAGGAGGAGCTTGGGTATTCGCTGAAATAACAACACGGGGCTTGCAATTGTGTCGTCCGTGGTTGTGCTTGGAGACATATTGTCTATAAAATATAGCACGATTTTTCGGTTGGGTTAGCCGGAAATGATGGGACTTTGCAATTCAGACTTTGTTCCAAGGTCCCAAGAAGAGCGTAAGGTAACTCCCGACTTAGAAGGAAGGCAAAGATTTTTGTGGCATTCCTACCCACACCCCGGAGGCGAAGTTTAATATTTCGAAGCACTCTATTGGAATTGTTGCAATTCCATATTTATGTTGCAGAGAAGCAGTGGTGGTGTATTGCTTGTCACCCTTTGAGAATATTAAATTGTTACTTTCTCTCTACTTTTTCTTTGAGAAAATTATTCGAAACATCCTTTATATTTTATTGAATGAATTTTTTCATCTTTCAGTTTTAAAATGTTAATTTTATGCCCTTTATAAATTCAAGTTCGCAAAATTTGATCCTAACATAAATTTTCTATGACTTTTTATTCTGAAATCAACACTTGATTCACATGCAATAATTTTTATGTACAAAAAGTTCAAAAATAAAAATGGATTGGATCAAATGCCACGTTTTTAGGGAGTAAAATAAATATGATTCAGATTAAATTCTAATTTTTAGGTGTAAAAATGGATATGAATCGAATTATTTATTTAATTATAAATGAGATTTAATTTTTTGTTCCTACACATGATAGATTCATGAAAAAAAGTAGTCGAAAATATAAATTGGAATTAAATTTTACCAATTTAATTTTATAAAGGACGTAAAATTATTATTTAAAAAATGAAGAACGAAAAAATTAATTTAACAAAATATAAAAGATGTTTTGAACGCTTTTTTTTTTTTTTCTTTTGTGGTTTGCGCTGCATCCACAGTTCTGCCGTAAGTATTAACTAAAAAAAGAATGGAATGACGATTGATGAGTGCCTCCCATGCCACTTAGTGTCACTATTAGAATTTAAAACTGGCTTTTTTTTTTCCGGTGCGCTTATTGTGGCCGGAGGTGCAGTTGAGTGAGAGCATCGAAATCTGAGGCGGCAACACCACCCATGGAAAGAAATGGAAATCTTTAACTATGCCGGCACCTTTTTAAATTTAACCTTTTTTTTCGTGACACTAACTGCTATCCGTGCTTAAATTTTCCTCCCGGTTGAAGTAGTTTCCACTAGTCCAAAAATATTATTGACTTGCACCGTTTCGTTTTGGCCCCTTACTGGGTCTAGCACTCCATAGGTCATCTCAACCTGCAGTTTCTGTTGGCCACTCTTGTTTAGTTTTATTACAGAATGGGGACAAGAAGTTGCTGTTTTTCTTGTCCAATATGCTGCTTAATTTAATCTGGACAGAACGAAAAACAAACACCAGCAACATAGACAACGGTAAAGTAATTATATTACACAAAAAAAGGGATCCACGATGAAAATGTCTAATACAGATGCTGGCATTATGAACTTCATCAACCTTCAGTTTAAAGGAAGACCATATAACAAGCAAAATTTGGGTTGAGATCCTGATATCCAGCTCGCATTCTCTTCAATGGATTTGGAAAGACTCGAAATATTGTCAGATTGTGTTCTTTGATACAACTTCACCGAATCTCACAAACCATTCCGCATCAGAGGAGTTGTTGTCTGCCCGGACCTGTGGCTGCATCGTTTTAAGTTGGGATTGTTCCTTGGCAATCACAAACTGCGAGTAGTTACTAGTCTTGGCGGTACCCAATGCTGGCTTTGTTGGAGGGGGTGGAAGCAACGAGACAAGTACTCTAGCAACTTCGTGCATTGTTGGTCTCTCAGAAGGGTGTCGCCTGGTGCACAACAAAGCGAGCTGAAAAACCTTCTTGACGTGGCCAAGATCCATGCATGTAACAGACACTTCAGGATCCACAGCCTCCATAATCGTGTTGTCATCAGCCTTCAGCAGAATCTGAAAAATGTGGAAATAAAAGACAACGAGGGAGTTCATTATCTCGAGATTATCCTGTCATTCATACCTGAACAAGGAACACTGATGAACCGAAAAATTACCTTGTTCATGCATCTATTTGACACAATGATGTTACACAACTCTCTACTCTGTACTGACCCTCACTAATATTAAATTAATTATCTAATATTGGAGCCGGACAATTTATTGAGTCTCATAATTGAGACTCATTTGATGTTGTGGGGGTTCTGTAGAAAAGTTTTTCCCAGAAATGAAAAACTGAAAAGGCTGCCTGCCATATCCTTTCACCTAGTTCCATTACTATCTCATGTATGTAAAACCATATTTATCCATTCTTAACACGGAAAATAAGAGATTTGGCAATGCTACAGATAATTACCATCTGATGCAGGTTCGAGTTGTTGTCTACAGCCTTCTTTCCGGTTAATAGCTCTAGCAGAACCACTCCAAAACTGTACACGTCTGATTTTTCAGTTAGTCTAGAAGTCCTTGCATACTCTGGATCAATGTAGCCTATAGTACCGAGTACATAGGTTGATTCATGAGTTTTAGCAGCGGAAATAGATTTTGCAATACCAAAATCTGAGAGATGAGCCTCAAAATTTTCATCCAACAAAATATTTGACGACTTCACATCCCGGTGGATAATTCTTGGATTGCACCCATGGTGAAGATAAGCAAGCCCTTGAGCTGCTCCAACAGCAACCTTCAGTCGAGTTTCCCAGTCCAGTTTTACTTTCTTAGATGGCCCTACAATAATTGTTGCACTTGTACAGTTAAAGATTGCTTTTAGCCCTAGTCATATAATCCTGCTGGAGATACAAGTCGCTATATCAAATCAAGTTTTGTTTCACCTCATAGATGCGGAGATATTGTATTCCAGTGCCCTAAAAAGGCCTGATTTGAGGATCAAGTTTAACCAAATTAAGGAGTAAATAGCATGAATAGGCTGAGAAGACACTAACCGTGAAGAAGATCCCAAAGTGAACCATTCTCCATATAGTCATAGAATAGAAGGTTCCCAAGGGGGGAGAGAGAATAACCATGCAAGCTGACAAGGTTTCTGTGCCTGATGCTACCAACAGTCTCCAATTCAGTTTCAAACTCACGCAAATTGTGTGGATACTGAGTATAAAGTCGCTTAACAGCAATTGTTTGGGAACCTTTCAGTATGCATTTGTAAACTGTGCTGGAAGCACCGCATCCTATGATGTACTTCTCACTCAAGTTCTCAGTGCTTAGCATAATATCTTCATAAGTATGGAGTGCCAAATCCATGTGCAGAACCACGAGTTTTGGGGGGCCTGAATTGAGAAGAGAAATGCATGAAAACCTTGAGACGAATCAAACTATAAAATAACATGAAGTATTAAGTCATGTACCGCTTTGCATGCACTTCTTAGATCCATTTACAAACTGTCTTGGTTGGTTAGTTTTATAAACAGCAACCATCACCATGGACAGTAGGGTCATGAAGCCTAGTATTAAGCAAACCACAGCAGTCCTGGAGAATATTGCTGCACTCCAAAAGCACCAATATTACAACCAGAGTACCATGTCTCCGGCATCTTTTTCACTGCAGAAAAGTTACTCTGAACTGGCTTTAAAACCGAGGAACATACCTTTGAATTTTGAAGTACCAGGACTGCTTACTGAACCTAGCCAGTTCCCTCTTAACAGCGGATTTCCAATGAAACTTAACGAAAAAGGAATAAATGTCAAAAGATCACCTATATTCCTTTTTGGTAAGAAAACAAGTATACATCACCTATATGAAGCCCAGCTTGCCACATACCTGTCAGGTGGAAACCTTGAGAAGTTTCTGCCTACAGGGATAACCCCAGTAAAGTTGTTATAAGAAACATTCCTGTGGAAAAGATTTATCAGTAACTGCAGAAGCTTCAAATGAAAGAAAACAGAGGCAGGATGGACTCACAATATGGCAAGGCTTAAACAATTGGTTAGTTGACCAGGAATTTCTCCACTGAGATTATTATTATTCAGAATACTGCAACAATAACAACCAGACAACAATTATGATGATATTTACTAAGAAATCATTCATGATAATGATAGATGAATGAATATGAATTAGCAAAGACAAGAAAAACAGGTTAGAAACTTTGTCTCACAGTGACTCGAGGTTCTGCAACTGGCCCAATTCTTTCGGCATGCGACAAGATAATTTGTTGCAAGACATGTCACTACAAAAATACAACCATCAAAAAGAGGAAAACACATTTTTGGAAGGCTTGAAAATCTACAAGGACAATACTAGATACTCACATTGTCTGTATACTTCTGAGGTTGCCAAATTCTTCAGGTATTGGTCCATCAAGGTGATTGTAACTTAAATTCCTGTCCAGTCAGTAAGACTTGTTAGATCCTTGCACAAGGTTCAGACAAACATGTGATCTTCATTTCAAGGATATTACGTCTTACAATATAAGAAGATGCTCCAGGTCACCAACAGAAGCAGGTAATAATCCAGAAAAATCATTACTGGAGAGATCTCTGAAAGGGAACAGTCTTTGTCAAAGTTTGAAGTTGCTAAGAGCAAGGTTACATAAGAAAAGTTGGGACTTACAATGTGTCAAGATTGATAATATGACCCAGCTCGTATGGTATGCGACCCTTAAATTTGTTAGATGAAAGATTCCTAAGAGTAATGGAGATTGAGTTTACAAGGTTGACGTAAGAGCAAGCACGAACTGTTGTTTAAAAAAAAAAAAAGAAATCTCAAAAAGAACATACAGATATGTCAGGCTCTCCAAATTCTGAAATTCCAATGGAATGGATCCATTTAAGCGATTGCCGTGTACATTGCTAAGAGTATATGACAGAAGATAAATTAGGTAATAGTCAAAAGCAAAATTACACAAGTGAAATGCACAAAGGCAGGAATTCACATGTTAAATAAGAAAGAAATAGGACGTCTTACAACTGATTCAAAGCTGTACACGAGCTGATGTTGCGAGGAATATACCCTTCAAGAAGATTATTTGCAAGATTCCTGCAGAAGGATCATATATCAATCTGCCAAAAGTACAACTGAGAATGCATTGAAATTATTCACGACCCATGAGGAACTCACAGTTCAAAAAGGTGCCCCAGTTTTCCAAGTTCAGCTGGAATTTGACCAATCAGAAGATTGTCATTCAGTTGCCTGCAGGAAAGCTCACTTAGAAGTTGAAGCATAACAAATGGATGTCCTCCAACACACCCCCAAAAAAAAAAAAAACAAACAGATGTAAATTCCTGAGATTCCTTGAGATACAAAACTAACAAGTAACTGAGATTTGACATATTGCCCAGCTGTGGTGGAATCGGCCCTGTGAGCTTGTTCCCATGAAGGTACCTGGCTCATCAAACATGTACTTTGAGCTTTAGGACTTGTAAATCATACTAAGTCCACAAGATTCACTTAGCCTAGAACTTACAGCTTTCCAGTGTATGATAGATTCCCAAGAATGGGAGGGATTGATCCAACTAGTTCATTGTCACTCAAATCCCTGAAAAGAGATGGTAAACAAGAAATTAGAAAAAAAAGTTTTCCTTTCCAAAAGGTATTGAATGTGATGTTACAAAGTCAATTCACATATAGGACAAGCTTTATGTGCTGATTGATGTATATACTTACAACACAGCAAGGGCTTGCATCAAACCAATTACATCCGGAATCTTCCCGGTTAGCTTATTTCCCTGCAGAGACCTGTTGAAATGAGCCATAAGAAACATATGCCAATGTCAAAACTAAAGTCAACAATTGAAAGAGCTTAATACTAAGAGGATGTAGATGACAAGTACAAGTCACTGAACAGTCCAAGATATACGATTCATCACTAGAGTAAACCCTTCTCTTTCAAACACAAGATATTCAACCAAGCAGCAGCAGAACTTACAAAGTAGCCACTTGTAGGAATCCAATATTGTAAGGGATCTCCCCAGTTATCCGATTATATGAGATATCTCTGAAACCATGAATAATGAATTTCAGCCAAAATGTCCACCAAGATATAAATTCTTCATAAAGTTTTCAAGAGAAGAAACCTACAAGATCTGAAAGCTTGTACAGTTACCAATGTTGTCTGGAATGGTTCCAGTCAAATTGTTACTCCTTACATCACTGAAACAACAGACAATATTTTGCTATCATGAAACCAGATGCACTTCAAAAGTAACACTTTTCAGAGACTAGTACAGGGAGTATCTTGCAGGAGTACATACAAGTACCACAGGCCAGTTAATTGACACATATCAGGGGAGAGCGTTCCAATTAATGAGTTGTCACGTAAACCACTGAGCAGAAGAGTCAAGTAAAAAAATTTTAGATACAGCAATTCCTCTCAATAGATGCTATGAAAAAGGAAAAGTGGAAGACCTACAGATACTGCAAAACTTCATTCCAGTAGATCAACCTAGGTATCTCACCAATAAGCTGGTTTCGCGCAAGATCACTGAAACCCATAATACCATTAGCTGGTAGTACTTAATATATATAATGGCTAGCCATGAAGTATAAATCACTTACTAAAATAATACTTCTTAAAAATGGTCATAACTGCTGAGCAAAAGCAAAGTTTACAAAACACTAATGGCTTAAAGGAGGCAGCACAATTCTTACAGAGTTTTCAGGTTTGGAATTTGTGTAAGAGTTGAGGGGATGGGACCTGTCAATTGATTGTTCTTCAAGTTCCTGCATATAGTAGTTAATTAGGCTGATTCGGATAAGATCATTTCATGCAAAATGCACCACATAAATGATAAGAGGCACAAAAAACTCACAGTAACTCGAGCTTTTTGAGCCTTGAGATCGAGAAGGGTATATCCCCATAAAGCAGATTATCAGATAAATCCCTGCAAGAATTGCAATAATCAGAGTCCTAGAAAAGCAGATCATAATATGAACATCTTGGAAGTTTACAGGCTACAATGCTTACAGAAGGATCAAAGAGATACAGTTGCCAATCTCATCAGGTATTTGACCAGTTAGCTTGTTTCCCTGTAGGTCCCTGCCAGCATTATATTAGAAAAATATGTTATGATTCAAGCTGGTATACCAAAAATAAAAACTAAGCCATCATAACCACAACAGTGGAACCATACAGAGATTGCAAGCTTCTCAAATCTCCAATGGCCATTGAAATTTCGCCACCCAAATCCAGGTTAGACAAATTCCTTCAATCAGAAACCACAAGCTACAGGGTTAACACTGCCTGATAAAATGCTCCAAGCAAGAAACTACTAGAAAGAGGAAGAAACTCACAAAGCAACAACAGACATGGTAAGATTGCCACATATCACGCCTCTCCAAGTGCAGAAATCTTCATTATGAATATCATCCCAGTCCAGCAACACATTGGCTACGTTGCTGAATGATGCTTTAATGGACATTAAAGCTCTTCCTGCATGCACACTATTGATTAGCTTGCTTTACCTCATGAAGCTATCTTATACAATCAAAAGCAGATCCTTGTATAACACACAGTTGATGAACAATCACTAGACATGCAAGCAAGCGACGTCTTTATTAACAGAGGGAGAATACCTGAGTTTTAGGACTCAAGCAAGCAACGTCTTTTTTAATGTTACTTTTTCTGACTTGGACTAATTTTGTTATCAAAACCTTAACCTCATCGGAGGTTTGTCCAATTTTGCAAACATGAGGGGAGGCTAGCCAAATTATCAAAAACTCCAGGGAGGTTTCTGAAATTATTTGTTATCAGGTCAGAAGAGTACTTTAACAGCCGATCAGTTACAACGTGGCCTCCGCGACCCTGAACAGTTGCGCTGATCAGGGCCAATGGTGCCAAGGGTTCAAATGGTTTACAAGATACAAAAGTTGAAAACAGAAACGGAAACAAAAAAGTGGAAGATTTTTTTTTTTTTTTTTTGCGGGATTAGATTTGAAAATCAATAACTCTGTAACAAGAAGGGTTTTGTATACTACTTTTTCTCAACATTAATCGAGTACATTTACACTTCAATTAGGAAAATGGAATTCTTTGAAATCCATTTTTGCATGATCTTCTCTTCTCTTCCCAAAGTTCCCTGCTGCTCCTGCATTCTTCCTTGCGAAAGTTCGTCCACCCTTCCCCCCTCCAATCTGGCCAGCCCATCTCCTCTCCCCAGTCCATGCCCATGGTCGTGGAGTTGCAAGAGCTGGGTCCCAAGTGGGCGTTGTTTGGAGGAGGTGGAGTACAATAATATTTTTGAGGTGAGAACCATGGTTGGGATGAATTTTTGTCGTGAACATTGCCGTTAACATTTTTCACGTGAATCTTGTCGACTTTAGAATTCCCATTAAATCATCAAACATTTGTTCTAATCTTTAGTAAAAAGTACAATATTAGATAAATAACCCGTAAAGAAACAGCACAGAAAGAGAAGGAAGGCTGAAATTTTAGAAGTTGTCGAGCTAGTGAAAAGGTCAAGGCCATTTCCTTTCTTTTCTTTTCTTTTTTCTCCATTTCTTTCTGGGAGTAATGGAAAATTTTAAACTACTTTATGGGACACTTTAACGGAACCTTTGTTATTCTTCACATAACAACAACAACAAAGAAAAGAACAAAATGCACAAATAAAGCACTGTAAAGGGCGAGAGAGGGGGGGGGGCTACTACTTGTAGCTTAGGGGGGAAAAAGGCATTCATCATAAGCTGTGATGGCTCAAATGATGAAACCAAAAAGTTTCGAATTTGTCACCACCCCAGAAAAAAAAAAAGAAAAAGAAAAAAGCAGCGGTGATATGTGATACCTTCATTGCTGAGGGCTGCTCCCGGGAGTGGCAGTAGAAGAAGCACATATACAGCTGAAGTTGCAACTTGGAGAAAAAGATGAAGCTTCATCTTCTATCTTTTCAGTTTCTTGACAATATTGCAAGACAATGGATGAAAGAAGCCAGTAAGCAGTAACGCCCACTCGAGTGGTGCGGAGAGAAACTTCAGGTGCCGGAAAAGCAGCAGAAGAAGAGTCCAGTTGACTTGGTGGGGGCTGCTTCAGCCTAAGAGAAACGTTTCATCAATACTGACCGCTAAAGGAGGAGTACCAAGGGACCAACAACATGAGAATTGTGTAGTAGTAACACTGTTTCTCAATGATCCTCCGGAGGGATTATCCTGCAGAGTAGGATGGTAGCATACATAATGCAAGTGCTAGTACTAGTGCAGCACTGCATTATGTTTGTGAGTGTGCAGAAGAGAGAGATGGATATATTCTGCACAGAGAGAAGAGAGAGAGGGTTAGTGTGTGTGTGGTTTTATTATGGCACAAGGGGGGGGGGGGGGGGGGGGAGGGTGGCAGTGGAAGAGCAGGCGTTTGGCGTGAACTGTAAGGCATAGGGGTGAAGGACAAATTAAAGAGAGGCTGCTGGCTCTGTGTGACAGTGTGAGAGAGAGTAGAGACAGTAGAGGGGAAGAGGTGCGTGTTTAATGCTTTCGCAGCCTTTGTTTTCCCATTTATGAAGACAGAGAACAAAATTAAAATCCACCCCACAAACAAAAATAATAATAATGCCAATTTCTCTTCTTGACTTCTTCGATTACTCGGAAAGTCTTCACACCATTTCTTTGTGAATAAATTTTATATATATTGTAAATATATATATTATTACAATTGAATAGATAATATATGAGTAAATTTTATATTTTAAATTTAAATTATATATATGTAATAAATATTTTATAATAATAATATATATATTAACAGTATATATAAGATTATTTCTTTCACAATTCTTTCTTGTTTCACAGCCTGCGCCTCTCTATTTCTGTACTAGCTTGCAAGTGCTGCCCACTTTCTAGCTACAAGCCTCTAAGTAAGTGTATTTGATGATAAAAAATCATTTTTTCCCTGTTATTGTTTTTCGCTCATGTACAAAATTGTTCAAGTTTGGGCAACGATGGGTGTGTTTAGATATATAAAATATTTTAACTACTATTATTCTATTTGTATTATAAATATATTTTTGAATGAATCTTATATATACTATCAATATACATATATTATTATGGTTGGATCAATGACATATGAGCAAAATTTGAATTCAAATTCAAATATTACGTATGTGTCATATATTTAATGATGATAATGTACACACTGACAATATATACAAGATTAATCATATAGCTTTTTAATAATTTTTATTATCAATTATATTTTTATCTTACATGTGCTACATTGCAAAAATTTATTATAATAATTATTTCAAATAATCTCTATTGGTTATTACTTAAGTTTGTTTGGATTAGTGAGCTCTTGAATGAAATGCAAGCTTTTCATATACATATTTATAGAAATATACTCAATATATATATAATCTCAAATATACCTAATAAAAAATGAAAATAAAATAAATATTTTCATCTTTTTTTTCCACCCATCATTGCGAGTATTACCATTCCTCCTCCCCACCTCTCTACCCTCTTTCTAACTCATATAGAACTATTTTTTTTTTTTTTTGCAAACGATAACATATATAGAACTATATTATTAGGTTTACCTTTTTGTGAACCTTGTTGAATACATCGACGTTAACATTAACAATCAATTGGTTTGAAAGATATCTAATACTTGATTATAGCTTTATGGTGCAAAATTAAGGTTGATGATTGTGGTAAAAATTATAAATATTTGCTTGATTTCTAAAGTGTAATTTCAAAGTTATGGATATTTAAAATGGAACATCCCATTTTAACGTTGAGTAGAGTAGTAATTATCAATCCTCAATCCACGTGGACATGATCATATTAGAAGTATTTTTGAAATCAATCACTAACTTTTACATTTACTCCTATTTCTGTTCTAACTTATCTAAGGTAGGGCCAAGGCCAATAACTGAACCCCCGCCCCAGGGCGTTGGGGGTGGGGCGGAGGGGTTGGAACTGAGGTGATGACATTATTGAGTTTGTTTGGACAAGCCAAATTTGGTTTGTTTAATTTGTTTTCACAAATCCCAATCACCTTTTTATCTTCCCAATCACCTTTTTATCTCACATACATCATATCACAAAAAGTGCTACAGTAAATATCTCAAATAAATCATCCAAATAAACTCTTATCCAAACAAACTCATTACTCGTTGAAAGCCTCGGTTTGAAATGTGACTGTTGGTCATTATCTATAAATTAAGAAAAGGAAAAGGAAAATGCATTCTTTTGATTTTGTACGACCACAAAATACATGCATCAATACTCACGAAGATTGTGACTCGTGAGTATGGGAAAAGAACAGTAATCCTACGACGCTAGTACGGCGGCACAGGGGTAGGGGTAGCACACTACTGTAGTAGTAGCTGGCAGAGAAACGGCGGCGAAGCGACGTTGGATATGCGACTGTTGGTGATTGGAGGCCGGTCAATTACTGCCAAAAGTGGTGGCTGCGGCCGTCAACACCGGCCCCCCCCTCGGGGTGCAACTGCCGTTTCCCTGAGCTCCCTCCACTTTTGACAGCTACCCTCCTTTTCTCTGCGAAACGTATGCAATATATCCACGTTGCACGTAGTCATGGGCATCGGCGGGTGGTGCCTTGCTCGGACGGGTCATCAGGGTAGGATGCTTGATCAGGAGTCTCACAACACGCGCCATGCTGTCAATTGGTATTGCGACAGTTGGGGGAGTGGTGGGTGGTGAAGAGAAGGACATGCTTAAGCAAAGATTGGTCCAAGAAATCAGAGACTGGTCTTGGTCGAGAGGGGAGGCTATTGAATGCCAGAGTTTTAACAGTCTCGTGAAAGGTAAGTTTGGCTTTTCTTGGTCCGGTAAAAAAGCATGAGGAGACCCGACAGCAAAGTGCAAAACAGAACTGGTGGTATGGATGGATAGGCATACTAGAGGTTAAAGACAAATTGGGCTCAATGCTTTTTTCTCTTTGCCCTCAAGCAACTATCACCCTTTTTAACATTAATATATTATTTTGTGTTTTCTTTTGAGTATTGGAAGTCTGGAATGCTACATGATGGTCGCGCAGTAAAATCCTCTGCAGGGTTGCACCAACATGTGGTGGAGATCTTTTCTGGAATTGATTTTCAAAAATCTGTTTTGCTTGGAAGGGAAAATTTTTCAATAATATCTTTGGAAACTTGCGGTCTCTCACATGTAAAGATTGCAATTTTCACCCGATGATGGTAAAAGCAGAAGGAAATTTGATAAGGAGATTCGAGTGAGGAGAAGTATGGTGAGTCCCATTCATTAATGTACGTACGCTGTCTCTGTTGTTGGATACCAAAAATTAACTGATGGATCATGTTGCGTTGTTCTGCCTTCACATTCTTTTTCAAAAGGTTGTTGTTTGTGGCTTGTTCCGTACCGTCCACAATTGCGTGTGATGACTTGTAGCAGACCTGTCCTGGCTGACTTGCTTTAAATGAAGTGGATTAATTCCGAGTAACAAATTCTTTTTCTTTAACACTCCTTCGGTTTCTTCACGACGGACAACATATTTTACCCCGTCCCATCTATTTTAATTATTTTTTTATTTCACGTATATCAAATTATTACAATATATTTTTTATAAAAAAAACTCTTAAAATAGCAATTCACTCGTATAGACGCCCGCGATCTCAAAATAATATATATGGTCTCATTTATTGGATGGAAGAATTTTACAAGTAATGAAATGCCCACAGGGCAGGATCAGTCACTACAACCAGCGTTAGCGTAATAGCGTCTAGCTCTGTCGATGGTTTGATGACATCTTTTTACTGTTTATTTATGATTGGGGTTTGTTTTCTTTCTGCACTTCGTCTGAATGTCAAAGGAGTTGCTAGGAAGAGTGCACGCAGAAGATCCATGTTCAGAGATCTTCCCGCAGGCCGACCACATTTTTTTTTTTGGCAGAGAGATTCCTCTCCTAAACGCCAAAAAAGCGGCGCAATCTGAGGAATCCAACAAGCTAAACCCCATTGACTAGACTAACCTGAGAGTAAAAAGTAGTAAAGCTTTTGTACATTCTACACTGGTGTTTTGGTACTTTCAGCCTTGTGGGTGATACTCTTATCGATTGAAGCCAAGCCGTCCAATGAAACATCATCCATGCTCTGCACAACCAGCGTTAAATCCGCTCAGTGCTAGCCATCAGCCTCTGCATTGCAGCCTAGGCCATGGGGTCGAATCGCTGCGCATCCCAGTTCCCTACCCATAAAAAAAAAACGCCTGTGGCAGCGGCCTCCTTTTGGGCTTACATTACTGTACAGTTAACTACATAAACTATCCTTCGTTGCAACTACGAGAGAAATACAACTTGATGTACAAAAACAGCTCAGACATTTTAAAGCAACTGATAAGATGCATAATTTACTTCTTCAGAGTTGTGAAAAGAAAATCATTATAGGAACCAGAACGATCATGCTTTTACACTTTCGTTAGGTGAAACTGTAATGAAATGCTCCTCCTAATGCGTACTATGAACACTTTCATCGTATCCTTGAGATAACTGCTCACCTTTAAAGTAAAAATGGGGTAAAATTCTCAACCAAAATATGCGACTGCCTTGTAAATTTTCATCTGGCCATTGTCGCATGTTTTGGTACGGAGTTAACGGGCATGTTACAAAACGTCCGTATTGTTGCCTGAGACGTTAAATCAAGAGAAAGGTCTTGTATGCTTCACGGATGCAATACCAGATTTTATACCTATAACCAAGTGTTGTATGGAGAAAATTTGGTTGCAAATAGTTGGAATTAAAATTGATCCAAAACTTACATGCCTTTAGTGGTTGGTAAAATAGTTAGAAGAGACACCAAGGAAAATTACGAGATTGCAGGAACTTTTCCTTCATCAATCAAATCTCTTTCCAGACTCTTTCAATGTAAAAAAAAAACGGAAAGATACCCTTTCCTTAAAATAGACCCAAATTAACATCCACCCAATGACGAATCCAGCACACAATGCTTCATCACAATTGAGACAAAAATCAAAACTTATGGATCTAAAGTGCTAGTACTGATGCTCAATTCCCATAATTGATACCAGGCCTCATGTCAACCAAAAAGTCTCAAATCATCGCCCACATGATTGTAAGCTTACTCATTTGCAGCAACCCAGGGCTCGTTATAAGCCTAATTGCAGGTTAAGGACAAATGCTACGACTCAAATCAGGTAGATGAAGTTTAAGTGAAGTTCGTTGCGAAAGTGGCAATCTGAAAAAACTCAAGTTCAACATGTAATGAAGCAGAGAAAGTCACAATTTCCCAAATGTTGTCACCGTAACTCAAAAAAAAAAAAACACACACACACACACACACAAAATAACTATCATGAAACTTGGCCAAGATTACTATGAAAGAGTAAATTCAAATTACGAATGAAACAACAAATGAAGAACCACACGTGTTGATATTATTGAGCAAAATCATGATACATAGCAGCAGGATATTCCATTCAAAATCATTTAAAGGGGGGAAAAAACCTTATCCATTCTTCACATGGCATCGGCATTGTGCCATCCCTGAGTGCAAGGTGGTATTGTCATGAACTCGTCAAATTCCTTGACATGAACATCACAGCATTTCCACTGCATAATTTTGGAGGAAAACTATGAGTTATGTAACCACCAGTGATAAAAACTACTTTCAAGGGAAAGGAGAATATAGGGCTAGGTTTTTTGTAAATCTCACCCCTCTCATCCGGTCATGGAAGACAGCAGGGCCAGGATGATAACTGCACGCTGTATCATGATTATCCTTTTCTTTGAAGGTTATCCCACATCCCTTATTCTTACAAGTCTGAGGCTGGTTAATATCAATCACCTTCTTAACTGGAGGTGCACAAACTTCCTGCAAATGTGAATCACTCCCAGAAGATGCAACACCTACAGTTTTTGATGCTTTTGCATTGACGTCTCTGGCTTGAGAACCTAAATGGTAGAATAATCATACTTCAAATGAATTTCCCTCTAACAGATGTTGGATAGCTTGAAAAGTAACTAATATCTTCTCCCTATTATCTTATTCTAAAAGAAATTGAAAATAAACTACTTGTATATGTTTGTAAAATTGGAGGCAAACCTCTCATCTAATCTATAAAATGAGGTCATGCTGTCTTGGCAACTCAACAGAAGCAATTCACTATTTCAAGAACTTTAAAACTGACCACAATCAATAGCAGAACAAAGATTAATACCGTGGTCAGAGCAAAAGAAACCCTGTCGACACCTGGGACAAGTTTCCTTAGTCAACACACTGTTCTCTTGAGGCAGTGCAGAAATTGCTCTATTTTGAGGAGCTGGCCTTCTCAGCACTGGTCTTTCTGGCGTGTGTTTCCCAGTTTTACAACTTCATAAAGCAGCAGTATCAGTGATAGTTGAAGCCATGACATAATGGAAAATAATGACCACACAGAAAAGGTCCTTGAATAAGCATGGATACTTCCTACTGCTAAAAGAAAGTCTCTGGCCTGGGACTCATTTTCATTTTTTCTTGGTCACTATATTCTGATATCCCTATGTGTAAATCATTTAAGCAACAGAATTCATATCAAAGGAAGCAATACTGGAATGACAAGTAAAGAAAACAAAAAGCTATTGCTTAAGTACCATTTCACTTCCAGACCTACTGCTTTATGATTGCAAAACCAGCATTAGTTTCACTGCTAACAGAATGGAAAACAATGACTAGAGTACAGAAGAAGTTCTTGTCAAACAAGCATGAATACTTCGTACAACTAAAAGAAACTCTCTGGCCTAGGACTCATTTTCATTTTTTCTCACTCACCATATCCTGATATCTGTATGTGTAAATTATTGTGCAGCAGAATTCATATCAAAGGAAGCAATGCTGAAATGCTAACTAAAGAGAACATAAAGCTACTGCTCAAGTACCATTTCACTTCCAGACTTGCTGCTTTATGATTGAAAAAAACTAGGATTAGTTTCATTTACAAAAGTTGCCCTTTTATCTCAACAAGGGTACTCCGGCCAAGGCCCACCCCCACCACAAAAGTTTCCCTTCATATATATGTGTGTGTGTGTGCACACATGCTCTAGAACCAGCTTTTGTTGTCACTTACACAGAAAAAACCAATTATTTGCAACAAAAGCATAAAACCGCCTAAAGCTTTTCTGAAGGTACCCATAATCGTTTTAGCCCCAAAAACAAGTTGGAGTTGCTGAAGGAATGTATACTGCCAATAAAAGATGCTTATTATTTAGGAGAAAGCTTGAGGAAGAACTGATGCGCAAGGGGGAAACTTCAAAAGCAACAAAAACTTAAAAAGAGCATGCACATACCCAGGAATTTCCAGAAATAAAGTGAAATCATAACTTCTTTTCTTGCAACAACTCCACTCTTTAATCCCGTCGTGAAATATAGGCTGGAGAATTCAAAGTTTGAGTATGCATTGGCATCTCTTGTTAGAAAAGCATAGAAGAGAAGTGCTCTCTGAAAAAAGTTACAAATCAAATATCCACTTACACCCTGGTACATCAAACATGCCCAAAACAGTGAAGACCACGCCATGCACAAGAAGAAGAAACTCCATTAGTTAGTTAACCGTTAAAATTAAAAAGTGAATCACGAAAACAATAGTTATTGCAGAAAATTTGCCTGTATAGAAGAGCAAAAAGAGTGCAGAAAAAGATTCCACTTGCAAGAGTTGGCTAATGTAGTCCAAAAATTATACACACAAGAATCTAGTATTAGGGGGATTTTGGTTCTCCATGACAACATAGAGCATAAACTGACATCATTACCAGTAACCTCAACCTATTAGAGCATCAATGCAATTAACCCTTGGATCCTTTTTCACGTCTGATAAGTTAATTTCACCAGAAGGCAACGAAAGCTGAAAAAAGTAAAAAGCTTAAAAAGTGCAGTGAAAAAATAGTAGTACAAGGTCAGCACAATAGACTCGACTGCAAGGAAGGTAGCATTGAGGTTCCCTCAGACCCTTAACTCACTGATCTAAAATTTGAATCTTTTCCAAAAGAATACTCCCTCTAGCTCCTTCTAATCCATTGAAAATCCTCCAATCCCAAATAGTTCAGGACACAATTGACAGGAGTCCAGTTTCAATCTCCAGCTCCTGAATCCTAATGTGACTAAAGCAACCAGGCTTAATTTTCCCCGAAACTTGTAACTCCAAGCAACAATGTAGTGAACTATAACAGCTAGAAGAGTCTAATAAAGAAGAGAGCATCGTGACTAACCCTATTTCAATTCTTTTTCTCAGAAACTACGAGAAGAGAGGACAGGATAATATTTAACATCCAGTATAGAAAGCGGCAAGGAAAGGAAAGGAGAAGCAAGAAAAAGTAGTATAGAAAGCAACAAGGAAGGAGGTTTCAAAAGTTGAATGAGCAATCTGCATCGAACAGCAAATTTATGTAGCAAAAATTAGGGGGGGAGAGAGAGAGAGAGAGAGAGAAACTGACAGCGTCGTGGTAAGTGCAGGAATCGTCTGGGTTGTCATCCTCAGTGAAGACGGCGTCGCAACCGATCCTCTGGCATCGAAGCTTTTCCATAATTCTGTGTCTTCCTCTGATTGATTTTCTCGGGGGAACGAAAACTGACCAACAGTCAATGAAAGAAGGAAATTGTTAACCCACTGATTAGTAGTCCTAATTAGCTTTAGTCGGGCTTAGGAGGATTCCTCCAAAGCAAAAGGGGTGATTATGAATATCAAAAGCAAGGAGCCCTTTTCTAATAGAAGTTTCTAGAAAGTCGGGCCGGCTCCATAGGATTGTTCTTGGGTCGGGTGAATAAACTACAAACCGGGTTCTACCTTACTTACGCAGTTTGGGTTGAAATTTTGTCATTATTCCCCGTGAAGAAGAGGGTTCCAGAAAGGAAGTCTTTCCTTGTCAGTTGTCCCCACCTCTCTAGCGTCTAATAAGTTATTAATGGGCTGTCGCCCCGCTCATCAAAGATAGAAACCTGCAACCTTCTAATCATGAAAACAGTAGTATCAACTGCTCGATGAAAAGGTCGAAAAGACCGCCAAAAAAAAAAAAAAAATCTTTTGCCATCTTTCATTCTTTTCGGGCGAATTTCTACAAATAATGATGAATTCAAAAAAATCACAATTTTGGTGGTTCTGTAGAATTGTGTTCTTCAATTAGGATCGCAATGAAGACCACGTCGCAACCAATCCTCTGGCCAAATATGTAGAATTGTGTTCCTCACTTGGAGTCGTAGTGAAAAACAGCAACGCAACCAATCCTCTAGCAAAACACTAAAAAATTGTTTTTTTCACATATGCAGTCGTGATTGCTTTGATGAGATGGGGATGAAAGTGGTCCCCCAGTGACTAGCTTCTACATTTTTTTTTTATTAGTCATTTATCTATCCTATATCTATTCTAATCTTTTCTAAAAGGGAGGATCTAATTGGATCTATTGGAGAACCGACCTATTTTAAAAAGAAGAATTTAATTGGATCTATTGGAGAATCGACGTAAACTAAATAACTATCGGACCAGACAAGTACATTACGCACCCTAATGAATTTAAGCCACTTAAAGTAGCAAACCATATATAGTGATAAGTGGTGGGAGGTAAGGTTTGAACCCTTAAAAAAAATGCTAATATTTTAGGTCCTTTTCAGAAAATAAAATTGCTTTGTTATTGAATTGTTTGTCGGAAGAAATATGTTATTGAATCGCTTTTAAAGTCTTTTTCTTACTCTTACTGCTATTTTGGTGCTTTTGGATGATAGACTTCTCATCGATGAACTCGGAATTCGGAATTATTACCCAATTTCGTTTTGTGAATGCCTTCCCGTCCAATTATTTTGTCTTTGAAAATTAATTTGCTAATTTTATTCAGAGAGCCTGATGGTCATTCCAATCCAATTATAGAGTTCTACCCCAATTTTTTTTTTTTTTTTTTTTTTGAAAAAAGACCCCAGTTATAGAGGGCAAGACTAGTAACAAGGCTTGATCTATGGCTACACGAAGAAAAAGTTGGTAAAATCTTCTACTAGTCTTGTATGTCCATAAATCGTTATTAGACTTTATTCAGGGCTTTTTATCTTTTTCAAATCTATGGCAAATCAAAGATTAGCAGTTGTTCACAAGACTACGGATCAGGAACACAACTCACGCAGAAGATAAAGAATCAGGAAGACAGGAACCATGAAATACTGCATAATGACCTTGAAACAGATCTTACTGTAAACAAAATTTGGCTGCAAATATCAAAATCCAAACACTTGCATTCAAGATGTCAAAATTTCCTTACAACCAATCACTATTGTAATCTAGTTCAAAACTAGAAAGAAGCAAAGGAGCCCAAACTATACGGCTGATGTACTGATCTCAGGGTACGACACACCCCACTAAAAGAGTTTAATGAATATATATATACAGCATGTCTGTGTATAGCAAGAATATGTACATGATAATCCGTCAATTTGTCATTTGTAGTTCTATTTGTAGGTCTAAACATCAGCAAAAATGTACTCCAGGCCAGGCCCAAAAACTCTGTAAATCACAAATTTCTGACCTCTAATTGGAGCTTCCCATACAATTGCCTTAGCACAGAGAGATTGTCTCACAGTAATCTGTTATGAGCTTCAATCACGGAAATTTTCTCCTGCAGGCCAAAAGAGAGTAAAAGTAACGTTTCTTGGTACCCAGAAAAGGCAACGTGTACTGGAAATTTTGCTACTGATTCATAATTACCCATACCAAAGTGAAGTTAAAAAGTGAGATTTCAACAGCTAGGAATGTTTCTAGCCATAATTCAGGTCTTTCCCATAAATAGATTCACGGTACTATTGCATATTCTACTGTGGTTCTAAGTATGTAAAGCTTTTTGGAAAGCAAGCTCTGCATATTTGGAGCTAAATAATCATTCAATTGAGGTTTCTGTGTGCTTTAAGTCTAGCAGGTTAAAGTTCGTTCCTGGGCCTTATGCTGCAGGAAAGACACAAGGTAGACTGCCTAGTTTGTTTTGCATGCTCATTAAATAAAACAAAAATCTATTATGAAATAAAATAATGCAACCTCAGTCTGCCCGCTACTTTCTGATGGAAACCAGTGCATTAGAACTCCGAGATGCATCACAGCAGGTATTAGCTTGAACAAGACAGGAGTGGTTACCTGCAGCATATTTACAGTTATAGATAATATCACGCAAAAACAAATAAAAAGCTAGGAGGGAAGAATCCCTGATGAATTTAAAAGAAAACTCACAAGACTGAAAGCAGTTGTTCCAAGAAGAAGAAGATACATCCTGCCCTGTATGAATAACCGAACTTAACGTAAGGTCAAGATAATAATTGCCCATGTGAACTTAAGATTCAACAAATCGATCATTTTGAAAAATGTATCACAGAGAAAAAGCAAGATTAGTTGCCACTCGAAGAATCATTCAGGTACAAATTCCACATTGCATGCAAATGTAGTTTTCCACATAAGCACAATCTGGATATGCAAATATAAGATCAATTACTGCATTAGTTGATATTTTTCTGTAGTAATTAAATAGAGTCAATTATGAAAGACTCGTAGCACTTAAAACAGTAGGAGCTCCAAACTTTTAAAGCTCGCACATAATTTAGCATAACTTTTAAAGCTCGCACATAATTTAGCATATTCAATCACAAATTGCCCATGGCACATTCACTTAAATAGATGTTCAGATGTTATAGGCGTTAATGTAAGATAATGCCAACAGTATTTAATTCAATATTCTGGTTTAAATGAAATAGGCCTACCAATTTATATTATTCACTTTCAGCTTTTAAATGAGCCTATAGGTCTACAACTTGGAGCATCCACAAGAAGATTGACTTGCACAGTCTCTTATTTCAGTCAAAACTAAAATTAACAGTTCTAATCAACTTGTCCTGGTTCGTTTAATGTCTTGTAATCCAATTAATGTTGAAAACTTCCACTTAGCAGCATGAAAATGACCAAACGGTTCCTACTCAGACAACAGCCCGTGGAAGTATCAGCTCCATTCAATTTATATCGGCTGCAACGTAAATCTTGAAATAGCAGAAGCACATCAAAAGCATCCTCTTATAAGTCTGACAAGTACCTCACACTCTCTGCTCCAATCACAAATTTCACAAAGATATTGCAAAACCCCCACTTTGTAATGCAGTTTATTCAATGGTAAATTGGAGTAGTCAAAACTGCATTTTAAGCTATAAAATGCAGCAGCAGAATATTTCAAAACATTCTTGATCAGGTAGCTTGTTAAATGTTAAATTATTGGAAACTGGGAAATATAGGAACCCGAAAACCCTAAGAAACAACTATCACAATAATCTGTGTGCATGCGTCAAATCCAACAGGCCCGGACACATTACCGAATCAGTATTAAAGATGTCTCACATAAGTATTCTTTAAAGAAGATCAATATCGACATCAAATGCATACGAAAAGCATTCTTGGGTCTCTTCAGGTGTAATGCATGGTGTTTTTACGGTGATTTGTAACAATCCTATATAAAGGTTGCCTATATTTACAATAGAGCTCATTTAATTAGACTTGAGCACTAGAGCTATTAAGACATGGGCAAGAGAACGGAAGAAGAAATAGACAGAGTACCTCAACAAGATGTAGATTCGAGGCACGACTTAAGAGAACAAATGCAAATTCTCCAATTTGTGCCAGCAATAAACCAACCTATCAACAGTCTCAGAAGTAAGAAAATGTCACTCATTTAACTTACGAAAATCAGGTTGAGAAAGTTAACTTACAACAACTGATGTCCTAATATTGTATCCAAAGGTCTTTGTAACAGCAGTAGCAACGGTAGTTTTAACTACTATCACAAGTATAACAGAAGCAAGCAATATATCCACATGGGTCCAGAGGAAGTGCACATTAATGAGCATTCCGATGCTAGAAAGAAATAGTGCAGCAAAGAGATTACGAATTGGTTCAACCTGCAACATGACAATCATGCAAATCAGATATCTTCCTAATCATAAATCTTGTCATTGTCAAATGAAGATAGTAAACCCACAAATCCGAAGTTCCATAACTGCCAATGTCAGGAACACATGACCAGAGATGTAACCAACTTTTCCAAAAGTCAAATTCAAAGTTTTGCATGTACGCAAAAATGACTTCGGTATCAATTTTCAACTTATCAAAGATGCAAAGGCAAGGTGTTAGTATAAATCTCTACTTACCAATTTTCACTTCAAAAGAGATTCGTAAAGAACTATTTTTTTCAGTTAGACAGATTTTCAAATGCCTATCCTGCTCATTAAAGCAAGTCATTGTGAGTAATCACTACACAAGACTAGTAAATGCAAGCAAATGAGAGTGCAGGCTAACTTTCTCCTTTAAAATCATTGCTATGGCTCTCCCAGGGGTTACCTAAAGGTAAAGTGATGACTATACCAATTGAACCCAAACAAAAAACACAAGGTCCTCGTAGGGTTTTGGCCTCTAAAATGGCATAACAAAATGCTTCTGGTGAGCTTACATTAACTCTAAACCAAGGTTCTGGATAAGCATATCCCTGGCTTCAAATTGTTGCAGTCATTTTTTAGGTTAGTGGGGCAGCAGAGGTACTGAAAGAGACTGACAAAGATCTGGCTTTGCATCAAAACACCATTTATAACCTGAACCAAAATGGATGACTAAAACAGACATTTTGTTTCAGGGCACAAACAATTTTTCCTCAGCAATCATAAAAAAAATGCCTGAAAGCAGCATAGAAAGAGTTTAGGACATAAAAGGTAACAGAATGAATAAAAGGTGCATACGTTACTCACAAAAAATCATGATAACCAAGAAAATACCTGATCCAAAGTGTGCTGTGCAAAATCAGTAGTTGATATCATAACACCCGCCGCAAATGAACCCAACTCAAGACTGAGGCCCAATTTATCACTGCACTGAAGATGAAAGAGCGTATTAAGAATATTATGAAAAACAACAAACAGGTATGCATCAAACATGGAAACCTATATGTGTATCCTACAATGGACATATATTATTCTTTTGAGGATACAAAAGAAGAATAATTACAAGTTGGTCTTGGTGCAAATTTACATGCTTACACATTGATGCTACCTTAAGAGGTACCAATGTCAACAATATTCACATTGATGGTGCCACAGGACTTGCAATGACAATCCAAATGCAGCAGTCTTTTTGTCTAGAAAAAATAATCTCAACTAAGCTCAACTTCAACAAAATGTATATTTGACAACTCATAATTGCATCCACATATGGGAGAAGAGGAGAATTATATAAGAGCCAGGAGAAATGAAGAAAAATAGACATAATGGTAATAAATCGCTCTAACAAACACAGATGCTCAATTAGCATCCACATGGAGGTTGGACATAATTACAATCCTCCTCAAGAATCAAATATATATTTCTGAAGGGCAATCCATATTTCTTGTGCTGCTGCATACAACCAAGTCAACACACTAATGAGGATATCATCTACATCTTAATGATCGGATGCTTTTGCAACCTAATGTACTGAGCATGGATGGCCCAGTCATTTGCCTTATGTGACCATATTTACTAGAAACCTTTTAAATTGTGAACTTGATGTGAATAATATTATTAAGCAAAAGAAATTAACAAGCTAAATAAGAGTCGAAATTAAACTGTGTTTTGTTTGCTTCTAGAACAGAACTGAAAATTTTCAGATAAAGAGAGACAGTCAAGTGGATAAAATGCATAAATTTTTTTTAATAAAATAAAATAAAATGCATAACTTACCCAAGCAGACAATAAACAGAAAGCCACTGCAGCAAGCTGGTACAGTTCACTTGTCTGAGAATCAACAGAAGGATGCAAGTTTAGAAAATGCAACAAAACCAGTCATATATAAAGCTAACCACGTTAAATTCACAAACCAAAACAATGTCCACATCTCTGTGGGAAACATATGCACAAGATGCAGGTATCTGTAAACTAGTGTTAACAGCTTTTTTAAAAGGAGCATAATTGGCATTAAACTAGGTAAAAGGAAGGCAATCTTCAGATACAATTCCTAATACTCAGCTTGAGTGCAAGAAATCCTATGATGAGATTTTTTTTTTAAAAAAAGGTCATTTTCTTAGAAGCTTGAGCCATAGACCTTACACAAAATGGTTTATGGCCAAGTCCAGCTATATGCATTCTGGGTCACTTGTATCCTCGTATTCAAAATTAATTAAGTTACTGGCCAAAAAGAAGCAACTCAGAGAAGAATATGACAAGCTTGTGTTGCTAAAATAGTTTCAAGTTTCATAAGAGCAAAATAAGGCAAAATAGACAAACAAAGAACTCCCTCACTTGAGATGATATCTGTATCATAAGCTTCAGAAAGCGCGGAACAAATGACCAGGTCAACAAGGATGCACAAGCAAGATATACAGACAAAGTCACCAGCCTGAAATCAATATCAAACTGGTCATAAACCATTGCCGGATATCTCGCAAACTGCTTTAAGAAACATCAGAGACACGTACTTCAAAGTACTTACAGTTTCCCCATAGAGAACATTCCATGCAAAATGCCACTATTACCTCCCAGAACTGGAAGCAAGGCAAATAACAAACCAACAGCACAATCCTGATGAAACAGAGGAATGGAAATTAAAGCAAAAATAACAACAAATAAAATCAGCAAAGCAATCAGACATACCAGTTAAACACGAAAAAACTGCATTTTTCGATTCTTTTTTAAAGAATAAGCTAGTCTAAAGGAGTACAGAGAATGGGGTGGGTGAGAATCAAACCTCATTCTAAGACAAGGAACAGAGACCCATAGCCACTGGCTATATAAGATTCTATAACACAATTGGTTCCTTGGTTTATCATGTGCATATTGACATATATGAAATGAATAATTAAGTTGTAACAATTACCTGAAAAATAAGCGTCCCAATTGTAACTTGACCATGAAGGAGATTATTACTGTTTCGCTCGACCAAAAATTTCACCACCTGTTAAATTCATGTGGTCAAAATAGAATCCCTGGTGGACTTGTTGCAATTATTCAATAAAGAGGAAATTCTTGATACATCACGTTCAGATATCTACCACTGCAGTTGATGACATTGAAAGAAAGCAACCAACGAAAATTCCCTCTGACAACTTCGCCCCACACAACTGCAGCATATACAATACCACAAATAAAGTAATAATAAAGACCCTTCGTTCAAACTTTCTAAGACAGAAGCAACATTTTTCAGTAAGTCTTGAGCAATACCATTGCAGTACTTCCACACAAGAACATAAGTATTACAATTTGAAGAAGTCCCCCAAAAACAGCAACAGGACCTACAACTTTTAGCTGCATCAAGAAGTTAAGGGAAGCTCCTTTAGACATATAAAAACATAGAAATAAATGAACATAAGATAATTTTTCAAGAAATAGCTTTAGGTAGTTGGTCAACAGAAGTACCTTTGTCAAAGAAAACTCTAGTCCCAAAGCAAACAGCAGAAAAACAACACCAAATTGAGCAAAAGTCTCAACCTGTAATGCATAAGAAGATGACCTGAGCTACAAATAACTCTTACTAGTTCAATTTAATTGCATGCATAGTGAACAGCAATAAGAGTAACTACTCTGTCGATAATCAACCTTTTGAAAGCAGACAATTAGAAGGCATATTAAGAAACATATATGAACTTTGATATTGGGAAGGAATATTATGCGGAAAAGGAGTAAGCAAAACATATAGATTGCATAAAAGTCGTGAAAAGAAGAAAAATAACAAAGTCAAAATCCTTTCACTATCAATATATTAGCCACTTCAATGCATAAGTTAGCAACTTACTGGCCTCACTGAACAACTATAAAACTTTTTGTCTGTTACCACTTTCTCAAAATTCAGTACTCAGCAATAGATATGAATTGCCAAGACCTTTGAGAAGCCTAATGCATGTCACTGGTACATACATGTCCATCACTCACCAACACTTACAAAATCACCACATAATCCTATCTTGGAATTACCATCCAGTTGAGAAAATTATAGAAAAATGAACCAAAGTAGCCAATTATCTCAGCTTCAACAATCAATTGAAAAATCCGCTGCCCCAGACATCAATTATGCCTTCCATAAAAATCTATATTGAACGCAAAAGCAGGAATAATTCGACTAGAGAAAGCTTTCTTCATCAAAATGCATTCTAGATGGAATATTTAGCTAAAATATACCTGCACCATTTCACTGATAAATTGAAGACCGCCAGGTCCAATAAGTGAACCTGCAAGAAGATAGCCCACGATAACCTATCACAAGTAAACATTAGACAACTGTCATGTCAATATCTTATCTACTTAACAAAGTACCCAAACATGTAGAGAAACAACCAGGACAATTCATTAAAGGAATGAGAACTTGTTATCTTGAAGTACAAACCGGCTGTCCCAGACAGGAAAATATGATTCCACCAATGGCAGCAGAGACTACAACCACCACCAAATCAGATATCAGCCTGCAGACAGACACATAGTTCAGTCTCTAGGATTATATAGAAAATAACTAAAACTATAAAAACTACAACAGAAAATTTAATAACAATTATCATGCAAATTCAATCAATTGCATCTGTTGTCAATGAATCACAACAATTATGCAGATATAGAAGTAACTGACCTTAGATCTACTTGAAGAACTGGATATTTGGATTTCTTATTTGACATCACATAACGATTGTGCTGCCATGAATGAAACAGGTAACCAATTACCCAATGTACTAGCATCTTGCTAAAACATCTGCATAATTATCAATTAGTAAGCAGTAAGCTTACATCATTGTCTATCAAGGTTGTGTCATCAGAACCATCATTTTCAAGGTTGAGCATATCCTGAATTTTAGAAGATATGGTAGCACTGCCACAAAAAAATAAAAAGATAAATAAATAAAAATAAAAGTACGAGAAGAAAAGCAAAGGTAAGTCAATTTCAGGCTACAACAATGGAGTATCCACAATGGCAGAAAGCAGTTTATATCATACAATGCGTAGATAGGCATCTTCTTACTTAGCTTCCTGAGTATCATTCTTCTTTGCTTTCTCGTGAGTAATTTTAACCACAGTCTCCAATACTGCCTGTAAGAATGCTAAGTACCAATCATAAGAGGAAAAAAATACCAAAATATCTAGAATGATAAGTGACACAAACCATTAAAATTAATGTAAAATAAGTCTTTTCAAACGTGAATTAATCACTATTGAATTTATTTATAAAAGAAAAGGCCATGTTCACTGAACATATACAGACCATTTGCCTGCAGAAACATAACCATAGAGTTTAACACTTGAACAAAGTCAATCAAAATGTCAGCTATTCAATAATATACCAACTTTTACAAGTAAGGTTCAGATATGGAGCATCAGATGTGATCCTATTGATGTATAAACAATTGAAGTATAAAACTATAAGCATCCTTCATTGTGCAGCTTTCACAAGATTGCGAAATAGGAGTTATGAATGCATATGACGTCAATAAGATACAGTAAAACTGCCTTAGGTCCTTGAAAAGCTCGTAAGGAAAGGCAAAACCTACTTGCTCATCTGCTACGCTGCTGTTGAAGCTGCTTGCACCGGAACCTAGAGAAAAAACAATAAATATCAGATCTCAATTATGTGATGGAAATTGAACCACAAACAATCTAATGCAGCATTAGAATGTAAGACAAGAAGAATCATCTGTAAGCTTAATACAGGTACTCTTAAGCTTGATACAAATGTTTGGAGGAATGGTCACACGCAGCTTGAACCAAAATCTAAACCATATTTAGATCAGTCCCCTTGGAAAAATATCCACACAGAAATACATGCCAGTCAAATATGGTGATATCATTCATTTATTCCAAAATTATCTCTTAAAGTTTGATTACTCTTTGGAAGCATCAATTTCTTGTAATTGCACGAATAACAGGCGTTTCCAGATACCGCTTGGCCATAGTCGCCACACGTCAACAATTGACTTTGCAGCAAAGTTAGCACTTTGCAGCATTGTAAAACAATTGACTTTCAATTTGTATAGACACCATCGCCACAAGAAACTTAGTTTCAAGCTAAAACAAAAGCAAAGAAGGCAACAAGTATAACGAAAAACCAAGTAAAAAGAATTCCGACGTAATGCCAAAATTCACAGTTTTGTGCACTTAAATTCAACAAGTGGAAAGCAAACCCAATATTCTAAGATTCAAAAAAGAGAGAGGGGAGAAGAAAACCTTCAGGCTGGTCGTTGTCAGAAGAGAACTCCCTCTCAAGAACACGATCAAACATCTGGGCAATGCTTCCATCGCCGCTCTCCGGCGCAGACGAATTTACTAAACTGCCATAAAACCTTTGCCTGATTTCTTGCTCCGATCTCGCCGACAACGAGATTCTTGCACAAAAAGCAATTAACATAAGAAACCAAATCGACGCCAATCCACCATAAACCCTCCCCATTGCACAGGAATGAAAAATTTTCCTTGGAAAACAATGAGATTATTATTATATCCAAAGAAAATTGTAAACTCTAATCAAGTGAACGTTCCAGAAGTTGTGTCCGAGGGTTTCGTAAATGGAAGGCAAAGGCCAGGGAGGGTGGAAAAGTTGGGGGTGGCAAATCAATTGGTTAGGTACTTAGGTTGGTTAATATTTCAGTGCGGGCGGGATGCTGAATTGAGTCGTTGCTTTAATTAATTAAATATTAAATACACCTAAAATGTGAATTGATTATGAATTCTTTTCATTGCGTAGGTCCACCAATCGCTTTCAACAAGCCACGTCAACATCGAAGAATGCTCCCACCGCAAGACGGCGCGTGGGACAGCACAGTAGTACGTAGTATTTGTGCGAGGTAATGAGCCCAGAAAGCCGGTGCCGGAGTTGCTGGTTTGGGAAGGTAACAGACTCCCGCCGTTGGGGGAGGTTTGTGATCCAGTTGATATTTCTGGATTTTCCGGTCCCCTTTAGCCGCGGAGGTTTGTCGGGCAGGTCAGGAGACATTTGGATGTTAAATACCCCGCTAGGAAGGCCCAATTCACGTGACCCATTCTTCTTGGAGGAAAAATACTACACGATTCAATCTGTTCAAGAGTTGGGTTTGGGCAGCTGAGACCCGCAACGGCGGCGAGGCATCTGGAGACACGCGTCAGACACCCAATGTTCGATGTTGTAGTAAACTAGTTTACATTGGAGGCATGAAGGTCGTGTCCCAAAATTTAACTTAATTACTGGGTACAGCAGTCAAGTGATTTTTTTTAATTGATATAATTTTGGTATATAAATAGAATTTAAAAATCAAGAGAAAATTCTGAAATAGTCGAATGGATGATTTTTTTTTTTGTTCATACGATATTTGAAGCAAAACCCAAAAAATATATATATAACATTTACACAATACAACATTCTCATTCACAGGTTTGCTAGCTGAGTGTAGTTGAAATCGAGTAATGCACAGCTCGACCTTGTTGACTTCTTCGAAAATAAGTTTAATCTTGAATTTGAACTTATTTTACCTTACTCGAATCCAACCAAATCGAGATCAATCAAATTTTCAAACTCTAATTTTTAGTAAATTTCATAATCTTGTAATAAAAATTTTAAAATTATATTATAAACACACTACTTGATAATGCTTGATAAATACTCGAGTTTTTTTTTATTCGAACTCGACTCAATTATCTTTATAAAGTAACTTGAACTCAGCTTAAATTCGATCATTTGATCAAGCTATCTATGAATTCGAGTCAAATAGTTTGGTTAATTTACACTCCCATTCATCCCCACAAGCCCTAAAGAGGAAAATGACAAATGGTGTATGAAACTTCTCAATCAAAAAGAAAGATTTGAGCCAATGCACTTGCGCTTAGCAGTGTCATTAGTTATGGTCCCCAATGAAGATCATTGCACGAGTTTATATAACATTTTGTTGACAAAAAAAAAATTAAATTCAAATATTTTAAGCTCAAGTTGCGGTCACAATTGCCAGTGTTTGGATACTCAAAATTTTCCAAATGCTATTTTATTTATATTATAAATATGTTTTATTAGTCATCTTTTAATCGTAATTTTTTATCTTTCATACATTGGATCACAAATTATGTTATATTAGTAATTATTTCAAAAATTACTCTATTCAGTTACTTATGGCACACATCAAATATTGTCAGGGATTTTGTGCGATGAACAACCACAAAGGTGGGAAAAAGTCCCTGCAACTAAACAGTTAAAGATGACAAGAAAATTCTCCATGATGATTGCCTAAAGGTAAAGGGAAATTATTATTATTGTTTATTTTTCAGGAAAATTGAAACTAAAGTGGCCTGTCTGGGCTAAGAAAAGACGTGTTTGCCTTCTACTCCTATCCATCGAATGGCGGAAGATTTTTCGCGAGGGAATGGAATCAAATATATTTATTTATTTCGTCATTATAATTTTTAATATATTTTTTTTATTTTTTTAATTATTTTTTTATTTCACATATATCACATTACAAAAAATATTAAATAAAAATATCTCAAATAACCTACAATTCAAACAAACCCTTAAGTCAAACCACCGACAAGACAACGATGAGAAGGGGCGCGTGGCCGCCACAGGTTCATCCCCATCCCTCAATCTTCCCTCACAACTCATTTTACGTGGACAGCCGCCCACCAACAGCCTCAGGTCTCAACACAATCAAAGCTTTTACTTAGCGATTCTTCCTCAAGTTTCAGAACTCCACAAGGACCACAAAAAAAAAAAAAAAAGAAAGAAAGAAGAAAAACTCTGGCGTATCTATGGCGTCCATGGCTAGTGCAAGTGTAGCTCCTGCTGGATTCTCATACGGCAGGCCTCCATTTTCTGCTTCAGAGAAGCCGAGGAGAACGGTGGTGGTGAGGGCTGAAGCCGTAAACCCGGGTATCAGGAAGACCGAAGACAAAGTGGTGGACTCTGTTGTTATCACCGAACTGAATAAGCCTCTCACTGCTTACTGCAGGTTTTTCATTTACTATCTCTTGAGTACTTAAATCACTTCCAACTTTTCTGATTACCTTGTTGGATCATAGATGGGAAACATGTTTTCTTTTTCCGTTTTTTGGGAATTAATCTGTCTGGAAGCCTTGTAGATTAATTCTTTGCTCAAAGTAGAATATGAACTTAACAGGCCTTTGTATTCAGACACTACCCTCTAGGTATTAAGCCTAAAATATTTATAGAAGTCAATTTTATCGTGAATGCCTAACATTTAATTATGTTAAGTGCGAATTCAGGCCATAGCCAGGGGTTTTTGATGACACAGTCAAAATTCTTTTGAGCGGTGACGGATTGGTTGACTTGTTGGAGCAAGTGTTGGCGGTCTGGGACTTTCCCTTTATGCGATGGAAGCCATGTGAAGCACAATAAGGCTACCGGAGACAATGTTGGGCCTCTGCTAGTGAAGAAGCAGTGAATGGTAATGATATAGCACTATACATTCTCGAATATTCCAAACTTGGTGCAGCACAGTATATCGTGTTCTGTTGGGGAAATCTTTGTATGCTCTTAATGTAATATGATCTTTATCTGGAGTTGTAATAATTCCTGTAGTGGAAATTCCTTCTGATTTTAACTAGTTCGATCAGAACTTGCTTTGTTCAAGACCTATGTAGTTTTAACGAGTATCTATTCTCCATCCATGATCAATCTTTACTTTTTCTATTTATGGGGTTGGTTGAAAGTGAGCTTATGCCCTGCTCTGGTCTTTTGAGTTAATTGCTTTATTGGATACCAAACTGATAGAAACTTTCATGTCTCCGAAAGCTGGTGCGGAAAGGGTATAATTTTAGAAGTCCTAGACATCCGAAGCAAGTACATATTAGGAGATCAACACTGGGGACAGGATGAATGTTGTGAGCTGCACAGCATACCTGTGCTGATTGCATCGCCGCATAATGCTTCAATTCCATTTATCTCACTGTTGTTTTTGGCATACAGCGAGTGTTGTTTCTTATTCCATCTGACGATTGCATATTGCTACAAGGAAAAGACTAGTGCAATATATATATATATATATATTTTGGTAACCCAGAACATGTTCGACCTGAGTACTTTGAATCCGAGTCGGCACACCAAATAGGAGGGCAACGCTGCGACCAACACAACGTTTATCCGGGCGAATCACCGGATGTCCCAGGAGACAGTTTCAATTCCGAGACCTTTGTGTTCCAAAGGATCGTGATCATCACTGAACCAACCACGTGGAGGCTACTTTTACCGTTCTTGTTTGTTCTGGATGTAGTTCCCGTTTCACCCCTCGAGGATGACAAAACAGCATCTAAACCAGCAATTGGTTCTTTGTGGAATCCAATATTTCTTCGTTTTATTTGAATTGAAAATTGACGAGGACAGGGTGGGCTGGACTGGCATAAAATGAATTAATTTGGCTGGCCAAGTGTATCTCTTTACAGACGGTAGTAGATCCAGAGTTGAACTGAAAAGTCCCAAGAAGACATCGGAGATAATTTGATGCTATCTCGTTTTGCGCAATGGACGGATACAGGCGACAAGCAGAGTCCTACTTGAATATACGTCCGATGAAAATTTCAAAGGAAGAAAAGTAACAGATGCTGAGACAGAGATGATCGAGTTTAAGCAACACGATGATTCCTCTTATTTTGAGTTTTTTTTCCCTTTTCCTGCCCAATTTGTTCTGTGAAGGAGACAACAAATATTGACGGAAAAGAAAATTAACAAGGAGAAACAGAGACCCGCAGCCCACGAGTGGGTGGGATGTGCTGATTCATGGGAAACGCAGGGGTGGCTTGATCGAAAGATTAATATAATGAGAAGTCTTGGAATTGTTACAACTTAGAAGCATTTTATTATCTCAGCCAAAACTAAGCAAAAGAACTCATCTTTTGTTGCCAATTTAATTTCAAAAGGCTGCTTAAACGGGGGATAGGAAAGTAATTTAAACAAAATATTTAAAATGTAATTAAATTCCATCATTTCCCTACTAAAAACAATAGCAGTAATAAGCTGTATTGGTCTAAGATGTATAAATTTTGTTCATGACTTGAATTGTGAAATTATACACTACTACAGTACTACTATTTTGTTACTCCCATATATGAAGTCGTGATTAGAAAAGAGTAATTCCAGAGATTGAAAATTTTTGTGAATATCGGCTTTGGGCCCGCTCAGATGGCCCATGTCCAGTTCTGTGGACGGCCCTTGTGTAGATGTCCCATGACATTGATACCACAACTGAAGGGATGCAATGCATGTTCCAAAGTTTCGCATCGCAAGACTTCCGGCCGGCACATCTTGTTGCTGCTCCTGTCCCGTGACCTGTCCTGTCCTGTCCTCAGTCCTTAATCGTGCCGGGACCTCAAAATCAGAAGGATATATGATTGATTCTTCGTCCTTAATCGTCCCGGGACTACACCCCATTAATGATTAAACAGCAGCTGTTCCATCCATGCATATTCCTTTCACTTCACGCATTAACGTGGCAATTTTGCAACACATGGCAATAATGCATGTCGCTTTCGTTTTTCTCTGTCTTTTTTCTCCTTTTCCCCGCTAGCTCATAGAGTGAGAATAATTGAATTCTGAATACGAAACTTGACACAAAATGCAACTCTGTTCTGTATTCTCTATTGAACAACCTGTCTTTTTTTTCTTCCCCTTAACTTTCCTTTAAACAACAACAGCACATTGCAAAGAAGTTGTAGGTGTGAATGGTTTCTACTGTTTTAGAAATAGCCAAAGCTTTATCTTGCAAGCTTTCGGCTTTGGGAAATATAACGGAAAATTATGTACTGCTACTGCTCTTAGTCTTGCTTGACTTATATTTAGTGTTTTACACTGCAGTGAGTAGACGAGAGTTGATTTCGCATTCCACTGTTCTCAGTTCTCACTTGTCTGCTCAACCCCAGCCTTGAGCCTTCGTCGCTTTACAAAACTGAAGTCCCGTCTCTTCTCTCCTCTATCTAATTCTCCCACCTCTCTTTTTTCCTATCAACCGCCACCACGAGATTTCCCGGCCAAAGTTCGCCGTTACCACGCTTTTTTTTCCTGCTTTCTAGGTATCGGAATACGCTTCTCCTCCTTGTTCTCATGCTTCCTATATCTATGACAACCCCTCCTTCTAAACCTCCTTCAAAACCCAAAAACCCCGAATTATCATCAAACCGAAAGAACTACTCCAACTTATTTCAGCCTTACCTCTCATTTCACCATCCTGGTACATGCCTCCCCCTCGCCATTCTCCTCCTCCACATATTCCTCCTCCTCTCCGCTCGCTCTCTCCCTTTCTTCCCCACTTCCCACCCCTCAAAAATCCTCTTCCCTCCTTCCACTACCGTCACACCTGGTCACTCCGCCACCCTTGATGTTGATGGCTCTAACCAAACGGCCCTGAACTTGAACGTCCTCTGCCCATATGGTAAAGTCTACGTTTATGACCTCCCATCATTTTTTAACCATGAATTGCTAAAAAATTGCCATGAGCTGAGCCCCTGGAACTCAGGCTGCGACTTGTTTTCGAATCACGGCTTCGGAAAAGTCGCAAATGGGATTTCAAAACTTGTCCCCGAAAATCTCAGGCATGCATGGCACTGGACTGACCAATTTGCTTTGGAGATCCTTCACCACAACCGAATGATGAATTATCGTTGCAGAAGTTTGGAGCCCGAATCTGCTACTGCGTTCTACATACCTTTTTACGCGGGACTAGCAGTGGGAAAGTACCTATGGTATAATCATACATTCGAGGACCGCGATCGGTACTGCGAGATGATGCTGGATTGGGTGAATAATCAGCCTTACTGGAACAGATCCCACGGCTGGGATCATTTTATTACAATGGGCCGGATCACATGGGATTTCCGCCGAATCGAAGGCCGCGTCTGGGGATCCAGCTGTATTTACATGCCTGGAATGAGAAACATCACGCGCTTGTTGATAGAGCGCAACCCGTGGGACTATTTCGATGTCGGTGTGCCATATCCCACCGGATTCCACCCCAGCACAGCCTCTGACGTCATGGGCTGGCAGGATTTTGTACGCCAGCATCAGCGGAAGACTCTATACTGCTTCGCGGGAGGCACACGCGGGTTTTACAGGAACGACTTTAGAGGACTGTTACTGAGTCAGTGCTACAACAACTCGGACGCTTGCCGAGTCGTGGATTGCACCGGCTCCAAGTGCTCTAACGGGACTTCAGCAATTCTCGAATCGTTTCTGGACTCGGACTTTTGTTTACAGCCGAGGGGTGACAGTTTCACTCGTCGGTCCATTTTTGATTGCATGGTGGCCGGTTCAATCCCGGTTTTCTTCTGGAGGAGAACGGCTTACATGCAGTACGCTTGGTTTTTACCCAGTCAACCGGACAGTTACTCGGTGTTCATACACAGGGGAGAGGTGCAGAATGGAACCACGTCAATTAGAGCGGTCCTTGAGAGCATAAGCAAAGAGAAGGTAAAAATGATGAGAGAAAAAGTAATCGAATATCTACCAAGAATTGTGTATGCAAAACCAAACGAGGGGTTGGAAGGCATTAAAGATGCATTTGATATAGCCGTTGAGGGGGTTTTGAGGAGGGTTAAACAAAAAGAGGGTGTTTACAAGTGATAATTCCATCAATGCTTTTCTTATCTTAAAAATATATAGAATGGAGGGGGGGGTTACAAGTGTACTTAAGGGGATAACCTGAATTTCTCATTACGCGGGTATTATTTTAGATTAAAAGGAGCATGAAATATTAGGTTTAATTTCTTCTGTAATATATATATATATATATGTATACTTTTTGGGTCTCAAAATACATTTGTGTTACATATGTATACGCTCCATTTCTCTGGCAATTAGAAGAATGTTGAACATGTATACATGTGCATTGCAATAATATAAGGCCTTTTTTGTTTTGGTTTTTGTTGGGGGCGAGGGGTGTCAATAGGGTTTCCATTGTATTGTATTATTGGCTCGGAGATGATGCGCATTTCAGCCAGCCATTAGGTTGGCGAAAGATGATCATCCTTTGTTGTGGACTTGTGGGGGCAGAAGCCAGAAAGTTGGCCAAATTCTTGAGGGATGGTGACGCGAGATAAATAGTAGTATGAATATGTCTTATATATGTGGTGCAATCACGTTTGTCTGCATGCTTCTGAATTTCGTAAATCGCCAACAATTGTTTTTATGAGCAAAGAAGAACTAACTCTGTATTTAGCCATCTAAAGAGGTAAAGACCAGAAAATAGCTGTGATTGTGTATGTAGATTGGGCGTATTATGTTCACATACGAGGAAGTAAATTAAGAAGGTTGACAACGATGGAAGATCCGGAAGTTAGATCTTTTTGACTGTCGTCCTAATTCAACCGCTTGTTTAGAATAAAGGATTAAGCATCTGTTCACTTGTTTAGAATGTTTACTTTCATTGAGGAGGTCTGCCAAGTTTCCATTCCGCAGATTTGGATGGATGGCCATGAATGATATCCAAAAAATCGAAACGCTGCGCATCTACATCTCATCTCCATTTCACATATGCTTTTTACACCTTGTCACCAATTCACTGATTGTAGTAATTCATAACTTGTTACTAATGTTGTACATTGCTTGAAAGAATTTGGCCGACAATTATTCTAAACTAGCTAGTTTGGTGAGGCCCTCTTGATGTTTGTGTAACTAGCAGAAAACAAATTATACATATTAGAATTTCTATCAAAACTAACTTTTTTTAAAAAAAAATTTGATTGTGAACACGTAGAAAATCTAATGAGCTAAATTTGTGTGGATAAATGATTATTCAATGAATTACTCACAATCATGATTGTTGGTTACTCATATAATTTAAGATATTTTGTACAATTTAAAAATAAAAAAAAACAAGGAGAGAAAAGTGGATATATATTGGAGGAAAATTAATAGTTTTATGTAAGTTATTTCAAATTAGTTTAAAGGTAATTTAGGAGTAGAATATAATGATGTAAGACCATGAGGTGCTCTAACGCTTTGTTAATAGTTATTCTAAATTTGGATCCTCCTATCCCATTTGACAATTTGTGAATTGAAACAAAACCTACGAAATTAAAGTGAATTGAAACAAAGTCTATAGCCGGCTTTTGGAGTATGCTCTGGGATTAAGGTTTGTTTGGTCAGTAAAAGTCAATTGACTTCTTGACAAAAAAAAAAAAGAAACAAAGTCTATAAAATTAATCTTGTCTAAATAATCCTTTAGTAGAAATGCTAATGGAGACGGGTACTTGGGCTACTGGGGAAGGAATAGGGTGGGTGGGGCGAATTTTTCTCTCCCTCAAATGGGGGCAGAGTCCCCAGCCTCATTCCCACCTCGTCCCCGGCATATTATATATATATATATTCTAAATAATTAATTTCTAATTAAACTATTAAATAGTTATGTATAATGTTAATTAATTAATTTTGTCTCCGATTGGATTACAATCACCATTATATATTTAGTAGCAAAAAAAGGGGATATCATGCATAAAAGAGGTGAATAGGTACACTTGAAGTTCAAGTAAAAAGTTTAGCACAGGTTCTTTGCAGAATGCGCATAAAACAAACTCTAACGCTTTACAATCCATGGAAGTTCTACTAAAACAAATTGGGTTTCCCGTTTCCGAAATTCGCTAAAAAAAAAAATAGTACGAGGCCATGGGTCTTTCACTGAACATTGTGGTGCCTTTCCTTGTGGACCTCACGGAGGGGAAGGCGATGGGCGGGAGGAACAAGGGCGAGACACCACAACAGTTTATGCCTTTATGGGAGAGGCGGAGGGAGGCAATTTTAAATGCACATGTAGAGTGTAGACTTTCACGTATTAATACCTAGAACGTGAACGACAAGGACGCCTTCGGGCCTTGATCCGGACACTCCTGTGTTGACAAAAAAAAAAAGTGAACGACAAGGATGCCTGGCATGGCAAGTTAATTTTTCTTTTAGACTCAACTCCATAGGTGTGTAGCTTTTACTTCGCATAATTAATCCAGTAGTGCTTTGACAAATCGTTTTCTCGTATTAATTATCGATATGACATATATGATTCTATGAAGTGAACCTAGGCTGTAGTCGAGAAGTCCCAATTCAGATCCTGTTTCATAATTCATTTCAATATTTAAATTTAATGAATTCAGACCTTAAGACATTCAGATTGTTTGATAACGAAAAATTAAACATCTGAAGTAATTAAATGACACTAAATTTTCTAGACAAAACTTGCTTCTAAAATTAAGTGATAAACTATTCACTTATTACTGAATGTGATATGCACTCAAATGTATTAAATTTAATACTTAATAATTCAATAATTTAATAAATTCAAACTTCAATTTTATCAAACGCATCCCTAGAGCATGGGAGTTTCAAGAACTTTGGGAATAAATATGCATGTTTAGCTTTTCAAAAGCCGTAGAAGATGCAATTCTCGTAACAAAATTAAATGCAATAATTTTCCCCTCTTTTTAAAAAGTTTCTATTATTATGTTATAAAAACATGAACAATTCTAACAAATGCTTGCTTTTAGGATTTTGTTAGTAGAATTTGACCAACATAAACATTACCAAACCACCCCTTTTTATTTCTTTTTGCCCTATGTGCTTCAAATTGGACCAAATCTGATTATGGCCCAATAAGTAATGATGTGTAGCGCTGTTGCAACGCTTATGACGTCAGGCCAACTTGGGCTTTTTTAATTATGGGGCATCGAAATTCTTACGCAAAGGCCCAAGTACCAGCTGCGGGTATTAAGCTTTGACCCTTTTTAATTTCTGCTTATTTTCGTTCTTGATCCGGAGAATTACTACAAATACACTGCTGGCAACTAATTAGCGTTGCGATCTAACGGCAATTAAGCAGTAGAATGAAGCTGGAAAAAACAGCCACAATCCAACGGTCCCGATGCCTCACCGCCGCAGCCTATAAATTCTCAAACCCTAGAACGTTTTCTTCCCTCTTTTTTGTGTTTCTGCTCTCCTGCAATTGCAGTTCCAGTGCAATTCACCTTCGATAGCAGGAGAACAAGAAAACACGCACTAACTCACCTACCGATACACAGACTTCCATACTTTAAGCCTTAAGGTAACGTCATGCCTTCATTAGCCGTTTCTGGAAACTGTTCATCAGAGATTTCCAAAGACAGGAAAAAGAAGAAAGCGAAAAACGCCGAAGCCGAGGCTCAAAAATCCCCTGAATTGGACTCTTCCATGGAGCAAAAATTTAAGAAAGAGAAGAAGTCAAAAAAGACCAAGATCAGTAATTCGGACTCTGATTCCGAAGAACTGAAGAAGCAGAAGAAGAAGGAGAAGAAGCGAAAGGCGGCGGTGATTGACGGTGACAATGTCAATGAAGAGGAGAGGAGTGATACGAGCTCGGAGTTGGGGGAGCCGATGAATTTGATGAAGAAAAAGGCTAAGTTAACGGAGGTAGACGAAGATGATGAGGAGAAGAGTGTGAAAGAGGAGCATCCGAATGCTTTAACGAAGTTTAGGATATCGGAGAGGTTGAGAGAGGCATTGAAAGTAAAGGGAATTGAATATTTGTTTCCGATTCAGGCCATGACTTTTGATACCGTTTTGGATGGGTCTGATTTGGTCGGTCGAGCTCGCACTGGTCAGGTATATTCCCTTTGTAATTCTGCAGTATTCCTTTTTGAGTACTAATTATAAATATTTGCACAAGAATCTTGTATGAGCTTGGAGAGAATGTTTCCGAATAGCATGGGTAAAATAAAAGTGGGGTCTTGGACTGTTCCTAGCTTCGTTTTTCTTGAAATTATTCTGGATAAATTTGTTAATTTAGGCTGATGAAATTTTTGTTTTTAAATATAGGGTAAAACGTTGGCCTTTGTGCTGCCTATACTGGAGTCCTTGACAAATGGACCTGCAAAAGCAGCACGAAAGACTGGATACGGGAGGGCACCTAGTGTTCTTGTACTTTTACCCACTAGGGAATTGGCCTGCCAGGTATGATCCTGGGAACTCTCCTTATAAAACCTTTGTGGATTTTGGTCACCTCCACCAAATTCTGTTGCCTTATCTTGTTTCCTCCTCTTTTACTCCCATTTGTTAGGTGTTTACTGACTTTGAACTGTATGGTGGAGCATTGGGTCTGACATCTTGTTGTATATACGGGCAATCCCCTTACAGACAGCAAGAGATTCAACTAAAAAGAGGGGTTGACATAGTAGTAGGCACTACTGGCCGTGTTAAGGTACCATGCTTTATTGCTACATCATCTTTTCTAGGTTTGCGGAAATTTGAGTTGTTCTGACGAGTGATTGTTTGCCTTTGGGAACGCTACAGGATCACATAGAGAGGGAAAATATCAACTTGAGCTCATTGAGGTTCCGTGTTCTTGATGAAGCTGATGAAATGCTGAAGATGGGTTTTGTTGACGATGTTGAGTTTATTCTAGGTATGTAAATTATTTTAATAGTTCTCTTTTAGATGCTTGGATGTTGTTAAGTTTGCTGGTATTTTGTTTTTTACTACTGTCAATGACACTTTGCTTTTGAACTTCCAAAGGCAAGGTTGAAAGTGCAAGCGAAGTTCAAACACTCCTTTTTAGCGCCACGTTACCTGATTGGGTGAAGCAAGTATGTCCTTTTCTATTGCTCAGTATCACTATCTTCATACTGAGATCAGAGTTTAAAACGGGAAATCATTTTTAGCTTTTTTTCTGGATTAGAGAAGTTCTGCTCTCTGTTGCTAGATGCTGTTTTGCAACCTACCTTTGTACTTCTCCTACACTCCTACAAGGCTGACATTTGATTTGCATGTTCAGATTGCAGCCAAGTTCCTGAAACCTGATAAGAAAACTGTAGACCTAATTGGCAATGAGAAAATGAAGGCTAGTGCAAGTGTCAGGCATATTGTCCTGCCTTGCTCTACTTCAGCAAGAGCCCAACTTATTCCTGACATTATTCATTGCTATAGCAGGTTTTTTCTGGTCAATATTCTTTTGCTAAAAGTTTTGCCTGTTCATGAAGTTAATGAAGTGCATCCTGATGTATTACCATACGATTTTGTTGATTCAGAGGAGGTCAAACTATTATTTTCACTGAGACAAAGGATTCAGCTTCTGAACTTGCTGGCTTATTGCCAGGAGCACGTGCTTTGCATGGTGACATACAGCAGTCCCAGCGAGAGGTAAAGTGTGCGCTTTTGGGAACTAAATGAAATTAAAGGTTTCCAATACTGTTGATTATTTTTTCTGGCCCCCTTATTTCTCAGTCCAGTTCCCGATTATGGGAATACTTCTATATTAAACTGTAATTGGGTGGAGGAAAAGCAGTAAATTAAGGAGCCACAACTCTTGCCAATAGGAAATGATGCTGAGTTATAAGTCATTTTGGCACACAAAATTCACTGTTATCTTTCTGCTGACTTTCTAGTGTCAAGTATAAGATATTGTACCATATGTTTGGACAATCTCGTATATTCCTATTGGTTGAATCTAAGTTTAGATTTTTAGGTTGATGTCTTCAGCTTTTGACTGATGAAAACCACCTTGCATTCAGGTTACACTCAGTGGCTTCAGATCCGGAAAGTTCACCACATTAGTGGCCACAAATGTGGCAGCACGTGGATTGGACATTGACAATGTCCAGTTGATAATCCAGGTTTGTCTTTACTATTCCAAATATCTCGCATTTCTTGATTGTAAAACCTTGTTACTTATTGTATGCAGTGATGTTTAATTTTGCAGTGTGAGCCCCCACGAGATGTAGAAGCATATATCCATCGTTCTGGACGTACAGGCAGAGCGGGTGAGTTGTGGATCCTTGGATATCAGTGACTTTGGATGTTTGAAATGTTGAATGCCTATTGATCGTCTTGCCTCTTTCTTTCAGGGAACACTGGTGTTGCTGTAATGCTTTATGATCCTAGGAGATCAAACATTTCTAAGATAGAAAGAGAATGTGGTGTGAAGTTTGAACATGTATCTGCTCCACAGCCAGCTGATATTGCTGAAGCAGCTGGTGCAGAAGCTGCAGAAAAAATTTCCCAAATCTCTGACAGGTTCATATACTACTCATTCAAGTTTGTTTTAAAGTACTTTACTCCAGCTTATACTTTTGCATATAATGTAAAATTGCAGCGTCATTCCGGCATTTAAGGCTGCTGCAGAGGAGCTACTGAACAACTCTAATTTATCCCCAGTAGAACTTCTTGCAAAAGCTCTTGCCAAGGCTGCTGTAGGTTTCTCTCTCTCTCTGTATTATATTAGGTACATATTGTCAATTTCTTATAGTGCAGCAGCTGATGAATTCAGTTTTACATGTTGGGCAGGGTTATTCAGAGATCAAGAGTCGTTCAATTCTTACTTCCATGGAAAACCATGTCACGTTACTACTGGAGTGTGGAAGGCCCATCTACACGCCCTCGTAAGCACTAGAATCCTTTTAGATTTAATCTTGATAGTGCCGCTGCTTGTGCTCGACTGACTTGGTTTTTTCTTGGCATGTAAAACCCCTTGAGATTATTATTCTCTCAGTTTCCCTTATTGCCAGAAAGCAAATTCGGAATGAATATGAAAACAAACACTTTGCATTTTCCCACATTATACAGATAACAATTTTGGGCTAGATGGTTTTGGCTGACTTGTTTTTGGATTGTGAGCGTACCATTTTTAAATTGGCCAACATAATGTGCAGTGATTTGATTCTTAAGTTGGAGATTGAAACTTGTTCTTTGTAGATAAAAGTTTCTTATGCCGATTGTAATGCATGTTAACATGGGATGAGTCTTGAATTTTAGCTAATACTGTGTTACTTTTGCTTTCGCTTTGCCTCAAAAACAAAAAAGGTATTGGACTATGGTCCAAAACTTAGAAACTGCATCCTAGTGTTCTGCATGTAGGCATGATATAGAGTGGAGTTTTTGAGCAATTGTTTGTGCTTTTTTATGTGTGTCATTCTCTGCCTTAATAATCCTTTTGATGTCTTCTTGTGGCAGCTTTGCTTACAGCGTGCTGCGAAGGTTCTTACCTGAAGAAAAGGTCGAGTCAATTAAGGGTCTTGCTTTAACGGCTGATGGAAAAGGGGCCGTGTTTGATGTGGCTGCTGAAGATCTGGACTTGTTTCTCAAGGGTACATTTCATTCTTTACCCCTTGATATAGAAATAATGTGGTCTTGGTAATATTAGAGGTGATTTGCAATATTATTCATGACAAAGATTCATCTTTCAATTAATAAGATGAAATTTCTGACACCTATGAATGGCAGAGGGTCACTGAAATTGCAACTATTGCCTTCCTAAAAATGGAAATACTTGTATTTCTTGATTTAGTTTTTGTACTCAAAAAGTATTTTTCCTCCACTTGTGGCGGTGCAGGCCAGGAAGGTGCTGGTGGGGTTAGCTTGGATGTTGTGAAGTTATTGCCACGGTTGCAAGACAGAGACCAGGTAAGAGGTGCAAGATTTGGGAGTGGTGGTCGTGGTGGCTTTTCTGATAGGAGGGGGGGTGGTAATCGGTTCTCTGGGGGAAGAGGGGGAAGAGGCGGTTCATCTGATAGGAGGAATGGTCAGTTCTCCAAAAGTCCAAGCGGTGGGGGAGGTTTCAGAAATAACAGCCGTAAATGGTGAAGTTTTCTTGCCAAAATGGCAGCTTGAAATTTTGTGGTGGTTTTTATGAGTTATTCTGTCTTCTTAATTAAGCAATTCAATTGACAATTTTTTAGTAGGTGCATCCCATTTCTCGTGCCTGTATGTTTCGGTTTCTATGTATGTCCCATTTTTTTCCCAGGAGATAATTCTACAATAGAGTTTTGGGGGTTTTGCTGGGTTCCCCATCTTAGGTCCTTGATTTTGCAGAAACTGCGAGATTTGTATCTTCAATCTGCGATAGAGCTCAGTGTATCTTCAATTAATTATCGAATCATCTTAGATTGTTTGGGAGATATATTTTATTTTCGCTGAAAAACGTCGGACGCGCTGGATAATTTTTCCTCCTGCTCCTCTTTTTTTTTGTGCCTCCTCTTAATCATCATGGACCGTGTAGCGTTAGCAGCGGGGAAGAAAAGTCGATGGAAACGAGGATCTATGGAGCACTGACCTGAGCGCTACACAGAATGGCCACACGGTTTAACGAAAAGAAAACTGAACAGTAAATTCAGTACTCAAATAAACTTCCTTCGCTGAAACGGACGCTAGTGCTATGTAATTATGTATAATACACTGAAAACTTATCATTGATAAATTGCGTAGTAGTACTCGCGGGAGGAAGAACTTGGCAAGGTCTATGCAGCTAAAATGTCCAAGAAATTTTCTCCTACTGATTAAAAAAAAGAAGAAAATTTCCAATTTCTTTCACACAGTTTCGGATAATAAAGAAAAATAAAAGTTCTGCCAAAACTGATATGAGCAAATTCTTCTAACAAGCCATTTACTGCAAATTCTTACTCTAAACTTGTGCTGTTGCAGAAAAAACTCAGATGGGTACTTCTGTGCTAGGATCGAATGAGGAGGCACACTGCTCCTTTCCTTGAATTTGCACGGACTGGAGTTATTGAGAATGGTTGATTATTTATAAATTTATAATACTGCTCTAAAAGAGTTTCTTTACACTACAATGACCATAATTTAAAAAAAAAAAAAAAGGCACGTAGGATATTACGGCTGCCGGGCACTAGCAAGAAGAGTTTCTTTCTTCGTTTCTTTTCCCCGCTGCTTTATACTAGTTGCTTCTCCTACGGACGTGGGACAACATCCGAACTGGTCGATACACAGTTCCAGTCTTCCAGACTCGTCCCCCTGATTTCCTCAATGCATCATTCTCCACGGTCACCCACTCCACTCTTTTACGTCCCAAAACATCACAAAATATTAAATTTTAAAGCCCTTCCCTCAAGTTCCCATTTTTGACCTTCCAATTCCTCTCTCTCTCTTCTTCCCCTCTTCATATCCGAGTTTCTCAATTTGTTCTCAACAAAACCCTCAGAAGATGATTTTGTGACCTGATTAATGCCCATTTATTGCAATTTGCGACACCATGGCATGGTACAGAAGATCTAGATTAGTTGATGCCTTTAAGACCTTCACTACTAAGATTGTGCCCAAAAGCCCGATCACAAACTCCCTTCCAAAGCCCTACCAGCCACAGTATGCTTCTTATACTTCCACCGGTAACACATCCAGGGCTAACGGATTTGGCCTTTGTGCACCAATTTTCAGAAACTCAGGTTTTCAATTGGGGCTCAAGCAAAATCAGTGCCGCCCTTCTTTAGGTGGGGCAAGAAGATATTACTATGTTGATCGGCACCAAATTTATCACTTTCGGCCCCGAGGGTACAAAAAATGGTTTCAGAATCCAAGAAATGTGTTCATTGTGATTTTGGTGGGTTCAGGGGTGGTGATTACTGTTTATTTTGGTAACTTGGAAACTGTTCCTTATACCAAAAGAACCCATTTTGTGCTTTTGTCCAAAGGTCTTGAGAGACAGCTTGGGGAGCATCAGTTCCAGGACATGAAAAAGGCGTTCAAGGGGAAAATTCTGCCACCCATCCACCCGGAGAGTGTTAGAGTGAGGTTGATTGCAAAAGACCTCATCGAGGCTCTGCAACGAGGGCTGAGCAAGGAGCACGTGTGGACTGATCCTGGCTATGCATCTGACCATGCATATGAGCCAGATGAGAACAGTGGACATGAGACCTTGATGGCATTGAGTGATAATATGTCTACCACTGAAGGGAAATGGAACAGGGAGGATGAGATCCTTGATGATAAGTGGGTCCAACAAAGCCGGAAGAGCGGTCAAGAGAAGGGGAAGTCACCTGCAACTGGACATTTGGAGGGTTTAAATTGGGAGGTTTTGGTGGTTAATGAACCTGTTGTGAATGCATTTTGTTTGCCTGGTGGTAAGATTGTAGTTTTCACGGGGTTGCTTGAGCATTTTAGAACTGATGCTGAGATTGCAACTATACTTGGACATGAGGTATAATTTCGTGCTTTTCGCACATTTAATCAATTAGTATTATTTTGTATTTTTGGCATATTTAATGAATTGTAATTTTGTTTCTCTTAGCACATTTAATCAAGTTGTTCTGAATTAGCTGAAACCTTTTGCTCGATAGGTTGCTCATGCTGTGGCTAGACATGCTGCTGAAGGAATTACTAAAAACCTGTGGTTTGCGATTGTGCAATTGATTTTATATCAATTTGTCATGCCTGATGTTGTCAATACAATGTCTAATCTTTTCCTACGGCTTCCTTTCTCAAGGAGGTAAATGTTTAATGTGTACGATTTGTATGGCAGCTTTTCTTTAATATAAAAGCTTCAAAGTTTGATTTGCTAACATCGTTATTGTTGTGCTAAGGACACTGGGTTCTCACATCATGTCATATCTCTATAACTTTTTGCATTGTCCTAAGATTCAAGAGCTCCCTATCAGTGATGCCAACATATGTGCCTAAAAATTTGATTTTGCAGATGGTGACCTTTTGAGCTATATGTTTGATTGCTTGTTTACATACTATCCTTACGTGCATTATGGATACTGAAAGGTGCCATGCTTTTGAGATGTAAATGTCTTAGGCTTGCAAGGTTCGCCAACTCGGCCGAGTCCGAGACGACTCGGCCGAGTCGTAACCGGAACGGTCCCTACCGTTCCGATACCGATACCCGAAACGCGGATATCACCATATCCGCGATGACTCGCTCTGACTCAACCGATATTGACCGATTCGAATCCGTGATGCATGATATCGGCCGATATACCCGAGTCAACTCGGAGTCGACTCCGATATTTTTTTAAATTATGTCTTTTTTAATATTTTCTAATTTTAATAATTTTTCAAAATTTTTGGAAACTTTAATGTGTTATAATGTTCGTATCATCCGATATTCAACCGATATGTCGCGACGGATGTGGAACAATCGAGACCGCGACGCGACCGCGACCCGCGATGGCGAACCATGCTTGCAACTGAAACCTTGTTAGAGACAAGCCTTTGGCTTCAGTTAATGTGATGCTTTGGTTGCTATTCTTATTGCTGTGCTCTTTGCTTTTTCCTTTCTCTCACACGTCTTATTATCTCTATTTATGTACCTGGGAATAACATAGGATTTTCCAGTTTTTGTTAGGAATGCTGTCTGATATATATGAGAACCATTTCTGTAGATTGATTACTTTTGGACTGCCATTCCAAATACTAAGAGTTATATTGGTCTATGTGGTAGGTTTGTGGAGAAATGTTGAATCTGTACTTTCTTTCCACTAGCTCATACTGAATGCTAAATGTTTGGAAAGTAAGAAACAGGGTATTTTCTCACTCTCCCTGCCTATACATGCTTAGAATTGTTTGATAGAGGGAGCCTTGTCGTGCCAGCTATCAGTTTAGCTATACCCATTTTTCCCTTTAAATACTGTGTTATAATCTGTATATGACTATATTCTTGTAAGTTGTTGTTTTGGAAGATGGGTAACAAGCTATTTTCAGAATTAACCTGTCAGTAATCAGTTCATTTGGCAGGATACGAGTTCAGGAAACTATTTAGTAATACAGGACATTGTATAGTGCATTTTAATCTAGATCTTCATTGAGTACCTCATCTATCACAGTTGTTGAGCCACATTACCTTAAGTTAGTCTTGCTGCATGTGACTTCATTCACAAACAATTTCTAATAAAATTGTAAAACAAAAGAGACCAAGACTAACCTTCTTGTATACAGAAAAACGAATTGTGGCACATAGAAGTATAAGAGAAGAGTGGAAAAGCACTGGGAGGCATGGAGTTATGTTCTATATATTTATGGCGTTCAAGTGCAACAAACAGGGAGGGAGAGGCGGGGTATATAGCATGGGAGAGAAGTACTTTAATCTTTGAGATTCTTGAACCAGATAAAGGTGATTGAGAGATTTTGACTGAGAGATTTTGACTGTATTTAACTTAACTTGAATATGTTTTATGGCTCAAACTTCTTGGGACCACTAGGAAAGAAGAACAATTGTGTCTTCATTCTTATAGATATTGAAAGCTCTGGAGAAACTTCTTAACAACTGCATTCAGTCTATGTCTTGGTTACTCTCTGAAGTCTGAAGTATTGCTGCACCACTGGTGACCAAAATAATGCAAACTTGTGATTGAATTTTAATTGGCTAGGCATTACTTGCTGATTAATCTGCCAGGTTTGTATTTTCATTTCTTGCCTTTGATAACCTTGTACAACTTGTTGTCACTTACATTTACGTTCCCTTGTAGGATGGAGATGGAAGCAGATTACATTGGTCTACTTTTAATGGCTTCGGCAGGGTATGATCCTCGAGTGGCTCCCAGGGTGTTTGAGAAGCTGGGTAAAGTAACGGGTGAATCAGCACTACGGGATTATCTTTCTACTCACCCGTCAGGAAAAAAGAGAGCTCAGTTATTGGCTCAAGCAAAAGTTATGGAAGAAGCCTTGCTCATATATAGAGAAGTACAAGCAGGACGAGGTATCGAGGGTTTTCTATAAGGGCCAAGACATTTACGTGTTGCAGTTTCACATTGTCAACTGTGGGTAACTTGATTGCTTGGCATCTCCCACTTACTGATGAAACTTTGAGAATCATCAAGAACTGTTTATTGATTATCTTTATGTTTTTTTTTTTCCCTATTTCCCTTCATATTCGAAATCCTTCGGTGAATTTTGTACTTGTTCCAATTTACTCACAGAAACAGAAAAATGTTCAGAAGAGGAAAAGGTGTCCGTGTGACTGACGTATCTTTGTTAATAGTAATGACTCCTAAATGAGGAGGACATGCTTCATGGCAGAATTGAACAAAGCCCCAGTAAAATTCACAGAATTGCAAAAGGTCGTTGCCTTTTTGTCAGCTATGACAGAACCAGAATATCAGTGAAATGGGGGTGACGTGTTGCTCTAATTTATTTATTTAGTTTGGTGAGATCTCCACAATCATTCTCCCTTTTTTTTTTTTTTTCCCTGTTATGAGTATATGCCAAATGGTTATGCACATAGGAACGAAGAATTCAGCTAAAAAGTGGACGACAAGATGTTGAAGAACAAGACGGCCAAAGCCGCCAGTGAAAAATTCTTGCTCATCAGCATGAAATTTGTCCAAGTCCGTGTCATCAATCGGTTGTGCGAACTCGCTACTGCTTGTCATCGTTGCGGTGGCAGGCAGCAGTAGGTGCAGTTTTGTTTTGGGGGGGGTACAATACAAGCATAGTAAGCTGCAGCGGCTCACAAGCGTACAGTTCAGACAAGTTATTGGTGAATGGAGACTGGTGAGTGCCTACAAAAGCTTTATATGCACATGTTTCAATTTCAACACAAAGCCGCTTTAGAATTCTGTGATTTACTGTAATACTTTGACCCCTCTAGTTCAACAACGGGTTGAGGAATGTGCTCGGATTTTTGTTGGCAAGGGCGCTGTCAATGTTGTTGTAAGAACTTGTATAATACATTCGATAACAGCATGCATGAATCTGTTTGTCTCAAATATTGCGGTTGGAGAGTACAAAGCCTGGATGACAGGCTCCTGGATTCCCACGGGATTGTTTTGCTTTAGTCCTTGTAACGATGATTATAGGTGTGTGTCGAAAGCAATTGTTTGCCCCTTCCGTCATTTTACAACACATAATTCATCATAGAACGGAACCCTCGTATATACTAATAATTATTTGGATGGAGGCCAAAAGGCCCGGTACACAGAGATAATGGATGCATCCATCCATCATAAGGTCCGCCCGCAGTTAAAACAGAGGTTTCAGCGGCCTCTTCGCACAGACGACATATCTTTTTCTTACTAATGGACGAATTTGGATGGAGGCTTGCCATTTGGATTTGGGTGCCAAAAGGGATCAAAATGCAGACCCACAGAAGATAGCAAGGGTGTTGCCCGTGATCCCGTGATTTTTATCTTTACGCTGAGAGCGTGCACCGCACCCTTTTCCAGCCTGTGCAGCCTCTTGTGGCCCACCGTCGTTCCGCTGGCAATCCTCTTCCCATCCGCGTACACTTCGTGCTGTCGGATCCTCTGCCCCAACCCGATCGCTTCCTGAATCCTAACCACATTGAATCTCAGCGGTCCGTCGGAGGCTCTGAATTCTATCCAGTGATGTTCTTTGTCGTCGTCATCGTCACTGGGGGCCCAGTACGTCCACAGGTGGTCCCCGTCCACGACGTTTTCTGGGCCAAAACCGCCTCCTTTACCTCCTCGTTGGCTGCTGGCAGTAACGGAACAGTTTTCAGCCAGATTGGAGGAGAATACGGTGTCAACTGCTTTTCTAAATTCTCTGAGCCTCAGAATGTCGCTTTCGGAAATGAGGCCTGTGGGATTAGGGGGCACGTTAAGGAGTAAGACGCAATTTCTTCCGACGGAATTGTAGTAAATTTGAAGGAGTTGGTGGAGTGGCTTGGGGGATTGGGATTTATGCCAAAACCACCCGGTTCGAATTGAGACGTCGCACTCGGGAGGTAGCCAGTCGGTGCCTTTGGGATCGCCGGTGTTGAGATAACTGCACCATTTTATTATCGAAAAATAAGCATTATTCGATTCGATTTGGAAAAAAAAAAAAAAATGTATCTTTTTTCTTTTGTGGATCTTACGTTACTTTTATCGTAAATGTTACTCCCCAGTCCCGGCATCTTCTTAGCTTCTTATTTTCTAGTGCCGTGTTCGCACTGTCAATGTCAATTCTTCTGATGTTTACTGATTGTATAACAGTGATTAATGGCTAAGACTGGATTATTGATTGTGCAGGATAAGAAAAATAATGCCGTTAATCATGAATAACATTAATGTTTAAAGTTATGGGTTAAAATCCATGATGTTTTGACTGCAAGCTAGAAATATTACTATTCATTTCTGTTGATGGCATCAACAGAAATGTTTTGGTTTTGTACAAATAATATCATAATATTAATAATAATAACACCTACAAATAATAATAATAATAATCTGAGCGAGAATTTAAGAATACTTTTTTTCAATCGTAATGTAAAGGTCAAGATACTGGACATGTTTACCTTGTCAATAACTCATCATCTAGAATAGAGAAAAGACAAGGAGATTCTCTGCATGATTGTCTCGCACTAAATTCCAAGTGTTATTCATTATTGACAAAATCATCAAATATTTGGCTGGAAACAAAGTTAAAGATGGATGGTCTGCCTCTTTGATTCTAAAGATTCTAAATCTCGTAGATTAATTAGCTTCTTTTTTCTTTTTCTTTTTCTTTTTTTTAATGAAAGGGAGATAGCTAGATGGAACTACTATCATGTAAGAGTTTACTTACCCGACGATACTAGCATTGCCAATTGATAAGGCAGTTCGATTAATGGTGGACCAGCATGTGCTTCCGGCGAACCCTTGCTCATTTCCGACCCACCTGACGTCCGGACCAGCATCCGAGAATATGTTGATGGAGCTCTGCAGTTCCCTCACCAATGAAAACCAGTCGCCGAAATCATACGTCATGTTTGGTGCATTGGAACCCTTGGCTCCGTCAAACCATATTTCCTTCACACTTCCGTATCTGTCATCGCCCAGTCACAACAACAATAATAATAATCAAACAAATAAACCCATAAAAATCAAACCGAAACAGTTCTGAAAAAGCGAGCGTATCGACTCACTTGCGTAGTAATTCTTGTAGCTGAGCCAGGTAGTATTCGTTGTACTCCTTATTCTTGCCGTATCTTGGATCATGACGATCCCACGGAGAAAGGTACAATCCGACGTCCACCCCGCGAGGGTTGGCTGCATTGACAAGCTCTTGAACGACGTCCCCCTTGCCATTTCGCCAAGGGCTGCTGATGACGGAATGATCGGTGTATTTAGAGGGCCATAAGCAAAAGCCATCGTGATGTTTAGCAGTAAGTATGACCAGAGAAACGCCAGCTTGAACGGCCGTATCAACCCACTGGGCGGCGTCTAGGACTGTTGGATTGAAGATGGCCGGGTTTTCTTGCCCGGTGCCCCACTCGGAGTCCGTGAATGTGTTGACTCCAAAGTGGAAAAACATGATGATTTCTCTCTGCTGCCATTTCAGTTGAGAATAGGAAGGCAGCGGAAGGATGGGAAGAGGTGGAGTTGTTGCGCTATTCGCCTGCACTTGGCTCGCAATGGTAGCCGCCGCATGCAGCGAAATGAGCAGTGATAAGACCGTGCAAGAAAAGCAGTAGTGGTCGTAGTTAAAAGGGTTAGCCATAATGTGCTTCTGAGTGATCTCTTAATCGGTTCGCACCTTATCTTTTTGTAGTGGTGGGGTGGGGACTAGTAATTACTGGTAAAGGAGAAGGAAGAGATTCTTTGAGCGTTAAAGACCCCCCCCCCCTCTTTTCTCTCCCCCAAAAAAAAAAGAAAAAAAAACTTAATAATAAAGGGTTGGAAGGAAAGCTAATGTAGAGATGTGCTGCGATGGGATTGTTCGTGTGCTTCTTCTTCCTGTTTAATTTTGGAGCTACAAATTGCAATTATTGTTTTCACGGGGTCACCTTATCTCAATCATAGACGGTTTGTCCCTGATCTGAGTATGTACTCGCTCGACTAGGTTATGGCCGGTCGTGTCGTACTTGTCTGGCCAATTTCGTTTGACACAGAGGGGATCAGAGAGAAACAGGGAGATTTGTCTCTCTCTTTTTCTTTTTTTTGGTTTGTTTTTTTCTTTTGGGGAACTAAGAAACAGGGAGATTTGTCTCGAAGCTTGTCATCGGGATATCTTCTTCTTCTGGGGTTTGCCCGTTTGAGTAGTAGTCATGCTATTCATAATGGGGTTCCAACCATGGTAAATCAAATGTCAGTAGTGTATCATCTGCTACATTGCGTCGGCTGTTGGTAGCTTAAGCAACATAAAATCACAGTTTCAAGTGAAAGTTACGTGATGAACTTGATCTTCAAATATACATACAGCGCGTAATTAGTAGTAATTAGGTGCGAGACGTGAGAACGAATCACTTTAATTTCCGGATTATGCGACACACACACACACACTATACATATATATATTGGCAAGAAACAGATTAGCTACATATTGAAGGCTGGCTTTGAAGTCTATGGAATGAAAATTGTTACATAATATATATATATATATATATATATATATATATATATATATATATATATATAGTTGGGAAAAAGAAATAGTAGTAGCATTTTTACACAAATAGAGACCAGGAGGAAAATATGGCTACGTAATTAAGTTGGAACCAAGAAAATGATAAATATCATCTATCCCTTATAGACTCGATGAATCTTAATAATTGTTTTTCATTTATATTCAAAAAAGAGACAACGACTTGGCACGACCAGCCAAAAGAAAGAAAGAAAGAAAGAAGCTCATGATGAAATTAGAGCAAGCACCAAATATTTACCTGAATGATGACAAGATAAACGCTTTCAATGCGCTCTAGAAATCACAGAATCATCATCAGCTATTGAGATCTTAAGCTTGAAAACTACAATCAATACTTACAAATCTTTTTCTTGGTTCCACTGCCACACAAATCTTTTACTTCAAACATCCTTCCAATATTACGCTCATTTACAACAAATATAAACAGGATTAAGCGACCAATAAGTGTTAAGTACAAAGCTTGATCACCGTCGTCTATTTCATCTTTTCATTCTTCCAAACAGTGTTTGTAACTTTTTTTTAAGTTCCGATGCCATCATCTTTTCAAGTCTCATTTTATTGCACGTACGCTAACTGTGCCAATGTTGATCATCACTAATTAATTCAGTACTCACATGGCTGCTTAAAAAGGTATTAGGGTTTTCCTTTCATAGATCACCTCAATTCCTTTAATCAATCGGAATACATTTTCTATTTCTTCATCAAATGCGATCAAGCAAGGAAATCATAAGACGAACTTCAGTCATATACAAGTACATTCTTTTTGCAGATGCAGCCAGCCAAACATGTCTAGGATTTATCAGCATTAAATATAATAATGCCAAATAGAGAAAAGATGTTAACACGATGTCAAGATATAATAATGCCATTTGCAAGTACATTGAGAAAAAAATCTAAGGGTTGTGCCAGATCACTCCCTTGGTCTAGTTAGGTCTGTATACCCACAGCCTCCTTAGGCTCTCCCTCCCCCTAGATTAGGATAGAGTAGGTTATACAAATGTATCGTTGCTGACAAAAAAAAAAAAAAAAAAAGTACATTGAGAACACGTGCAATTATAACGAGATTAATAATCTTGATCGGGAAAGATACCCTGCAAGTAATTTTTGAAATTTGGGCACCCTTCATTAATTAATTGGAATTAATGACATTAAATAATTTGAGCTTCACTTGAAAAAGGTTAATGGGAACGCTACTTGCAAAACTCTTTTTTAAGTATCAACATATTAAATCCCAACTCTTATCACAATTGGAAAAAATGTACGCGTATTGAACTGAAGTACACTTGAGCAAAGTTAATCAGGAAAAGAATGTATTATACAGTTCTTCAAAAACTCATGAGATAGGACGAAGCTGATACAACAACATAAAACAAGTAAAGGCAAAGTATCTTGACCAAAGAAAAAAGGGGGGCATAGCAAGTGGCCCAGCCCAACGGATACTCACCACTCCGAGTCTAACGGGCTTGGCGTCCAAAATGCCCCAAAGGCAAACATAAATAGATCGAACGCATCCGTTTTTGGATTCTGGGCCGTTTGGAACCCCGTTATGTTTTGAGCAGCCAGGAGGCCCAGAACCAAAACAAACCAGAATTGGCCAGTTAGCACGGTTCACCCGATCGAAGCTTTGCGCATGCAATCAGTGTTCACGTAAAACTTAATGGTCGACCTATTAAATGGGCATTACGAGGACATAAAATTTGTCAAATCCAAGAGAGAGATGGTAATACTAATACTTTTTTCCAACAACAAATAATATTTGTAAGTAAGCTTAATCTATTCTATTCTAACATTTGTAAGAATATTTGTAGGTAAATTTAATCTATCCTATTATAGCATTGATAAGGTTGCGTAAGGGACTAAAACTAAACTAAAGAGGTGTTCTGACATCTCATTTCAAAATTTTTTATTGTAATGAGAGTTCGAACTCCCGATCTACGGTCCAAATAATGACTTACTCCCTTTTTTATAGTCACTAGGCCGAAGTTTAGTGGTTGAAATAGTAATACTAATGCGCCCTTCGATTGTTTTGGCCGCCAGCCTCTCCTGTAACATAAAACCGAGCAAGTGGCAGACCCATCATCCGCTGAAAAACCCTTATTCGGCTTTTCTCTCCATCCACTAGCAATCTGAGAATTATGAACTCTTTTGTCCACAAGGAACCTGTTGATGCTCTAATTCAGGTTCCAAAACAGCCGGGTTTGATGCCTGTTAGAGAGGGTGGCCAAAAAAATTATGGTGGCTAATCATTATTTTGACAGGGCTAGAAAGGTAGAGTTAACCACTTCCAAAGACATATATATATATATTTTTGGGACAAACATGTGCACATGTTTAATTCAAGTTTTCTATCTTATATTTTCTTTCAAAACAATAGAAATATTATAACCAAACTCTTATTGATATAGTTGGTTAATTCTAGCTAGTTCCCTCACGCTTAATCCTTATTATATACGAGTACGAACACAACCTAAGCAGGGAGACAGTCAATGCCTCAATGGTATTATTACATGATACGCGAAACTCTTTCTGAGTCTATTCAGATTCAAGGATTACCAAGACACAAACCAAATTCCATAATTGAGGGTCACAAAACCAACTATTATTATATTACCCTATGTGACAATAAAATGTTTCCATATAGAACTAATTGAGGTGTTCTAGATCTTTGACTCCCTTCCCGCTGCTACCCAACTCATCATTCCTCCCTAATTAATCCGTTTGACCAACTGTAGGTCTGCAACATTTAATGCTTGTGTACTTTTAATTTTTTTTCGTTAGTCGTACTTCATCAAGACAATCTACAGCTCTCCGCGGTTTGACTTTTGGAAAATTAATGCACATATTTTGATAAACGTGTGTGGAGCTGCTGGAGCAGCCGGACGAGAATTCATTCATTCAATAATCCATAGAGGAATGCTCTCTGTCTCTCCCTCGCAAGATTCATACGACATCAGTAGCCAAAAGAGGGCTGGATGATTCACACATCAGCCGAGCACTTGTTGTTGTTGTTTGCCTATATTCATGGTCAACAGTTGCTGGTTGACTGGATAGCGCATACCATACCCTCCTGTCGGTCAAGAAATACTTAACTAATAAGGTGCATGCACTGCAGAACCTTCCTTCACCGGCACCGCTAGCCATAGCCCGAAGTATGCATGCGACGGTATCCACTTAAACCTTTATGATCAGATCGTTTTTAAATATATATATTTTTTCCAATGTGCAATTATTGATAACTCAAGAAAGCTACTACTAGGCTGATATTATCAAATCTTCCTTGAATATTCCTGAGTGCCTTCAGAATTCAGAGTTCGGCATAGGCTTCAAAATCTTCACAGCTTGTTCTCGCAATGAATTTTGCTTCCCAACTGCGCAAATCTCATTGTCCTAACTGACGCACTTAATCCGCTTTACTCCGCCTTTTACAGAGAGAAGGAACCCGTTCGTTGTGAAGTCATGGAAATGTGTATATATATATAGCAGCACCCTCCTATTCTAATATAATCGCATCTCCACAGATATTTACAGTCTGAAACCACAAAATTCCTGCGTTACCTCTTTCTCTCTCCCTGCAGCTTAATTAATCACCTCTCCCTTATCAGGATTGAAATTACTAATGGAGTTGATGAAATTTGTTGTTCTTCTCGTCTTGTCCTGCATGGAAATGCTGTTTCTCTTTCAAGAGTGGGGAACACTATTCCACTTCATTGCTCTTTGTTGTCTCCTTCTGTTCTGCAGTTCCCAAGTTTATCCTTCAAGCCATTCACCAGTATACCTAGTGGATTTCTCATGCTTGAAGCCACCAAGTTTCTGCAGGGTACCTTTCTCCACCTACCTCGAGCATGCTCAAATGTTTGACTTTTTGGACCATCAAAGCAGAGCTTTCATGGCTAAAATCTTGATTCAATCAGGACAGGGTGAACGAACCTATCTTCCCCCAGCTTTACACTACATCCCACCCAGATCAAGCCATCAAGATGCCACTGGAGAAGTACACATGGCACTCTTCCCAATCTTTGATGACCTCTTGTCCAAAACCAGACTCTCTCCACGAGATATAGACGTATTAATTGTCAACTGCAGCGGCTTTTGCCCTGCTCCATCTCTCTCATCCATCATTATCAACAAGTATCGCATGAGAGAAGATATTAAGAGCTTCAATGTTTCTGGTATGGGCTGCAGTGCAAGTGCATTAGCTATTGACATGGCTCAAAGCGTTCTCAAAACTCACAAGAATTGGAATGCTGTTATTCTCAGCACCGAGATTCTGTCAACCGGGTGGTACCCCGGAAAAGAAAGACACATGATAGTCCTAAATTGCCTCTTCCGCATGGGAGGTGCTGCAATCTTGTTGACCAACAGAAGAGAAGCCAAAAGGGCATCCAAATATAAGCTACTCTTGAGCCAAAGAACTCAAAGAGCCTTTGATGACAAGGGTTATTATTCCGCCATCCGCGAAGAGGACTCCAGAGGACATACTGGGGTTACGCTGAGGAGGGATTTACTGCATGTGGCCGGAGAAACTTTACGGTCCAACATTTCGATTCTTGGTGCAAGAATATTGCCTTATACGGAACAAATTTGGTATGCAGTCTCAGTCTTTCGGAAGAAGTTTATGGACAAGGCCACAGAGATTTACGTGCCTAATTTCAAAACAGTGATACAACATTTCTGCTTGCCAACTTCTGGGAAGCCGGTTATCGGAGAGATCGGAAAAGGTCTGAAACTTGGAGAAAGGGATATGGAGCCTGCTTTGATGACATTGCATAGGTTTGGGAATCAATCTTCTTCTTCATTGTGGTATGAGTTGGCCTACATGGAAGCCAAGGGAAGGGTGAAGAAAGGTGACAGAGTGTGGCAGCTTGGAATGGGAAGTGGGCCTAAATGCAGCAGTCTGGTCTGGGAGTGCATCAGGCCCATGTCATCCGATGCCGAAATAGGCCCATGGGCTGACAGCCTTGAAGGCCATCCTATCTCGGCTGCCAACGAACGTCATACTGGTGGTCAGAATTCAGCAAATAAAAGTCGGTAGGTATTTGGTCCTTCGGTATGGAAAAGAACGATTTTATCCGTTTAGGAATTCAAGAAACTGGGAGGGAAACGAAGCGAAAGGAATTGGAGGAGTTTGATTTTTCTTCTTTGGATTAATTCTTGAGGAAAAGAAAAGGATGGAATGGATCTAGGGAGAGGGAAAGTTCTGGGGTGAATTCGTATGTATGGTATAGGCAAGGAAATTGCTTTGCCTAAAGAATGTTTGCAAGTACAAGGGAAAAGAAAGACCAAGACCACGCTATCGGTGGCGCCTCCTAGAAGGCGTGATAGTCTCCTTCTAAATCTGCACGTGCTTGAGGCGTGATCCATGCTTTCAAGTGTCCCCTCATTAAAGTCGCGAAAATCCTATCCGTCTGGTAGGCGTATTGACACGCATTTCTTGGAGCTCTCTTCTACTTCTTGCTGGAGATTTTGTTTTCAAATTACACCACGGACCTTCAAATGATAGTGTAGCATAGAACATGCCAAAGCCAGTCTCATGGCATCTTGTGAGAAATTTTGATTTGTTTTATCATAGAATTATCAAATGCTCAGTAAAATGCTAAGTAAATTAAAACAATATTATACAGTCTATTTTATACACAATATAGATAATTATTATTTTATCCTGGGCATATTTATAATTTAGCACCCTGCGCTAGCATGGTGATCATCTGCTAGTCGTTTAAAATGGGGACTGGCTTCTGATTGCCTTCGTCCTTCGTTCTTCATTTCCTTCGAAGTCCTAAAGGCGAAAGTTGTTGAATCAGGCACAGTTGTCGACAAAATTATCGAGCTTTGGCTCAGTGGCCATCGAAAAGGGATTGAGGGTGCATTTGATAAAATTGAAATTTAAAAATTGAAATCTAAAATTTAAAATATAAAATTCGAATTTATTAAGTTATTGAATAGCTAAATATTAAATCTAATATATTTAAGTGTATGTCACATTTAGTGATAAGCGAATGGTTTATCACTTATTTTTTGGAGCAAGTTTTGTCTAGAAAATTTAGTACTACCACTTAATTAATTCAAATGTTTAATTTTTTGTATCAAACGTGTCTGAACATAGTAAAATCTGAATCCATTAAATTTAAGTATTAAATGGAATTATCAAACAAGGTCTAAGTCCCTCTTTGAGCTATAAGTCAGAGGTTCGAACTCCACCTGCAATGAAAAAAAAAATTCAAAAGAAGTGTGAAAACACCGCTTTGATCTAGTCAGATTTGTATACTTATTAATCTCTTATACATTTTTCTTGGACTCCCCTTCCAATAGAATATGATAGATTAGGTTGCTAGCCCTTCTTAGACTTCCCCTCTTAGTAGAATAAAATAAATTGTGTTATAAGAATGTTATCGTTGCAGGAAAAAAAAATTTTGTTGCAGATTTAAAAAAAAAGGTACAGTTGTCGACAGATGACGTGCATGATTTAGCTGTTAGCATTTACGTGTGATTGCCGAGAACCATTTTAGTGGCGAAAAAAACTGAATAAAGGGTCCAAGACGCTAAATTATTAACAAAAGACGAGCCCCGACGAGAATAGAGTTGGATGGCATTATGAGGGGGCGATGGGGATAGTCCCTGCTGCAGCTATGATCATGAATACTCTGGCTACGCATTGATGGCCCTCTCAGATATAGGCAGTGGAAGAAGTGGACGACGTCACATGGAATGAATGAAGAGGGAAGAAGAAGCAGATTGTCTGCGGTTGAGTTAATAACTGCTGCGGCCACTACTGCATCATTTGGAATTTGGAGACTCTGCCCCTTCATTTAATGTCGAATTTGTTGCATAGCGGTGGTTTTGTAATTTCCTTGTACTACTAATTCACTCTAACGTAAGGGCTCCTGCATGTTTATTGCAAAATTATTTACAGCAATTGATTTTAAAAAAATCTTGTTTTATTTGCTCTCTAATTGGAGGGGAAGTTCTTTTCTGTTGAAGAACTTTTGGTTAAAGGTTTGGGAATGGGAGTTTCAATCAAAAGCATCCAGGTAAGCAAATTGATTGGCCTAGCTGCTTCATTAGATATGCAGATGGAGACGAATTATGAAGAAGAAGATCATCCAATCCTTGCTGCCCGGTACTCTGCTACCTATAATCTTGTACTAGTTGTCAATTAGCCATCCAGTCTAGGAGGCTTTGAGATGCATTATTATGTTCCAGGACGGTCCAATTCACTCTCTCGCAAAGGCAATATGCAGAATTTGCATTAACAACACGAGTGCTCAAATTTCTGAAAATTATGCCCCTAGAACGATGGGGGACCCTATCCCACATGCTATGATCTCACCCTCATGGGGGTAGATATTTCATAATGTTGATTGTTGGACTTGGACCCACGATTCGTTAAAATTTGTATTTCAGTACTACGTTGAAAGTTGTAAAGAGGAACCAAAATAATAATAATGATAAAAATCTTTCTTTTTTTTTTTTTTTGGGGTGAAAAGATGGAACCTGAAATCCCTGTACATAAGACTTGCGAATAGTAACCCTTCCTAATATATAGTCTACAACAGAGTATTCTCCTTCCGCAACCTTTTAATCGTTTCTTCCATTCGATTTAACCTTCTCGATGGGTCAGGAATGATAACTCCTGATGTTTCACATATTCGTTCATCATCATCATCATGTCAATCCCCCTAATATAGTCATTTTTGCTCGTATTCCACAGTACACTGTCGTTGAGGAAAAAGGGGAGAGCTAGTGAGAGCTTGATCGGTTCTGACACCATTCCACCAATGTGCCTGCGGTTTAGTCTAGATTTTGTCGCTTAATTGGATGTAGTATTGTGAAAAATTTTCCCTTAATTTGGAAACGATGAGGGACTAAATGTGCTTTTACCGAAACAATGGGGATAAAAATCGGCCCACTACCAAACATGGTTCGAAGTCTCGGTTGAGACCGAGCCGAGTCGTCACCGTCTCGGCCCTTACCGATATGATATCGTGACGAAACGATATCGAAATACTTGACTCGTCGAGAAATCGGCCGAGTCGTCACCGCGACGGATTGACTCGGCCGAGTCACACCGAGTCTGTCCGAGTTATCCCGAGTCAATACGAGAAATCAGCCTAATCACACTGCGGCGGATTGACTTGGCCGTTTCTTTTGCTATTTTTTAATTATTTTTATTCAGCATACTTTTTTATATTATTAACAATTTTTACAATATTAAATACTTTAAAATTTGCGTCTCACCGAGATCGCGACCGATATGCCGAGACCGATATGAAACGTTTCGGGCCGCGATCGCGACCGCGACCGTGACTTTGAACCATGCTACCAAACATTGAGGAGGATGAAAAGTGCACTTTCCACCAAAATAGTTTCTGAGGAGAACTCCCGCAGCTACCATCATATAATCGCGCAAGGCAGGCAAGACTAGCATAGATGCAGAACAACTCAAATGGCTGGTTCAGACTTCAGAGGGAGGACCATAACCAATAACTACACATCACCAGCCAGAAGTAAAGCCCCGTACTTCCTACTACAGAATACCGACATTCATGAGACAACTACCATCTTAATTACCTGCACAATGAGACGGAACCAAAGGTCCCTCACCCTCGATATTTTATTTCCAAGATCACTTCTCCGTTCCCTCTTCTTCCCCCACCATTCTTCTTCATTCTTTCAACCCTATTTCTTCCTTTTCAACAAAAATACCAGAGAAAATGGTTGCATTTTTAGGCAAACGGTTGCTCCTCTTTGTATCAAGCTATCTTGCTTTCAGCTTTTTAACATGCACTAGCAACAAAACTTCCACCACAACAACATACATAGTGCAAATCGATAAATGGGCAAAACCAGCACTGTTTGTCGACCATGTGCAGTGGTACTCATCCATAGTAAAATCTGTAACTTCCAAACCAAGCAAAGTAGATGATTCAGAAGATGAAGATAGGATAATTTACACTTACCATACTGCTTTTCATGGCATTGCTGCTCGGCTCAACCAGGAGGAAGTGGAGAGACTGCAGGAAAAACATGGTGTGATGGCTGTTTTTCCTGAGACTGTATACCAGCTCCACACAACCAGAAGTCCCCTGTTCCTTGGGCTCGAAAACAGATATGGTACAAGTGTCTGGTCTGATAGACTGTCACAAAGTGATGTCATTGTGGGAGTGCTAGACACCGGGATATGGCCAGAGAGCCCAAGCTTCAATGACACAGAAATGGGACCAGTGCCAGGTCACTGGAAAGGAAAATGTGAGATAGGCCGTGCTTTTGACAGGCATCATTGCAACAGAAAGATAATCGGCGCTAGAGTGTTCTACCGCGGCTATGAGGCAGCTTCAGGCAAGATCAATGAACGAGATGAGTACAAGTCCCCAAGGGATCAAGATGGCCACGGCACTCATACTGCTGCAACAGTTGCAGGCTCAGCTGTTCACGGTGCAAATCTTTTCGGCTATGCTTATGGCACTGCACAAGGGATGGCCCCTGGTGCGAGGATTGTCCCTTATAAAGTTTGCTGGACTGGAGGGTGCTTTAGCTCAGACATTCTTTCTGCAGTTGATCAAGCCGTGGCTGATGGAGTAAATGTTCTATCCATCTCTTTGGGAGGAGGAGTTGCATCTTATTACCGTGACAGTTTGGCAGTAGCAGCATTCGGTGCTATGGAGAAGGGAGTTTTTATTTCGTGCTCAGCTGGAAATGGAGGGCCTGATCCGGTTAGCCTTACCAATGTATCACCATGGATCACCACAGTTGGAGCTAGCACAATGGACAGAGACTTTCCAGCCATTGTCAAGCTCGGGACAGGTGAAATCTTAACTGGAACTTCACTTTATAGAGGCAGAAGAACTCTGTCTACACAGAAGCAATACCCTATAATTTACCCAGGAAGTAATTCGAGCAGCCCCACACCTAGCTCACTGTGCCTAGAAGGAACTTTGGACAGCCATGCTGTTGCTGGAAAAATTGTAATATGCGACCGGGGCATAAGTCCTCGAGTTCAGAAGGGTCAAGTGGTGAAAGATGCCGGAGGAGTTGGCATGATTCTGTCTAATACTGCCGTTAACGGAGAGGAGCTGGTTGCAGATAGTCACCTTCTCCCTGCAGTCGCAGTTGGTGAGACGACAGGTAAACTGATTAAACATTATGTTTCAAGGGATCGAAAGGCTAGTGCAACTTTACTATTTCTTGGGACCAAGGTAGGGATCAAACCCTCGCCAGTGGTGGCTGCTTTTTCATCCAGAGGACCAAATTTCCTCTCACTGGAGATCCTGAAGCCAGATGTGGTGGCACCAGGAGTGAATATCCTTGCAGCATGGACAGGTGATACAGGTCCATCAAGTTTGCCAACTGATCCTAGAAGAACAAGGTTCAATATATTGTCTGGAACTTCCATGTCATGTCCACATGTGAGTGGGATTGCCGCACTGCTGAAGGCCAGGCACCCTGACTGGAGTCCAGCTGCAATCAAATCAGCACTCATGACAACGGCTTATGTCCACGACAATACCTTTCATCCCCTGAAAGATGCCTCCACAGGTGTGCCCTCCACCCCTTATGACCACGGTGCAGGTCATATAAACCCATCGAAAGCCCTTGATCCAGGCTTGATCTACGACATAGGGGCACAGGATTACTTTGAGTTTTTGTGTGCACAGGGTTTGACTCCTTCCCAGCTGACAGCTTTCGCTAAGTTCTCCAACAGAAAGTGCCTTCAACATTTTGCCAATCCTGGTGACCTAAACTACCCAGCTATTTCGCCTGTTTTCCCAGAAAACACGAAGGTTTCAGTTCTAACCCTCCGTAGAACAGTCACCAATGTTGGTCCTCCCAACTCAAATTACCATGTTGCAGTTTCACCATTCAGGGGTGCTCTTGTAGAGGTCGATCCAAGAACGCTAAATTTTACCGGAGTACACCAGAAATTATCTTACAAGGTTACGTTTAAAACAAGATCTCGGCAAACAGCACCAGAATTTGGGCACTTGACATGGAAAAGTAAGGAACACAAGGTAAGAAGCCCGATTGTAATCACATGGCTGCCTCCACTATAAATCATGTTGCCTAATAGTCAACATGAAGGATGTTGCACAATAAGCATATGTTATAAAATTGAAAATTTTGTTTTTTTTTTCAGTGATAAAGTTGCATTCATTCTTAGGAGGATAACAATTTCATATCACAAATTCTTCGCTGAATCTAAATTGGCTACATATATCAGGCATTTACAATCTCATATACGGGCATCTGAAATTGCTCAGTAAAAAGTGAAATTCACCAGATTTTGTGATCTCAGGTTCTTCTCAAGCCTTGCTAACTGTGCCTGATGATGACGAAAGAGGCAAAAGCATGATAATACTTGAATAACACATTCTAAAAAAGAGCAAGACAAGTAAGACCAACAATTCGTATTCGCATTTAGAACCGCAACAAACACCACATTCTGTGCATGCGTATAATTATCCCAAATTTTAAGCATTAATAATTATAAACTCTTTGTCCAACAGCAATTTACAAAAGATCCACTAATAAAGTGTGAGAGGTGTAGCAGTGTGATGGTACTCCAATCACACGAACTCAGTTTGAAGACCTTGGGTACAAGCTGCAATCACAGAAGGGGACAGCTTGGCCTCCATGGATCCATTTACAAAAGAGTAGACAGTACATGCAAATGTAAAAGCGCATAAATACACATTTCTTCTTAAAAAGCTAGACCAAGGACAGTGGGACACATAGCTAGCCAGGAGGAAATGGAGTCACTAAATAACTTTTCAAACAGCTAGCCGGTGGGACATATTCTATGATATTTTCTTTCAACAGCAACTAAGTAGGAAAATTGCCAAAAATTTCAGATTATTGACTATGCTAAGGTTTGTTTGGACAGAGAATTATTTGCCAAAATTTATTTGTTTACATCATTATTACAATTTCCAACACACCTTTTTATCTTCCCAATTACCTTTTTATCTCACATACATCACATTACAAAAAGTGTTATAGTAAAAATATCTCAAATAATTTACAATCCAAACAGAGCAGTGCCTGTCACCAGGTTGCATGTCTTTTAATTGTATACAAACAAGTAGCATTATCGGCCTATAAATTTTGAACTAACCAATCTATTATCACGTGCTAAGTCGTAATGGAGTTTAAGGTCCTACATTTTGTAGGTATGTATTTTGAATGCTCAGGAATATAGATCCTGTTGATCCTACATTTTGGATTAAAAGTTTTCTAATGACTTCAAATGTCCAATGGTTGGTTATTCATGATCAAGATTGAAATCAGCAGAAATAGACTTTTCCCCTGGTTGGGGCTCCAGGCTCCAGTCTCAAAGTAGAAGAGCAAACCTGACTCGCTGCATTCCAATCTGTTGAATTCAAAGCCAAGCCTCAATTGATGACTTTTTCAAGCCAAAATTGAGGACTTTGAATTCTTTGGCCTAAATTTCTAAATCCCACATCGGTTAAGTTTAACATTTGAGAGGTTGTTTGAGAACTATAAATAGCTCTCAAACAAACCAATTCAAGTACACCAAGCAAGAGCCAATAACTTGCTTTCTTCTCTCTCTTTGTAATATTTCTTCTAGTGAAATATTAAATTGTCGGTAGTGTCCGAGGACGTAGGCAAATTAGCCGAACCTCGTTAAATTCTGGTGTTCTATTTTATTGTCTATTTAGTAGCTATATTTGTAGGTATATTTGTAGTGAGTTATTGTGCAATTAAGTGCATATATAGGTGATTCTGTCTAGGAAATTGGTACTTAAGCAGGCCAGTGTGCCTCACCAAATATTTCCTGGGAATTACCATTTTGCAATTTTAGGTACAATAATTTACTCGTTATACCTTAACTTTGGTAGGGCTTCCGCAACAATTGGTATCAGAGCTCGAGGTTTCTTAGTATGCTCTGTGGTTGCAGCATGGTCTGATCTTCCACATCAGAAAAGATTTCTTGGGCTATTGTTACTCTACATTTAGGAGCTACTAAATATAATTTGTAGAGATGGCCGAAAGTAGATCTTCATCTACAATGCAAGCATCAACAAGCTCGTCATTATCTATTATGGCGAGAAATGTTATGACGAATACAAAATTAAATGTGGAGACATTTGATGGTACCGGTCATTTCGGCATGTGGCAAAGTGAGATTCTAGACGCGCTCTTTAATCAAGGTCTAGACATTGCCATCGAAAAAGAGAAACCAGAAGAGATTGAAGAGAAGGAATGGAGGACGCTAAATCGTTTAGCGTGTGGTACAATTCGATCGTGTCTTTCAAGGGAACAAAAATATGTGTTCTCAAAAGAAACCTCTGCAAATAAATTATGGACTGGATTGGAGGAGAAGTTCTTGAAGAAAAATTGTCAGAACAGGCTCAACATGAAGAAGCGTTTATTTCGCTTCACTTATGTTCCTGGCACAACTCTAAGTGATCACATCACTAATTTCAATTAGTTAATCACTGATCTGATGAATTTAGATGTGACATTTGAAGACGAAGATTTGGCTCTCATGTTGTTGGGATCTCTTCCTGAGGAGTTTGAGCATCTTGAAACAACTCTACTCCATGGGAAAGCTGAGGTGTCCCTCAGTGAAGTTAGCTCTGCCCTGTACAGCTATGAGCTCAGAAGAAAAGACAAGCAAAATAGCAGAGATGGAGCAGCAGAAGCTCTGGTAACTAGAGGACGCTCACAAAACCAGAGAAAGGGGACGAGAAGAAGATCCAAGTCAAGAGCCAGACTAAGTAAAGATGAGTGTGCCTTTTGCAGAGAGAAAGGGCACTGGAAGAAGGACTGTCCAAAACTGAAGGGTAGACCTGACAAAGAAAAAGCTGTTGCGGATTCAAATGTATCTGAGTGCATTGATCAAAACTCAGATTTTTCATTAGCTGTCATGCCTACTGGTCATTCTAGTACATGGCTATTGGACTCAGGTTGTAGCCATCATATGACGTCCAATAGAGAATGGTTCTTTGATTTCAAGGAAAAAGAAGGTGGAGTCGTCTACACGGCAGATGAGACCACATTAGCAACAAATGGGGTTGGTTCAATTCGGCTGAGGAATCAGGATGGATCAATTAAGATTCTAACTGATGTCCGATATGTGCCAGAATTGAAAAAGAACCTCATTTCTGTGGGAGTACTAGAATCAATGGGCTACAAGGTGTCGGCATATAATGGAGTGATGAAAATCATTTCAGGTGCATTGGTGCTGGTGAAAGGAATCCGGAAAAATAATAACTTGTATTACTATCAAGGTAATGCAGTTGTTGAAGTAGCGGCCGTGGCTTCCAGTGATGATCGAGAATTGAAAGTAACCAGATTATGGCATATGCGCTTAGGGCATGCCGGAGAAAAATCTTTGAATCTTCTGATGAATCAAGGACTATTAAAAGGAGCCAGTGTTTGCAAGTTAGATTTTTGCGAGCATTGTGTCAAAGGAAAGCAGACAAGGGTAAAATTTGGCACTGCAATTCACGATACCAAGGGTATTTTGGATTATGTGCACTCTGATGTGTGGGGACCTTCCAAAACAACTTCTTTGGGAGGCAAGAATTATTTTGTTACCTTTGTCGATGACTTCTCTCGAAGAGTATGGGTGTATACTATGAAGGCGAAAAGTGAAGTATTGGGAATTTTCATCAAGTGGAAAAAGATGGTGGAAACTCAAACAGAAAGAAAGATCAAACGCCTTCGAACAGACAACGGAGGTGAATACACTAGTGATCCGTTCATGGAGGTCTGTGAAAATGAAGGCATTGTTCGGCACTTCACAGTCAGAGATACACCACAGCAAAACGGGGTGGCAGAGCGTATGAACCGGACATTGGTGGAGAAAGTTCGGTGTATGTTGTCCAATGCTGAGTTGGGCAGACAATTTTGGGCTGAGGCCTTAGCATATGCAAATCACCTCGTTAATCGCTTACCATCAACTGCTATTGGCGGCAAAACGCCATTAGAGAAATGGTCGGGAAAACCTGCTACAGATTATGATTCCTTACATGTGTTTGGTTCTACTGCATATTATCATGTTAAAGAATCAAAGTTGGATCCAAGGGCGAAGAAGGCGCTCTTTATGGGGATCACAACAGGCATTAAAGGTTATCGCCTTTGGTGTCCCGAAACGAAAAAGATAGTTTTCAGCAGGGATGTCACCTTTGATGAATCTACCATGTTAACAAAGGTAGATGTACAGCAGAATGATAGTACTCCCCAACAGGTGGAGAGCACTCCTAAGCAGATGGAGTTTGAAAGAAGCATTATCAGACCAGCAGTGGATATCGGAGTAGATGAAAGGACTCCTATGGTAGAAGAAGAATCAACTGAAGAAAATGTTCCAGTTGAAGAACTTTCACAGCAACATGAATCAATTGCAACCAGTAGGCCAAAGAGGACAATCAGAAAACCTGCTCGTTTTGCTGATATAGTGGCCTATGCATCCCCAACCATAAATGTTGATATTCCTGCCACTTTCAATGAAGCAGCTCAAAGTTCGGATAAAGAAAAGTGAAGGATTGCAATGGATGAAGAAGTACATTCCCTTCATAAGAATCAAACATGGAGGCTAACCAGTCTTCCAAAGGGAAAGAAGGCAATCGGATGCAAGTGGGTATATGCAAAGAAGGAAGGATTTCCTGACAAGTCTGGTGTTCGCTACAAAGCAAGATTGGTGGCTAAAGGCTACGCTCAGAAGGAGGGAATTGATTACAACGAAGTGTTTTCTCCAGTCGTGAAACATTCCTCCATCAGAATTTTATTGGCTTTGGTAGCACAATTGGATCTGGAACTTGTCCAATTAGATGTAAAAACTGCGTTTTTACATGGTGACTTGGAAGAGGAAATCTACATGACTCAGCCAGAAGGATTCAAAGTTGCTGGTAAAGAAAAGATGGTATGCAAGCTTGACAAATCGTTGTATGGATTGAAGCAGTCTCCAAGACAGTGGTATAAGCGATTTGACAAGTTTATGATGGGGCAAAGGTACACAAGAAGCAAATATGATGATTGTGTATATTTGCGCAAGCTACGAGATGGATCCTACATATATCTTCTTCTTTATGTTGATGATATGTTGATAGCTTCCAAGGATCAAGGTGAGATTGAAAAATTGAAATCTCATTTGAGTCGGGAGTTTGAAATGAAGGATCTCGGCGAAACCAAGAAAATTCTCGGCATGGAGATAAGTAGAGATAGAAGATTGGGGAGGCTTTATTTGACACAGAAAGAGTATCTTAGTAAAGTATTAAAGAGGTTTGGTATGAATGAAAAGACTAAACCTGTTAGTACTCCACTTGCTCCTCATTTCAAGTTTAGTGCATCGTTATCTCCAAAGAATGATGCAGAACGAGAATATATGGCAAAGGTACCGTATGCAAATGCGGTGGGTAGCTTGATGTATGCTATGGTGTGTACAAGGCCCGACATTTCACAAGCAGTTGGAGTTGTGAGCAGGTACATGCATGATCCTGGCAAGGAGCATTGGCAAGCTGTGAAATGGATTTTACGGTATATTTTGAACACCGTAGATGTTGGATTAGTATTTGAGCGGGATGAGAAGATTGGTCAAGGCGTAGTTGGATATTGTGATTCCGACTACGCAGGAGATCAAGATACACGTCAATCAACGACTGGGTATGTTTTTACACTTGCTAAGGCACCAGTCAGTTGGAGGTCTACCTTACAGTCAACAGTTGCTTTGTCTACTACAGAGGCGGAGTATATGGCAGTTACGGAAGCTGTTAAGGAAGCAATTTGGCTTCATGGATTGCTTGATGAATTGGAAATTGGACAGAAGTCTATCAAAGTTCATTGTGATAGTCAGAGTGCTATTCATTTAGCAAAGAACCAAGTTTATCATGCAAGGACGAAGCATATCGACGTACGGTATCATTTTGTGAGGAAGATTTTGGAAGATAGTACGATACTACTTCAAAAGATTCAGACCAAGGAGAATCCTGCTGATATGCTTACGAAGGTTGTGACAACTATCAAATTCCAACATTGTTTGAATTTGATAAATGTTGTGCACGACTTGAAGATTGGCGCTTGACAACGCATTTGAAGACACCACCGAATTTGAGGGAAAAAAAATTTGTATTTTTGGTGGGATTAGAAATTATGCCAAGGTGGAGATTTGTTGAATTCAAAGCCAAGCCTCAATTGATGACTTTTTCAAGCCAAAATTGAGGACTTTGAATTCTTTGGCCTAAATTTCTAAATCCCACATCGGTTAAGTTTAACATTTGAGAGGTTGTTTGAGAACTATAAATAGCTCTCAAACAAACCAATTCAAGTACACCAAGCAAGAGCCAATAACTTGCTTTCTTCTCTCTCTTTGTAATATTTCTTCTAGTGAAATATTAAATTGTCGGTAGTGTCCGAGGACGTAGGCAAATTAGCCGAACCTCGTTAAATTCTGGTGTTCTATTTTATTGTCTATTTAGTAGCTATATTTGTAGGTATATTTGTAGTGAGTTATTGTGCAATTAAGTGCATATATAGGTGATTCTGTCTAGGAAATTGGTACTTAAGCAGGCCAGTGTGCCTCACCAAATATTTCCTGGGAATTACCATTTTGCAATTTTAGATACAATAATTTACTCGTTATACCTTAACTTTGGTAGGGCTTCCGCAACACAATCATCATGCTATATTTCTCCAGCTCATGGGTGCCCCCTTGTTTTGTTCATCCTACAAACAGCGCCCATCAATTACCACCCTTGGAAATTTGACAAATCGGTTGACCAAGATAAGTTTCCAGAAAAAAAAAAAAGAAAGAGAGACAAAATCAGCCAAATTGGAATCATCCAAAATGGCAAAACTACCCAGCGCCTCAAGTTCCATAGCAAAATAGGGGAAAAAAAGATTCGTTTATTCATCCAGGATATAATGCACTTGCTCGCTTTCCTGCTATGCAGCGTAGTAACAGCCTCTGATTTCTTGATACGAGAAGTTACCTGGATTTTCTTACATTGTCCGCTCCTAACAAGAATAACTACATGGTCATTTAAATTAAGTAGTATTGCCTTTTGGTTGGTTCGTAAAGAGGTTTGATAGAATTAGTGCAATTACCAGCACATAGTAGATAATGGGCGAAGCAAAGGAAACGGAGTTGCAACCAAAAAGAAACTGAGCTGGACAGGAACGGACTCTGACCTCCTCACGAGTTGGATAATACTCTACGTGCTTGAAAATTTCAGCCCAATTGAACTTAATCTGGCACTAAGAGTATAATGCACTAGGCACATCAAGCATAATATGCTCGAATGTTCAAGAATTAGGGAAACTGTAACTGACAGCGGCGGTACGATTACTATTTTATGCTTCCTCAGAAACAGAGATGAGGTCCGGTGATTGTCCCGGTTGCCTTCTTGGGCTCTGATTGCTTGCTTGCCCGAGAAGGGAGAAACGGAATCCCAATTTGGGTCGCTTCCTTCTCTTCTGTTTTTGAGTACGATGTGCGGGAATTTGGATCGTGTGCTGTGCTGAGGAACAATGAAAGGGCCAAGCTCTGCTGCAACGATGGATGAGAATCGGGCGGAAACAATTGCGTCCACGCCATGATATCCATCTTGGGCCAAATATGGTACCATATACATAACGTCATTTCATTTGGAGCTCATATATGGCTGAATTCCAACGGTGGACATTTTCTTTACCCAAAGTTTTTAGGCTTTTGAAGGGACTAACTCCAAGTCCAAACTCCTAATCCAATACTCTTCCGCCCGGTTTAATTAGATTCTGTATTTGGCAAGTTTCTTTTCCATTTTTAATGCAAGCGACTGGTAAAATAAAATAAAATAAAATTTTGGCAAGCTTTTTTTATTTTCTTTTTTGATTAAATGAATGGCATTTTTTTTTTAAATTTTCCTACAACGGGCGGGTGTTTAGTTGGCGCACTCCTACCAAATTTGTTTAGGAGTGCATTTGATAAAATTTGAATTCATTAAATTATTAAATTATTATATACTACATTTCATATATTTGAATGTATATCTTATAAATGAATATAGTTTATCACTAATTTTTTGAAATAAATTTTGTTCAAAAAATTCAGTGTCACTTAATTAATTCAGATATTATATTTTTTGTTATCAAACGTATCTAAAATATGTTAAGATCTAAACGCATTAAAATTATTAAATATAATTCCTTTAATAATTGTTATGTAGAGTGAAAATTCTAAAATTAAAAAATCTAGCAATTAACTCTGAAGTTGATGCATGTTTTGAAGACTTCTTACTTTGCTCGATTGAAAAGGTCAAAGGGAATTTGAAACCACCGGATCGTACGGTGTTTATCTGTGGAGCAAGAGCTTGGATAAATGGATTGTAATACCGAGATATGTGAAATAAAGAAATAACTAAAAAAGTGGGTAAAAAACGTGTTTAGGTTGTAATACAAAAAAAAAATTCTAAATAATTAGTTATCTTTTTTCCAAATGTTTTTCTCTATTCTTAAAGAAACAGAAACAGAAACAGAAAAGCTGCCCCATTACTTGGGAAAGTAAACTTTTTAATATTAATGAAGTGTTTGGCTTGCATGTCGAAATCGGAATAATGAATTTTGATTATTCCTCCAAACATGTTTGGTTTAAAGTAGAATGATATCTAGCACTTTGATTCTTATTAAATGTTTGCAATAGTGGTCTACCAAATAATAAATATGAGTATCATTTCATTAATAATAATAATAATAATAGTAATAACTAATAAGATAGGTGTATAATGGATTATAGGGGAAAAAAGGAAAAATAAATTTTTTAAAAAAAAGTACTTCATTATAGAAAAGAAAAAAAAAATAAAAACCTGAGTGCGATCGACTTGCCATTGCAGCAGGAGAGAATTTAGGGCCATTGTACTTTGTAGCGGTGGCTCCCCATCAGTTGGGAAAAACTTCAAATTGTAGGGGTAATCTAATAGTAATTGTTCACGCATTCACTACTCACTATTAACTGAATCAATATCAATTCTGAAATTCAAAAGTTAATTTCCGCAGATCGTACTAGGACGGTCCATGATTTAGACTTTAGAAAAACATGTCCACGCTCATCGCGATCCGAGACGCTGCCCTGACTGCCGGCGGGGAGTATTCTCCGGCGAAGGAAAAAGCAGCTAACAGAGGCATCTACAACGGCCGCTCTCCTCTTCTCCATCGCCGCGTAAAGCAGTTGCTAGGTGGCTTAAAGTTCAAGCTTCTATTTTGCCTCTCTTTGCTATGCCTTGTCGTCTGGTTCAGCTCCAAAATCGGTCCTTTCATGGGATGGGATCCTGATTTATCTTCTTCTATATCCGTTCCTAACAGGTATACGTGTATCTACTTTCGCTTGAAGATTTCCAGTCTCAGTTCTTTGTCTTGTAATGTTTTTTTTTTCCCCTTTCTTCTTCTTATTATTGTTATTATTATTTTTGGGTAAAAACTAAATTGTGAATTGAGTATAGTCCCAGCTGTTTCTGCTGGTATAACGGTTAACTCCGTAAACGACCAGTAAGGATTGTTGATGAGGATGACTTGATATATGATACTAGTAGTACACTGAGCCTTAAGTGCAATCAAGTTTTAACTTTTTTTTTTTTTTTTTGGGGAGAAAGTTTTAAGTTATAACCTTGTCAATGTAAGATTCTGGGAAGGTCTTAGAGCTGAAGTTTGAGCTTTGTGATTTCTTTTACTTCGGGTAGGTCGGGACACGATAAAGTTTGGATGAGATTTTTGTTACCTTTCTTGTGTCATAATTTACTTAAGTTATACATGTCTAGAAATTGACGAGGCAGATTATGGGAAATAGGATATAGCTCTAATTTTCTGGACGTACTGGTTTGGACCTAATTTCTCTCTTTCTTTTTATGCTTCACTTTTTGGGGAAGGTTTATATGATGTTCATCAATTGCGATAGCCTGTTCGGGATTTTACTGTTTCTCTTAAGGTGAATCTAACCTAACTGTTTGAAATAGAGTTGCTTCTTCTTCTACGAAGTCATCACTCTTTCACCATGTATTTGCTTTAAATGCTAGACTTCATGTTGAAATGATGTTAAATGGTGTCTTTAGAGTCAAGACTTTGCTAGCAAGCTATTTCTTCCTGGTTAAATTTCTCAAGTCTATTTGAGTGTCGAAACTCGGCCTTTGATTCTTTGGAAGTTTCTACTCGAGTTGAGAGCAAAGTTGCCATCTTTTGTCAGGTTGCATCCGGATCAGTTGGATTTTGCATGATAGGACTTAAACTTTGTTAATGTCATTAATGGAGTTAGGATATGTAACTTATTCACCACATATTTCGCCCTCAATACATCAAGTGGCCTCAAGGATCCCTGATTTCCTTTCCTTTGCCAACATTACATCATGCTACCTGACTCATAGACAGATTAATGTCTTAATTTATTAATCATCGGTTTTGCAGTTCACTGTTTGTGAATTTTAAGGTGCATGTGATAATTCTAAAACTTGCACATTCTAATGTCAGCTTTAATCTGTATCTTTACAGGGGCAGCTACACGGTGCTCATAAATACATGGAAGCGAAATTCTTTACTTAAGCAGTCTGTTGCTCACTACGCATCGTGCAGTGGTACCGATGCTATACATGTCATATGGAGTGAAAGTGACCCACCATCAGACCAACTGAGAGCTCATCTTAAGAACATAGTGTTGAAAAAGTCACAGACAGCTCACAAGCCCAATTTCAGGTTTGACCTGAATGAGGAAGATAATCTGAACAATAGATTCAAACCAATTTCTGATCTCAGAACTGATGCAATTTTCTCAGTTGATGATGATGTAATTGTTCCATGTCGTACTCTGGATTTTTCATTTACTGTGTGGCAAAGTGCTCCACATACCATGGTAGGCTTCGTTCCGCGCATGCACTGGCTGGATGAGGAGGTCAGGTGTTCTTTTGCTCTTTTTGACCAGAAAACAATTTGGCATTCCAAATATGCCTCTTCATCTTATTCTCTCCTCCTTTGTTTTCCTTTGATGGGAATAATGAAGTCTTAGTTCACTTCTTCTAATGTTGTATGCTTTGTTGCTTTTTTAACTACTTTTTGGTATTGTCTTTTAAAATCATATACTCTAATTTATGGACACATCTAACACAATCCCGTCTTCGAATTGAGGCAATAATTTGTTCTACAAGTGACTTAATTCTTCATTACTTTTCCAAATTTCTGCTGCTATAAAAGCACATGCACATAAATGGACCAGAAAGTTAAAAATTTGTCTTATCATGTGATTTACTATAAAATCAACCTATTTGCAACTTTCTAAGATCTCCAATTCTCAAGGAGCATCTCTTTGCAAAAAATATTTGGTATTACTGACATAACTAATCCATAGCCCTTACTGCTTCTGTCAAACAAGTCATTCATGTTTCCTTCTAGTATGTTTCACATATATTGCTTCATATATTACAGAAAAACGGCATGGCACATTATAAATATGGTGGGTGGTGGTCAGTCTGGTGGATGGGCACTTACAGTATGGTCCTCACAAAAGCAGCTTTTTTTCATCAGAAGTACCTAGATTTGTACACAAACAAGATGCCTTCATCCATTCATGACTATGTGATGAGGGAGAGGTATGCTTGAATGACTTTTTTCCAGCAAATTTTTTCTTCTTTGAGGTTTGATGCTTATACCTGATCTGTGACTGGTTTTGACCTCATCTGTGATTTTCATGGCAGAAACTGCGAAGACATAGCAATGTCTCTGCTTGTAGCAAATGCTACAGACACCCCACCAATATGGGTTAAAGGTAATTTCTTCATACTCCGTTTATTATTATTTCTTGTTTTAATTCTTGCAACTGAGAACTGTATTCTTTTGTAGATCCTATGGTTTTATGAAACATATTGAGATACTTGGTCTTTAATAGAAGTCTTGTTAATGTATTTAGCATCACCACTACAACTCACTTTTCTCGCAACCATTCATGACATGCACAGAGTACTTGGTCTTTAATTGAACTGCTATGGTCGCCTTTTTCTCTTTTCCCTAGCAAACCATGTAAGTGGGCGATATCTTCTTATTGCCATTAATTCTGGCCTGTCTACCTACACTGGACAGCCCTGTCGAGGTATATCAGAATTCAGATACTTGAAATTCCTCATGTTCACACTCCTTTAAATTTGGTAGTTTATGTTACTCAGTTATCGTATTCATTCATTTTTTGTTTGTTGTTTCTTGTGGGCTACGAATGCACATAAGGGATAGTAAATTCAAAGTCAAGGTTGTGATCCTTTTGAGTTACCTTGGCCTCGAAATTTGAAAAGAGGAGAGGAAAAAAATGGAGTAAATGAAAGAGGAAGTGTAACATTAGACCATAGGCTGTGAAATTTGGTGAGATGAATAAATAAATAATAAGTGCAGTCATTCTCTGTCATGCAATTAGAAAGCATGGAGTACTTTGTTAGTCTTTTGAAGGTCTAATTGGTGATTGATCATGGGCAACACTCAACAACTTGTGCCACTTTTCAGGGAAAATATACGAGATAGGTTCTTCAGGGATTAGCAGTCTAAATGGGCACAGTGACAAGAGGAACAAATGCCTGAACGATTTCGTCTCGCTGTATGGAACAATGCCTTTGGTGTCAACAAATGTAAAGGCCGTGGAGGCAAGAAATGAGTGGTTCTGGTAGTTTAGCTGATTGATCTACGGGCTAGAACTCCTTTTTCCTTGTATAGGTACTTTGCCCCTCAATCGCTCATTTTGAATCCTCCGTCGTGGATGTAATATGGCCGATATGCACCTCTGCAGTTTTGTAACTCTTAGACAACCCCGGTTTGTCAAACACGGCATGCATGTGTGTTTACAAAAAACGTTGATACGTTCCATGTAATGTAATGCTCATGTAACAGCTGCTCAAGATTATTGATGAATAATGACTAAGTAGCCACCTGTTTGATAAATCAATTTAATACTTAATGAATTTAGAGATGCTTTTGATAATCAAAAATAAAATATCTCAATTAATTAAATGATATTAAATTTTTTAAATAAAATTTATTCCAAAAAATAAGTTATTTATTTATAGTAATTTAATCTGATATATATTTAAAAATATCAAATTTAGCAACTTAACGGATTTAGATTTTGTACTTCAATTTTATTAAAAGCACCTTTAATTGAATAATAATTAGTTGTCAACTGGGCTTAGGAATTGGGGTAACACTGTGGAGCTAAAGGTTGGGACTCGGATGGGAATTGTAAGGGCCCTTGTGTTGCTGGCCTGTTGTATACCGGGTTGAAGAAGTCGGTGTGAAGATGCCCGAGTCCACGACAGCAAAATGAGCTGGGATGTAGGAATTCGAACAACGCGCCTGTGGATTTAGTATTTTAGTGGTGGGTCCTGGGTTTTTTATTTAGACAGAGCGTCCCGAGTCCTTCGCATCCGTGAGTCAGAGTGGGGTCCGCAGTCCGCATACATAGATTTGCTACAAAGAGACAAAAGGCCTTTGACCCACTTCCCAGTTCCCACCCACGTGTCTTTTGAGTGCTAGGACTGAGGGAGCTGTGGCTTCGGAGTTCGGACAGGGAAGCGCATGTGGGACGTATGAAACTTTTTGTTTACTAAACTTTACTATTGGATCAATTATTTACATAACTCCAAAGGCCATTTGGCACCAAATGGCAATTGGTGGCATCTGGAGACGTGTCTGCTCGTAAATATCATCAATCCTAAATATTAGACGCACTAATCGTTTCGCAAAAAAAAATCCTAAATATTAGACAGGGAGAGCTAACAGAGTCGGTCCGAGTCATCGGACCTTTTAATTCCATATTTCAATTTTGACTCCTACTTTTTTTTTTTGACACTTAACCTCTAAGAGATCCTCTATTATACTAAGTGAGTGTTTATTTTCAAATTTTCTACTTCCTTTCTTTGAACATTGAATTTTAACCTGTGATTTGATTTTGACCATCTAATTGATTGCGATAAAGTTTTACGCGACATTAGTGTGTGTATTTCTATATATATATATATATATATATATATATATATATATATATATATATATATATATATTATTAGGTAATACACTAATAATTGAATTGTTTAAAAAATTTATAACAAATAAAAGATCCAATAAACAAAAATTCATTAGAGAAAAAGCAACCAAAAAAATGTCTGATTATTGACATGTGAATATGTGATTGTAAAAATGGGTAGTTGACTTTGAACTGTCGACTTATAGGGAAATAGAATACAATTTTTTCTTAATTTCTTAAATTGGAGAATATATGAGATTGATTTGTAGAAAATATATTTAATTTCTTCAATTTTGTAAATTGGACAGTGGACATCTTAATTTTTTTGTTACAGAATTTTTTATTTGCTTAAAAATTAAAATTTGATAAAAGAAAACTAATTTGGACTAGAAAATAGATAGAAGACCAAAAAAAGGAAATAAAATCAACATAGCAGAGGGTATTTTTGTCTCAGAGGAGTTAAGTGACACGAACTATAAATTAGAAGGTAAAAATGAGAATCGAGATATATCTTAAGGGGATAAATTATAATTAACCATTTTTTAAAGGCTTTTTTTTTTGTGAAAAGGGATGAGATTTTAAGAAATGAAGAGAAAAGATGCAGATTAAAACTCAAACTTCTAAAGGTGTCCCAATTTTGGCTACTAAATCAATACTTTCTCGACTCTTCTATTTTCATAAACATCAACTTGTTCAAATTTTGGCTTCCCATCCATTTCTTCTAAATTTTTACTCTTGATCCATCAACAAGGCCAAATTTTCTCACGCTCGTAAATTGTTAGGTACTTCGGTTCGTTCTAGATAATTTTGGTAGACTATAGTCAATACTCTTATAACTAGTGTGGGAGGAAGGAAATGAATAGAAAAGAAAGGTTTTGAAAGGATAATAAACTTTTTTCCATTGTTTGAGAGTAAAAATGAAAAGAAAGAGAAAAAAATTAGAAAGATTTCACTTCCCTCTATGTCTTGGAAAACTTTGGGCGGAAAGGAAAAGAAGACATGTAGCTTTAAGTGAATTTTTTAATGTAACAATATTGCCCTTAAAATTGTGATACAAAAAATTTTATTTTTCGATGAGTCTCTCAACTTATTTGATTCACACTTGTTTATAAAAAGGGCAAATTTGTAAAGTAACTTGTTTGAGTATCTTTTCTTTTCATTTCTCTTCAACTCCCTAATAAAATAAAAAAATCACTAACCTTTTTTTCTTTTTTAAAACTTCCAAACAACATATATAGAAACTTGGATCATTTCCCGTCCTTTCTTTTCTTTTTCTAACATCTCCTTTCTCTTCTTTTCTATTCTAAATTCCCAAACTAGGTATTAGCCAGTACGGTTTTTCGTTCGCCTCCCTCGATGAACCTTTCGTGGAATGACTGCTGAAAGAGGGGAAAAGCTTACAGAGAGTATTTTTTATTTTCATTTTAAAGATTGGTGTATTGTGTAAATTCTCACTTGTTTGTAAATCACGTGGTATATATAAAACCCAGATATCAGTGGTATATAATGATGGTAAAAAAAAAAAATGAAGATCAATGATGATTTGGATTGTAAATCAATGTATGATAGAAAAAGCAACTATCGAATATTACAGCATTGGAGTCAAATATTTTCCGCCAATATTATTGGGTAATGCTGCTTTAGTTCGAGTCTCTTTCTGCTTTTACTGCTTTCTTTTCTCCATCTTGTGCATCAAGATTTTGTACTTTTATCACCTTTTTATTTCTCGGAAACCGTAAGGCCTTGTTTGCGTCATGTATCTTAGAAGGTTTTAGGTTTGACTGAACTTCCCACTGTTCTATATATCGTTTATATTTTCTTAAAAACAAAAAGGTTCCCTTTAAAACATCCTACACATTATTCAGTCAATTGTCTACAGAAAAATGGGGAAAAAAAAAACAGAGAAAAGACATGCTTGATTGAAACCTAGCACTAAGTTAATCCTCTTACCAAAGAATGTCAAGCCATGCATATTCACTTGTACACTCGATTAAGAAAAAACGCCTAAATAAACTTGGTCTACGTGCTTATTTTATGTATAAGAACAGGATCCATAGGTCAAATTTATCTAAATACATTATACACTACAATTATTTACGCAATTAACCACTTCTTTTCACTCACGTACTGGTCTGTTTGGATTGTGAATTATTAGAGATATTTATACTGTAGTACTTTTTGTGATGTGATGTATATGAGATAAAAAGGTAATTGGGAAGGTAAAAAGGTGTATTGGAAATTGTAATGATGATGTGAGCAAATAAATTTGGGGAAATAAAGCCCAATCCAAACAAAAAAATACTACAGTAAATACTACTAAACAAAATTTTCAAATAACCTTCGATCCAAACAAACCCACCAAGAAAGGGGAATGGAGCAACGAGAATGAGGAATAAATTCTCTTTAGCACCAAAAAAAAAAAAAAATCCATCATCACTTGGCAGGGGAAAAACCCGATAAGAAAATGAACATAGACTAAAGACTTACCAAAAATTACCGAGTTGAGAATTTGGTACACTTATTGGCTGCAACGTTTGTATGTACAATTACAGGTGGTAAGTTTTGAATCCGATACCTCTCATTTACACCTACTCCTCCTCGTGTATCTCTGCCCCCAATTAAGACTTGATTAAAGAATGATAACACGGCATTTGTAAAAGGTCTTCGATTCAGTTGACTAAACCAAACCATGGTATTGGATTGTCAAACCAAACATAGGAAACTGAAAATTTCAATGTTTAGTGTCTTTACCAATGCGGTACGGTAATCTTAATTCTTAAATGTCAGCAGGCATTGGAGTTTGAAAATGAGAAATCAACTCAGCAAAGCAAAGAAAGTAGGAAAAACCAACCGACCTCCCCCAACTAATCCCATCTTTCTATTTTGCCGAGTGTGACTTGAACGACTGGACAATCTGTGTCTTCCATCTACTTCGCCCATGGTTGCTTGATTGGTTTCGCCTTAATTTATCAGATTTAGCTTTGCCATTGTGCACTAAATTTGTTGAGTTTTTTTTTTTTTTTTTTGGGGGTGGGGTTGTTTTTCCCCTTGTCCTGGTTGCTTGTCAGCCAACGACAACATCTTGGAAATTTTTATAAAGACGGGCACTGAGTATAAAAAAAGTGTAAGTGACTATGTGGTGGTCCAAGGTTTCTGAGGGAGCACTTGAAAAGAAAAAGAGAATTGTTCATTTGTTTTTTCTTGCCACCTGCACACTTCATACTTTATATATCTAGATGTTTTTGTTGCGATACAGTGGATTTTTTTTTTTTGAGTTGGCCAAGAAAGCAATAATATTCTCCTCATGGAAAATGTACTCAGGGTGAGCTTATTCACTTATCCTAGTAATTGCAGTGACATAAAACCGAGAAAATAAAAACAAGAGAGTTAACTTATACTGTCTGAACCGTAGTTTTCGGTGATAGTAGAGAACTAGTTTACCTTGTTTGGATTGTTTTTTTTTTTAAAATTTTTGTAGAAAAAATTATTGTAATAATTTAATATATGTGAGGTACAAAGATGATTGAAAAATATGTCCACGAAAAATGTAGCATTTTTTCTTTGAAAACTTGCAATCCAAACGCAATAGGTAGTGATGTCACTAGAGATTGATTATTTCAATTGATTATATATTCTAAATTTGGATAATAAATTATTATAATGCTTTTATTTATTTTTTATTCAATTTAAAGTTTTTAATAACCAAAAAGATAAAATTTATAATCAATAAAGAGTAAATTTTATCTAGTTTGTTTATTTTCTATAATTACTTTTTATAATTAATTTTTGTAAAATCTAAAGCAAACGAGAATAGCGCCTGTACTGGCAGTAGCAGCAGTAGTAGTAATAATAAAAATAAATAATAATAATAATGTAGCCATCAGATGCTTCAGTAACGAAATCGATGGACAGTTTGGACAGACTTCATCACTTGCAGTACGAATCCTTCAAGTTGCAAGAAGGTTAGATCAGTAGTATGCGAAGGGAATACTCCCAAACAAACTTCTCTGACTGATTTGTCTTTAGAGACTTGAGATTCAATGATAGGACCAACAGATTATGTCAAATAAAAAAAAAAAACAAAAATGATAGGACTAACAGAGGTAGTTTTTGAAATCACAACAGTCAAGTAGTAGATTCGGTCCTTTTCTCTCCGTCTCTGGATGGATGGTTACAGATAGATAACTGTTTTGGGTTATTAACACATATGTACTAAATGTGTAGGGGTGTGGCAAGACCGTTCCATTTTTTGTGATGTGGCAAAACGTTATTGGATAATTTGTGGTCGTCCTTGGACGTGATAACTGCATGTGTTTGTGCCAAAAAAAATTCCGAATGGAAATGTTGTTATTATATTTTTTAAAAGAATGCTACATTTTTTTTATTTGTTAATTTATTATAATAACTATTTGCCTTCACTTTCGTTGTATCCTATTGGACCGCTTTGGCATTTGTCTTTCCCCTTTTCCCAGGTGCATTGGGACTTGATTGTGGTAATTGTAATAATCCAGTTTGGTTGAAGGACAATTGTATTACAATTTTGCCCTCCTATCGCATTTTTCTTACCCATAACAAGAAATTGGTTTTGGTTTTACGGTGTTCTTCATCTTCTTCGTGCTCATGTCAAGAGGTAAAATTCTATTTACCCTTGGGTTGTATTTGTGAAAAAACATAATTCCATTACTGTTGGCGGCTATTGAAAGGAGTTTCTTGATTTGACTGTAGCACTTTCTTTGCTCTGTCCAACCCATCGCTGCCGGTAAAGCCATGCATTGTTGCCCGGATTTTCTGCTTATGCTAACGGTTAGTGATGTGTTTACTCTTTGCATTCCTTTTTTGTGTCATTGTTTATAGCACGACATCCTATCTTCTCTCTTACATGATTGTCTTTGGCAGTTGCTTTGCTCAGTTCTTATTTTCTTACATGATTGTCTTTGGCAGTTGCTTTGCTCAGTTCTTATTTTCTCTTTTATTGCTCTGTTCCTTCGAAGCCTCTTCTTGGTTTTGCCCTTCTTGATACAGATCGGTCAGGTGAGCTTTTTCTTTCACTGAACTATCTCATCTATAATGCTGTTTATTCCATCTTATTCTGTTCTTCAGTTGGAAGAACAATTGATACATCGTGTCCTGAGCTTGTGAGCAAAAGATCAATTTGTGCAGCTCCAAAACCATCAGGACGTTCAAGTACTACAGAACTTGCGTCACTTTTGATACTATCTCCCGATAGTGTCCTAGCATTGCTCAGATTTTGAGTTCCAAAAAGTTTTTGCTCTTCTTGATACAGATTGGTCAGGTGAGCTTTTTCTTTTACTGAACTATCTCATCTATAATGCTGTTTTTTGGTCGGTCATTCGTGGACTAACTCAGCTTTACTTTGTTTATGGGTGTTTTGTATTTTGCCGTTGCATTAAGGTAAGCCTATTTTAAATTTCCTGTCTTCTTTGAGTCTTTATTCTTGTGTTCTAACTTTTTCCCCCGTTTCCCATTTACATTTTGCATGCAACTTTCTTCGTCTGTGGTTGCTGTAAGGAACTTTCTTTCTTTGTCATATTCTCTTACATATCAGCAGCTTGTATTGTTTCAGGTTAGCTGATCATTCTCTCTCTCTCTTTTTTTTTTATAGCTTTTTGCTCTACCAGTTTTTTGTTTCTTCGCCATCTTCTATTATATACTCTGCAACCTGTTTTTTTTTTGCTGTAGGTTACATGTTCGTTCTTTTTTCCCTCTTTTTACTTTTTGTTTTGGCAGTTTTTGTTTCTTCTTAAACTCCTGGAAAAGGATATGAGTTTGTCCGAGAATTGTTCCAGAGTTCTTATTGATATCGTTCGTCAGCCGACTTCGCAGGAAGTAAAGTAAGTTTGATTCTCAATTTTTGAAATTGACAAGCTTTTTAATTAATATTTGGCGCTCTTTTCTGTTATATTCAAAATTATGTCATTCCTTTTGGAGTTTTTGTGATGTGAAAAGCTAAGTGCTCGCTTATTTCTAACATGTTTGCAAAATGATTACTGAATTTTGGTGAATTTGGAGTTTTAATTGAGAAAAAGCTTCGAAATTGATCGAAATTCAATTTGCCAGACCAGCGTAGCATTGGGCTGAGAGATGCTACTCCAAAGAAGAAGAAGCAATGTAATTGCAAAAACTCAAGATGCTTGAAGTTGTAAGTACAATTTGCCTCATTTTTAAGCTTTTTTTTGCATTGCATTGCATTGCAATTAGCATGTTTATCTTTTGCTTTTGCCACACAGTAGCATCTTATACTTCAATCTTGTTATAAAGAGTACTTCAACTATATGAGAGATAAAGATGATGTTTTGCTATTTTTTAGTATTACCTACTTTCTTTTTTTTTTCCGAAACGTTAGAAGACTTGCATTGATCTAAGCAGAATTTGAGAAGTGGAGAAGCGTGTGTAGGTGCAATGGGGTAAGAACTTCTGTAATTGAGTTTTATAAGAGTCCCATAGGTCTTCTCTCATGCTTCATGTCCTTCAGTCTGAAGTGCTCATTTTTGGCATTATGCTTGAAATTGATGGACAGAGATTTATTTCAAAATTCCGCAACTTACCTACTCCATTTTGTGTTCAGAGTAGTCTTTTAAGGTACAACTGGGGAATCCTTATAATTTTCCCTTGGTACCCTGTATTTCATGTGCATTATTATAATTAGCCAATTTATTATTACAGTTACTCATTAACTTTTTGTATCTGTAACATTATTCATAAACTATGTTATCCTTATTTATTAATACTAATGAATTTCCTTTATTCTCTGTGGTTAATCAATAAACATGGTTTGATAAATAAAAATACTAAAAAATGGTAAAAATCAATTACAAATTGAACTTTACATCCACTAACAATTTCCTTTTAACGAACATTTACCTTGTTATCCATCTTAGCACTAGTTCACCGACTTCATATATAGCTATCTTTTATTTTACCAAAAAATTTTACATTGAAATATGGTAGCATGCGTTTCTAAACCAACAAAATTTTCACAATATATTTTACCATTATCCACCATTTCATATGCAATTTATGAAATCATCACTTTCTACTTTATGGATCAAGCTTTAGATATAAACGGAATCAACATCAACAACTGACAAGCCATTTCTACTGCTTTTCCATTTATAACTTTTAATGCTTGGACCATTCTACCATTTTCAGCTATCATGTATACCACTCTCCTTAATTTTCCATATCCACCTCAACAACCGCAAATAACACACACACCCAGTCCATCGATTGTGAGTGGTGTGTGTGCGTAGCTCATAAGTTTCTCAGTGTGGCCTGAAAGTTAGCATGCCTTTTGGGTTGGGCTGTGAGTTTCGCTTATGGGCTGGGTGTGTGTGTTATTTGCGGTTGTTGAGGGGGAGTATACCACTCTCCTACATTTGTCCCTTTCTTACTTTCAATTTTCATTGTATGATTTCAGCCTATTTCACTTCCACACCCAACTCTCATCTTAATCATTCCATATTTATCTTAATCTAAACTTAATAGCCTATATAGTTTACATGCTTCTTCTTACTCTAACATCACACCAACTCTCAATAACCAATACAAGTTAGGGCATAATTGCATTGATCCACCGCGCGTAGCGCGGAGACCACCTCCTAGTCTATCTGTAACTACAAATCGGGTAATGCATTTTTCCCCTTTTGGGGCTACCAATTTCTATTAAGAAAATTTTCAACCACAAATCGAGTCTATTGGAATAGGAGTATTTACGGGCAACCTTGGTGGAGGACATTTATCAATTAATTTTGTTGTTTCAAACGTGCTCCTTTTACTTAGTAAGAAAGGAATATATAATCATGCTAGTATTAGAATTAGCTCATATGCCATAGGCATAATCGAAGATGAGGAACTTTGGATTCCTCAGTGTCAAAGCACACTGCGTGTATAGATCACTCGAGCCTTTGCTCGCAAATATATAGTTTTGATAATCTATAAAATCACTTATCATTTCAAAAAAAAAAAAAAGAAATAAAAGTATTTACAACTTTGCCGCGCCGTATTCTATAAAATGTTAATGACTGGTTGGCCGCTAATATGATGGTAGTACTAATATGACATTACCAAGTCGTCTTATAAGATTTTTTTTTTCTTTTTGTCTCTCGAAATAAGGCATCTTATAAACATGGTAAAATTCTATAGTGATGGCAGAAATTTCAAAATTTAAATGATTAAAATTAATGCAATTTTAAACATCCAAAATATATTTTAAAAATATTATTTATACTCTTATTTTTATTAATCACGCTCCCATGATGATTTTAATCTAATACAATTTTCATATAATTGTAAATATAACTTGAAAAAAAGAAGGCACCACAGTTATAAACTTGATATGAATAAAATGAAAGGAAGGATGTACTTGTAAAATATAAATACAGATTTTAAATTTAAATTCCCCTTAATGGACATGTAAACGCTATAGTGGGTGTAAAGCGGGCAGCCACCCCAACGCATTCTCTCTCTCTCTTTCCAAATTCCAACTTTCCAACTTCCAAGTTGTCAACCGAGTCAATTTCTGCTGTAAAAGTCTATGAAGTGATCCAGCCACCACACCAGTAGTAGTACCGGCAGTTCAAGTTCGTAAGAGGCACTTATTGTAAAGTAATTCGTCCTCCTCTCTAACACTAAATAACTTGATCCTGATCCTAATAAATCTTGCTAGTTAGTTGTTTTAGGTGACTAATTACATCTACGAAAAGTATATTCCCATCAATTTTTCACTCCGATCACTTTTCATCATCCATCATGCCTTCTCGTGAACTTCCACCGACGCCACAGCCGCCGCCACTCCACCACCTGGAACCCCCTCTTGCCGGCTCCGTCGCCGCCGCTTTCTCTCTCCTCATTCTCTGCACTTTTTGTTTCCGCAAAGTCTCCCGCAAACGCACCGTCCCATCTTCAGACACCGATTCCAAGCCTCCCCACCGCTTCTCCTACTCCTCCCTCCGCCGGGCCACCTCCGCTTTCTCCCCCTCCCTTCGCCTCGGTCAAGGTGGCTTCGGCTCCGTCTACCGGGGCACCCTTAAGCCTGGCATCCAAGTAGCCGTTAAGCTCATGGATTCCGGGTCCCTACAGGGCGAGCGCGAGTTTCAGAACGAGCTGTTTTTAGCCGGGAGAATCGACGCCAAATACATCGTCTCTGTTTTGGGTTTTTCTTCTGATCCGAGACGACGCCGTATGCTGCTCGTTTATGAGCTCATGGCTAGTGGAAGCTTGCAGGATTGTCTATTGCATCGTAAGTGTGCTGAATTAAAAGATTGGAAAAAAAGATTTTCAATTGCTTTAGATATAGCTAAAGGGCTCGAATACTTGCATCATTTCTGTGATCCTCCTATAGTTCACGGTGATATTAAGCCTAGTAATGTCCTATTGGATGCTAATTTTGATGCTAAAATTGGCGATTTTGGGTTAGCAAGGTTAAAATCAGATGAGGGTCAGGTTGAGATTGAGGTGAAAAAAGAGGGAAATTCGGTGGAGGATAATGGATCAGTAGCTGAGGAGACGGAGAGTGTGATAACGGCTAGTGTTTGTGATGGGTGTGATGGGGGTGTGGAACAGTCCCCAGAGAGTTGTTTTGTTGCGGTGGAGGCTTCGCCGGAGACGGTGCTGACTGCGGAATTGTCCCCGGAGACAACTATGGTGGTCTCGCCGAGAACAGCGGCTGCAATGGCAACTCCACTGGAAGGTTTGGACGAGAATAGTGTTTTAGCGGCTAATTTTGATAGGACTGGTGTCCAGAGTGGGGGAGAATTGGGCAGTGGTGGGGGTAAGATTGCGAAAAAGAAGAAGAAGAGTTTTTCTGGGAAAGATTGGTGGTGGAAGCAAGATAATGGAGACGTTGAATCGGGGGTGGTGAAGGATTATGTGATGGAATGGATTGGAAATGAGATTAAGAAAGAGAGGCCGAAGAGTGAATGGATTGGGACTTCATCAACTTCTGTAGCAGTTGGGAAAAGTGAAAAACAGAAGAAGAAGAAAAACCGGAGGCGGTTAGATTGGTGGGTGTCGTTGGATGATGACAAGAACGTGAAGAAGGATAAGAGGAGGCCAGCAAGGGAATGGTGGAAGGAGGAGTACTGTGAAGAGCTTGAGCGGAAGAAGAAGAAGAAGAAAAAGTTAGAGCAAGGTTCGGTGAGTGATGACTGTTACAGTGAGAATTGGTGGCCTAGGGATGACGATATGTATTCTGATAAAAAGAAGAAAAGGAGTCGGAGTCGGAGGAGTAGTAAGAGTAGTATGGATTGGTGGTTGGATGGACTTAGCGGGGACCTCTGGAGGGCTCGGAGGAATAGTTATGACTCTGCTAGTGGGGAGATTCCTAAGAGCGGTGGTATTAGCAGCACACCTAGTATGAGAGGAACTGTTTGTTACATTGCACCAGAGTATGGTGTTGGTGGTGACTTGTCTGAGAAGTGCGATGTCTATAGTTTTGGGGTTCTCTTACTGGTTCTTATTGCTGGGCGTAGACCGCTTCAAGTGAGCGGATCGCCAATGTCAGAGTTCCAACGAGCAAATCTCTTATCCTGGGCACGTCATCTTGCACGTGCAGGAAAACTTATTGATCTGGTGGATCAATCCGTACATTCTTTGGATAAAGAACAAGCTCTACTGTGCATCACTGTAGCCCTGCTCTGCCTGCAAAAGTCTCCTGCTCGCCGGCCTTCAATGAAAGAGGTGGTTGGAGTGCTCTCAGGAGACTTGGAATCCCCAAAACTTCCAATAGAATTTTCGCCTTCACCTCCCTCCCGGTTTCCTTATAAGTCCCGCAAAAGGGACCAATGAGTTCTGTGTTTGATAGCAAATTTTGGCGAAAGCCATATTCTTTTCTGGGAAATTGTTCCTGCTCATGTAATATGTGAGGGAAAAAGATGGGAATTCACCCGATGAGAAGATTTCTTCTTGATCTAACAATCTTGTACAATACATTTATAGCTTCTAAATTTGTTTTTCATTGAGAGGCATTGACTCATTTCAACTTAACATATCATGTTCAGGATCGCCAGGTGTTTGTTGCACAATGCTAATTAATAACAACAGGGATGCAGGTTGAGTTTCTCCATCTTTCATGAGAAACAATTCATGTCAAACCCTCCATTTCAGGGGGGTAAAATGATTTGAAAATTCCAGTCTGATGCAGTAATGCGAGCACAACCCAAATGACATGCTTTTACACTATTGCATAAGGTCTTTGGGCTGCACGTTTTTCCTTCATGTGTATTGCTTGGGTTTTGCCTGGATTAATCATCAGCATCCTCATATATAACTGTTAGAGAGGCTCTTCAGAGCTTCTGAGTGCTTTAATATGGTGCTCACGATAATCATACTTGAAAGCTCGAATGGTGTTACATAACAGACAGAGCACTGAAGAAATCTGGATAGGTTCTGCAGATAATCCTTTTTCTAAGATGGGGGAGAATATCTTAATTCGTCATCATTGGCTGCTGACTCAGGTACAGTGAATTTTTGTCTTCAGGATATTCGTTGTGTACAAACAGCATCCAGTTGCAGGCGCGCCTTCAGTTTTGAATGTAAGGTACTTCTGTATTACCTCATCAATTCTTCATGTTGCATTAGATGTATTCTAAATTCAGTAATCTTTCTTGTGATATCCATTTTTGGAATTACCATCTGTTTCTGCATGACCTGACAGTAACCAATATTGAGTTAAGATCTCATTTTTGCTGTCTGCAAGTGACAACCTCTAGATATATGGTCCTTGCCTCTCAACCTAGCATTATCCCTTAGGGTAGCATAATAAATTTAACATGATACCTAAATTCTTGTGCTTCTTATTGTTGTTGTTATCCAATATTGAGTTAAGATCTCATTTTTGCTGTCTGCAAGTGACTACCTCTAGATATATGGTCCTTGCCTCTCAACCTAGCACTATCCCTTAGGGTAGCATAATAAATTTAACATGATACCTAAATTCTTGTGCTTCTTATTGTTGTTGTTATCCAATATTGAGTTAAGATCTCATTTTTGCTGTCTGCAAGTGACAACCTGACAGTTTTGAATGTAAGGTACTTCTGTATTACCTCATCAATTCTTCATGTTGCATTAGATGTATTCTAAATTCAGTAATCTTTCTTGTGATATCCATTTTTGGAATTACCATCTGTTTCTGCATGACCTGACAGTAACCAATATTGAGTTAAGATCTCATTTTTGCTGTCTGCAAGTGACAACCTCTAGATATATGGTCCTTGCCTCTCAACCTAGCATTATCCCTTAGGGTAGCATAATAAATTTAACATGATACCTAAATTCTTGTGCTTCTTATTGTTGTTGTTATCCAATATTGAGTTAAGATCTCATTTTTGCTGTCTGCAAGTGACTACCTCTAGATATATGGTCCTTGCCTCTCAACCTAGCACTATCCCTTAGGGTAGCATAATAAATTTAACATGATACCTAAATTCTTGTGCTTCTTATTGTTGTTGTTATCCAATATTGAGTTAAGATCTCATTTTTGCTGTCTGCAAGTGACAACCTCTAGATATATGGTCCTTGCCTCTCAACCTAGCACTATCCCTTAGGGTAGCATAATAAATTTAACATGATACCTAAATTCTTGTGCTTCTTATTGTTGTTGTTATCATTTGTACATATCCGGTTGATCTCGTATTTATCAAGGGAAGGTTACCATAGGTCAAATGCTCTGCAGCTACAATAAAATGAAAAACCAAACCGTGTATATCTTCTCTCCATGTCTTTCTTTTCTTCTTCTTCTTCTTTTTTTCAAATTCTAAAATTTAAACGATACCATTCTGTACTTCCATTTTGAATTTTTTGCAGTCTCCCATGGTTATACTGTGTCAATTGTGTACATGTCAGGCTGCTAGAACATGACTGACGTGAAGGAGAACTTTGTCTTTCCAAGAATATTTTGTTGGTTGATGAAGTTCATCAATCGATTTGAATGTTTTGAATGGTTTTTACCTGAAACTTCTTGACTGTTATTTTAAAAAACGTGAACTTTCAGCGTAAAAGCAATTTAAAGTGGGGTCAAACCTGTCAGATTTTAGGAATGAACTGGGAGGAAGCAACTGCAAAAGCTATCTGCAATCAGGATGACAATCATTTGGAGAAAAGAGGGTCTTTTTTGGGTTTTCCTTTTTGGGGTGGGGGGAGGAGGGGGCAGTAGCTTTACTTAATTAAGAAAATCTATTAAGTTGGGAAGAATCACTTCTCAAAAATCTGCTTTACTGTATCCGGAAAACAATAGCAGCACTATGTTTGTTATTCACTTGCCCTTGTTTTATTGCATATAAGCCTATGATTTGTTTGAAATAACAGACATTATATGTCCGTGGTAAGAAGTTTGCTGGAGTCCAGGCATACGGTATCTGTGCTTGATCATGTGGCTTCTAGCTCAGTCTTGTTTATTATCTTGATCAGCTATCAGTTGTTCAACTGGACTCGGTATATTTACTGAGTTCATATGCTGCTAAATATAATTTCTTTCAAAATTTTGCACCAACTACATCCTTAACTTTGGCTATCCAGGTGTGTATAGAATGATTTGCTTTATATTATGGGCAGGGAAAAAATTGTGGCAGTTCATATTGATTCACAGGGATGCGAAATGCTCGTTACCAAATTGATTTCTGATTGATGGATCTTTGTTCATCTCAGCCCGGTTGGAGAATGAAACTTACATGTAAGAATGTTCTCATGATTTCAGCCCGGTTTAAACAAGCTGACATTGAATTGGCTTGTAAAGGATCTCCTCTTCTGCATTTTTATTGCTTGTACAGATACTCTGTCTTTATGAATCCATAGGAAAAGATCTTGCGGCTTGTTATCGGTTACATATTATTGGATAACTGGGGATGCATATTGCTCTGAATCTGATCTGGCGGATTGACGCCAAGTGTTTTTGTTTTGAACTTAGACCATTTTCCAAATTCCTTGCCCACGTAAAAAGTGAGTTAAATCGCTTTGTAGTCCAGAAGAGGATGACAAAACTCAGTTTGGATTCAAAAACCTTGTTCACTATGAGAGTGCTCATCTGATTCCTAGGTGTATCGAGTTGCAATGAGGAGGTAATTGGATTGTGAAAACTACAGTTGGGGTTTCAGAAAAATGAGGCAGGCGACAATATCTCGCTATGTCTTGGTTAAGAACAAAGATAAGGCCTACAGACTGGTGAGGAACCAAAACCAGCATGTTAAGAACGCCGGCAATAGCGGTGAATGGCCCCGAGTGTCGTGGAGCAACCTTCTTGGCCAATCAGCAGCTGGGAAGACCACATTTCTTTTTTGTTTAATTCAGTCCCCACGTTTTATATAAGACTAGTTTTTGGGCCCTGCGCTTAGCCTGTGTTGGGGGTGATGGATTTTTGTTGTGTGATTGGGAGGATTTTGTTGATGGAAAGACCAAGACACCCCACAAAGTCATCAGAATTACCATCGAAACCGGCCCATGGCTGCACTGTAGCTATTCCCCCTTCCCCCTTTTATATATTTAAGATATTATATATTGAAATGATCAAAAAGATTTACGGTCTATATATTATCATTGACTTTATGACAACAAGTAATCTGAATCGAACTTAAATATATACTCTGTTAGCTAGCGTGTATAAAATTAACTTGTATAAAAATTGTGTACATGCGCGCACACAGGTACTACTATAGGAGTAGGAAGATGGTCTGAAGAGTGAGTCTGCTTTGGCGTTTCTCCCCTTCCCCTTTCTCCCACATCGGTCTAGGAAGTAGTCGAGTGAGAGTGTACAAGCTCCATTGAGTGTCTGTCCAGTCAGCAAGTGCCTGGATGTGGTTACTTAGTGGGTCTCCCTTATTAGCGATTTCTTAACTATTTGTTGAAAAGAAGCAAGAGTCATGGCGAGGTGGTAATAGCTGGCCGCTAGTTTGTCGAGTGTTTTCCCTCCCCCTTTCTTTCTTTCACATCGGTCTAGGAAGTAGTCGAGTGAGAGTGTATAAGGTCTATTGAGTGCCTGTCCAATCAGCAATTGCCTGGATGTAGTTACTTAGTGGGTACCCCTTAGTAGCGATTTTCTTAACTATTTGTTGGAAAGAGTCTGCTTTGGCGTCCGGTGGCATGCTCCACTTCCAAGGGGACCAGACTCGGGGTAATTCGCAAGCTTTGCCGGGGAGATAAACAGCATGCCCAAATAGTAGGAGAATGGCGATTGACCTTAATAATTGTGTGCTTTTCCATCTCCACGTGGTGCAAATGGTGTAGTAAAGTAGTGGCTGCAATCTTCGTGATGAAAGGGATAGATAGAACGAACCATGGAAGCCCATCTGCGGTGTAGTTTTCTCCACGTTGCGTTGGTTAATTACTCATTGTTGTTTTGTTGGCGTCCCAATCAGTCAGCAGTGCATCGTTGGTTTCTGCACGTTCACAATTACTTTTTCAAGATGATGATGATGTTCAAATCTCGCTGGAGACGAAAATCTTCACAGTTAGGAGGAGAAAAGCTCAACGACGGCAGGTGGTGGAATCATATTTGTGGAACGTAACGCAGTGGTACTAGTTTTCATGAAAAAGACAAGAATAATATAAGGGGTCAACAAAATATGCATGTGGATGTGGGGGGGAAATACGGAATAACGCTACTGTTTGTGGTGCGGCAGTCGGCCATTGCTGCGGCTGCCGACGGAATACAATTACTAAACAATAGCTGCGACGGTCATAATTTTTTGACAATAAGATTACTGAATGAAGCTGCTGCCGGTTGCCTAATTACTAGTATTATTTGTGGCTTCTGAAACACTTTAATCTAAAACGTAAAATCTTCAGATTTTTAACCATTGAGAACTTCAAGTATTTCGCACTCCTTATTTCGGTCGACTCATCACATAACTGTCCTTGGCGTTGAAATTTTAGTTAGATAATCCTTCTATCTATTAGACGTTTACCTGATTCGAAGTGTGCTCCCTAAAAAATACCTACCTCTTCTTTTTCTTAAAAAAAAAAAAATCTTACAAAATGGATCAGCATCTGAAATCCTAATTCCTACACAATAATGTTACTGCTCCTGTATATATTTCTTTAGCGTGCATTTGCCTCGCATTCAACCTAAATGATTTTTTTTTCCGCAATGACAGCATCTATTCTACTCTTATATTAACCTACATTATAGATAGGGGAACCTAAAATTATTTGTACAGGAGTTCGAGGGTGAATCACCAGATCGGATAAAAACACTATTGCACGCTTTGAATTTTTTAAGAGCAAAGGAGAATTATGCTCCCTTGTAATGCATTAGACAGGGTTTAAATCCTTGATCTAACGCACAAAAGAGTTTTAAATGGCACTTCCTTCCTGATCATTAGATCAGTGCATTCAACTTAAACGAATTAATTGGTTAGAACCTAACACTAGTCATATGCATGTTTTCTTCCTGGTCTAGTGACTGCTAGTCGTTCCCATTGACCTTGCTTATAACCCTACTGTGATGGACAACACCATGGTCCATGAGGACCCTGTTCAAAGTTTAACCAAAAAAAAAAAAGAAGAGAAGAATTCGGTCTCTTCTCCTCTCTCTCTCTCTCTGCCGCTAAATAGCTGAATGCTGCCCAACAGCTTTCTCGAAGGCAACCTTTTTGGGATTTTCAAAGATTTCTCTTAGAATCTGCCATTGGACCAAACGCACTTAAAACCCATAGTAATCAATCGAAATTGGAATGCTATATATGCCTCTCTCTCTCTCTCTCCTCTAATTATTCCCTCCTTTCCAGAAAGGGACAGCCTGGAACCAGCTTCCTTCAACGCTTTCGGTTTCGTTCGCGGTGGTTTTGGTTGAAGTTGAACCACATACAAAATCAATTTGTTATCTCGCTTAATTATTTAAAAAAAGTCCATAATAGTACTAGGAGCCATTTCTCACAAAGAGAGTTGATAAGATTTGTCAGCAGCACCCGATGACGTGTCGTCTTCCTATTGCCAAAACTTTTGTGACTCCAACGGTCCCTTCCCAAGGGTCCAACAGTCCCTTCCACACAAGCACGTAGGTTACCTTCACAACTTGTTGCCATATGATAATATATGTATATATATATATATAATGCTGACCAAGCATGATATATGAATCATTGAATGGTGTGCATGGGCAAGAAACCAAATTGTAATATCAATATTTTGAATTGCTATAAAACTCTCTCGATACACTAAATTGGAGATTGCGTAGTGTATTATATATTCTTAAAAAATTCAAAAAGTGTAATAATACACTTATCTGGTCTAATGATTTGTTTCCTATTCTTCATACAACTCTATTTAGACTTCCCTCCAAACACAGAAGGTTGGGAAAAAAATTGCACAACTGGTGCGGTAATTATAGACAGACAGCGTAGTAACATCTGTTTCCAATAATTCATGAAGAAGAAAACCAACCCATCACTAGTCTGCATGTATGACAGATACAGGCGGATTATTGTATTCACTGTCTCCCGGGGCCTCAATCATGCCCCGATTTCTTCAATTCATGCATCCAATAAAGAGGCAGCTGGGAAACATACAATGAGGCCCATTACTTTCTTTCATCTTTATGCAATGCCAGGCGATCTCTCTCTCTCTCTCTCTCTTTAATTATAGTAAAGCCTACTTTTATTGTTCTAAACTGTATATATAGGTACGGGGTATAGGCAACCCTATCAGAGAGAAACTTGAGGAAACTATTGAGCTCTTCAAAAAAAAAAAGAAAAAAAAAAGAGGAAACTATGGAGAAGTATTACGAATATTTGCTTTTTATACTCCCTCCATCCCACTTTGATAGTTTTGTTTTTCTTTTTCGTCTGTTCCAAATTGTAGTCAACTTTCTAATTAAAAAATGTAGTTGGCTTTTAATTTCTCTAAAATACCCTTATTTAATGTAAGTTGTTATTGCTATAAACTATCTTATTTAATAGAGATTGTTAGTATTGAATATAACCTAACCCATTTAATGTATTTAGATTTTTCAAAACATATTGATATATGAAAAGCCAACTTTATTTAATGTAAGGGTATTTTAGGAAAATAACAATCTAAATTTGTTTTTCTAATAAAGTTAATTACTTTTTTTAAAATTAAATTAAAAAAATTAGAACTATTAAAATGGAACAGAGGAGTAAAATTTTTTCGTTTACAAATTTTTGGCAAAAGGGTCTGCGAATCAACTTATAAGTTTGACGTGTTACATAAACGAGACCGTATAATCTCCCCTTCATAGCGAGTACTTAATTTGAGATATCATGACAAAGCCCACCAACGCGAAGGTTTTGATGGATGAAATACCACTGCACTCACTTTATCTCTTTTATTTTTTTTTTAGAGACGATAATTGTTGTATAATCTAGGATCCATTTGGATTAGCTATTTTTTGGGGTATTTTTTAAAAATTTTTACTGTAGCAGCGTTTTTAGAGTATATTTTAGGATATTTTTAAAAAATATTTTGAAATATTTAAGAGTAGTAGAGTTTTTAAAATATATTTTGAGATATTTTTTAAATATTAAAAAAATTTTAGACTATTTTTTAGGATACCTTTTATAATACTTTTTAAAATTTTTTATAATTTTTAAAAAACTTCTAGATCAAAACAGAGCATAGTGAAGGGTTGCGGATCTAAGAAGGTCCAAAATAATTCGAAAGAGATTAAACTATCATAGGATAGGCAGAACTTTATCTCACTCTGTGCTGCGTGGAATTACCACTGCAATCATCATTTCCAATGCAAAGTTGACGGCAGTCCGATCACTGATGATCTCATTCTCTGCGTCACTGATTATTTCCTTAATAGTGTATTATAATGCTTTCAAAAAAAAAGGAAATCGCCCGGCAATTTCATATCGGGTGCCTGACCCACATATATAATATCCCGAATGTCCTTTTCTGTAAATATATATATATATGTATGTATATATTCACCTTGGAGTGCTAATAGGAGCGCTAGTACTGGAGAATTGATATATAAATATGGTTCGTGCGATAGACAAATTAATCACCAATTATTTGGACAGCCAATTATTTGGCCAAATATATGGTTCGTGCGATAATATTTGATTAATACAACTACTTTCTTGCAATAAAGGAGGGGATAACAGATGCTACAAGTGGCAGCAACAAGAGCTGTCGTATGGCTTTAGAGAAGGATGACTAATCACGTAGTAGTTGATATTACAGGATTAATTACGTGGACAAGAATAGTCTAAACCAAGTTTTTTTTTTTGGTGGCATGATGTCCAAACCAAACGAAAGCAATTTATATTCCTTTTTCTGTCAATTTATATTGCTATTTTTACCAATTTTTATAGGAAAATATATTATAACGATTAAATGTATGTGAGATAAAAAAAAATGTTCATAAAAAAAGTAATAATTTTTCTGCTGGAAATCACAATGCAAATGTAATTATTTTCTTTGCTAAGTGAACTGTTATTGTTAGTATTTCAATGTCCGAATTGAAGGCATCAAGCGTTGCCTCATGACAAAAAAAATCAGAATGCAAAATATAAATACAAGAATTAGAAAAGACTCGAGCTCATAGTAAATGTAAATGCCATTCATTGTTGTGGTTCGTAGAACTGGATCTGTCCACAATTAGGCACAGTACCATGACATTTTCCATATGCAGAAGTCATGCCTTGGAGTCATTCGTCTTCAATTTGAATGTCTAAAAATCTGCCAACCAGGAAAGCTGAAAAATCAACAAGAAGACAACGCACAGGTTGAAAATGAATGGAGTTCCGCACCCTTCATTCTAAATTTGGACATTTGCTCGTTGCTCACTTGCACCCTTTGTATTGAAACTAAAACAATGTACGCACAAGATTTCAACACCTAACTCGTTCATTAAATTGAAAATCTTAATGGATCAAGAATGACTGATTCAACTGTCAACTTAATTGTTATTGAGTCGTTGTTAATCTATAACATTATAAATGTGCCATAAATAATGTATCACTTTGTATTATATGGACCACTAAAATGGCTTTTCTAAATTCACACTTAATTGAATATTAATGGATGGTGCTAAAATACTTTGGTTGATGAAAATAACTTAAAAGTTGAAATAATAATGCAATATAAATTGAATAAATCTATTTTTACAACCTCAATGCATCTAAAAGCAAAGAAGAAAATTAAATTGCGCCAAATATAGGCAATATATAAAGAAAAAGAAAAAATAACTTTGATAAAACATGAACTTTTGATTCCATAAAAATAAAAAAACTTGGGAAGTCATATAAAACTAAGATACAATCTAGATGTTTTAATTTAATCATGGTTTATTGGATAAAAATATGAATTTTAATAAGAAGTTTTGAAAATTTTGAACAATTTAAAGCTAAATTGTAATTTTTCAAAAGTAAAGTGACACAAAATTTAGTATTCTGCAACTATAGGGTGGATTTGAAATGTAAAAGAAACTACGAGGATTAAATAGCAAAAGTCAAGTACGTTGCATGTTGTGTTTTGTCAGATGATGTCGGCAGTAGGGACGGCTCCAGTCAAAGGGAAAGCAAGACCCGGACAGTTCAAAAGAACCGTTCTGGTTGAATGATCCTTTAGATCAACCGGACAAACTAACTGGTTTAAACCTAATAGACCACTTCTTTTATTCGAGCCTTAACGTAATTCAAAAAATAACTCGGTCGACGGTTTAACTGATTCGACCAAATAGTCCGGACAGACTTTGAGAACATTGAGTGTACATTCAGAACAGCATAGCTTAAATTAGCCTCTCCCAATCCTAAATTAGATGGTTAGTTCAATTTTTTTCCTGGTCTCATAAAAAAGAAAAATGGAGGAGAACTTGAAGAGTCGATCCAATGATCACTGACTAATATTAATATTTTTTACTACTTGAGTTGGGTTTTGGAGATAATCAATTCAATTTTAGTCCTCAAGTTGAGAAACTAAATACATTTTGTCTGGAATATATAATTTGTTAGCCATTCACAACCTACAACCATGCAAAATGATGGATTGATTCCAGTACGTACATCTGATATAAACACGCTATAACTTGGCCCTAAAATAATTTAAAAAAAAAACACTAGGAATTGGCACTGGTTTCTGCCTCCACAGTCCACAGTTATCTTCCGACATAAAAATCACAAATTATTACAACGTGTTAAACGGATGAAACTTACCCTTCTTGTTAGGTGATTAAAGGAACATACTACTTACAGTAAATCGATCAGTCATCTATTGCCCCCCTCCTAGCTCATGTAATAGGATGGTCCATATCCATACCATTAGTCCTCTATCAACGACCTGGTGTGAACATGTTAGTGGGGTTCTTGGTCCTACATTTGTACAATAACCAAGTGACTGAACATCGGACTTAAAATAAGAAGAGAAATGGGGTGCTATACCTAATTCATGAATAAACAAAGATTGCGCTGCTTAATTGAGTCTTAAGGATTCTTGCATCGCCTTGTTTATGAAGCGAAGACAGATATTAGTTGCAGAGATTACTACTTATTGCATCTGAGGGCCATTGAAGATCTCGTCTGCTTAACTAACGTATCTCGTCTGCTTTTTTCCAAATCAAATGCCCACTATTATACAGAGAGAGAGAGAGAGAGGGAGTGAGTGAGTGAGTTTAATCAATCGCGCGGGGAATGAACCCAAGATTGGGCTAATCTTCGGGGATTAGATATGTATCCTTTACAACAAGGCAATGAGCTGGAAAACCAAAACCCTTGCATACCCTGCCAACCGGACAAAATCCTTAACGATCTGGTCACCCTTGAGAGTACTGCCAGTCTGCCTCCAGCCACCAATATCACCGGAAAGAAGCACCACCACCGGAGATTCCTCCCGGCAATTCAGCAAGAAAACAAAAAACAAGATCATGAGGATACTACTACCACTAATAGTAACCAGCACAAGCTCAAGAGAATTCTTCATAGAGACATCGAACGCCAGAGAAGGCGAGAAATGGCCAACCTCTATGCTTCCCTTCGATCCCTCCTACCCCTTGACTATGTTAAGGTACATACTAAATACTATCAAGAGCCCGACCCACCACAGAGGAGCGCCCTTGTACTCCTTTCCCCATGATTTTGGATTATTAGTTTTTGCATAAAGAATATTGCATGGATATGCGTCTTTGATCTAGTGTCAGTACTGCATAGCGCCGACTAATTGATCATTATCAATCTTTGTCAAATTTCTCTCTCTCAGTACAGCAGAAAGAAGGCATTCACTCTCATACCAATTTACACACACAGTATTATGTGATGACTTCTTGAAACTATTATGGAGCTAAGGGTGTTAAAAATCAATTGCAGGGAAAGCGGGCGATATCCGATCACATGCAGGAGGCCGTGAATTACATAAAATGTCTGCAGAAAAACATCAACCAACTGGGGTCACGGAGAGACAGGCTCATGATCCCGCCTTGTAATTTGAGTTCTACTTTTAGCTCTGGGAATCGAAGCACAAGTGCCGATAGTCGGTGTTTGCGTGATTGTGGTGCGATTGTGAGGGTGAGCCAAGGCGGCGATGGGGTGGAGGTTTTGATCTCCATTAGTTCTAAGGAGGAAACTTTCCCCATTTCGAGAGTGCTGAAAATGTTGCTTGGTGAAGGGCTCGATGTTGTGAGCTGTGTTTCCACAGCAACTAATGAGATCAAAGTCCATAAGATTCTGGCGGAGGTACCAAAAATTCCATGTTTTGGGCTTTTATATATCATTTTTTCTCCCAAATTCTCAACGATGATTTACCTTTTTGAATAAATTGAACCTTGCAGGTTACTGATGATCGGAAAAGTATAGATACATTGGCGCTGCAACACCAACTGATGAATGCGATTAACCCTCCTGAGTAACTCTCCATCTTAATATTTGTCTAGAGACTAGCAGTAACCTCAGGCTTGGGCTCGATGACAATTTCACAAACTCTATGGACTATGGCTTTGAATGACAACTCCTAGCATGTACTGGCTTTGGCACTTTCTCTATTCATTCCAGTTTTTCGTGATGTCCCTTGCAGGCTTGAACCGTTCCGTTAACTGACCAAGTGATTATAAAGATGTTTTTCCTCTCTCATTGCTTGCATATTTTATGCATATAGTATCTTTTTTTTCCCTTTTTTTAAAAAAATTTTTGGTTTGTGATTTACTGTTGAGTCGCATTCTCCCCTCCCACCCAGAAGAAACCTAGAAGGAAAACCTAGAAACTAAATTGGGACCAGCTCATTTTGACGAATTATGACCAACGTTTATGTAAGTTCATGACCACCATCTATGGTCCTTGAATCAGTTAGGAATACTGTTGTGAGTTGGAGAGGAGTCTCAGTGACCAAGGCCAATTGGGAGCTAAGTATGGAGGTCGGATTATCTCATGTGTGTTTCCAGCAAGATTGAGTTTGTGCACTGTAATAGTGATAGGATTGATGTAAGTAGGGATTGTTTGATTCCTGTGCACTCGCTTATTTCTTGATCAATAAAGATTCATGACCATCACAATAGCAAGAATGTACCTGGCTAATCTATAGTTTGAGGTCAGCTTGATCAATTTGTGATAACTAATCAGAAAGCTGAATAAGGTAGCTTATTCACCTGTCATAACAGCCTGTTCCCTGGTATGACCAAACAAATTAAATCATAGAAGCAAGTTCATCTTTATCTTGTAATCAAGTGGTTGAAATTTTTTTTTTTTTTGCAGTTTTGTTTTGGTTCTTTCAATTTTTAGTTAGATTTCAATATATGACCGAGAGCCTGAGTATAAGAAAGAAACAGAAAATAAGGGAAGATGAAGAGATTGGTGCCAAAGGGAATCTGATAATCCAATTCCATTAAAATGTTGAGGAACTGGCATGGGAAATAAGACACCAGCAAGGGAGACAAACTGTTTGTGTACATGGAAACTTTGGATGACCCTACCTTAGTAAATTATGCCGCGCTTGAATTGATGTATCCTCTTTTTTTCTTTTTGGGTTTCAAATTAAATGCGCCTGTGGTTGTGCTACTTGAGTGTGTACCTTCTTTTATTTTTGTTTTTCTGCAGAGATTTGTAATGATGGGGCATATAAAGGCAACTCTTATACAGCTTGTAAATTCAAATATGCATGTCATAATACAACAAACAAATTGATTTTATCTCTTCAGTTTTGGCTACAATTTCTTTCGGTTTGCACCTGTCGACAGTTGTGTGTCAGGAACCTTGAGTTCTCAGCTTTTCAATCCTAGCTAATCAAAAAGAGGACAACCTGTGAGTGCTTTATTAGGCTTGATTATTCTTTTGTCTTCTCTTCCCACTTTTCTTTTACCTCACTCTTGAAAAAGGTTTCCTCAGTCTTGTAGTAATTGAGCAAGAATTAGGAGTCGAACCAAAATAAACAATAATGAGTTGTGTTAATGTTTGTTTGATTTCTAGAACACTACTGATTCTATGTGCTTATTGTCTGAGCAAACTCAGAAGATTTTTATACCAACCAAGGCGGTACTTGTGTTCCTTGTACTAGTATTGTTTTAAAAAAGTAAGGCGGTACTTCTTGTGTGTACTAGTATTGTTTTGCAGTGACGAAAATTTGGACTCCTTCAACTGCTATACTTGCCAAAACTTGACTTTCTGGAATACGTAAATCTCTTCTTGAGTAGCAACTTATCAGCTAGAAATTAGAATATACAGTAAAACGCAGGAATTGCGAGCAGGTCAAACAACATAGATTCCCATTGATCTAGTTAAGGACAGAATTCTACCCGCGGAAAGTAAGTACAGGTTTGCAAATCATCTGAAAAGTAATCTCACCAGCCTCAACAAATTCTACACTAGCTCTTTTGCCCTAGACCATCTCTGCTGAGCTGAGGACGTCAATTCTTGATGTCTAAGCTTTGTGTGATTACGGATTTGTCACCAGAGGCTTTGATTTGTTTCTCCGCGTAGCGGCTATCTTTAGAGATTACTAGTTATCTACGTCTAGTAGTATGAGGACAATTTCAAGCATGGACACACGATCTTGCCCCTGTAGCTAGAGTGGTCTATGGTGCTCTTGTATTTTTTCCGGGAACAAAATAATATACGTTGTGCAGAGTCAGACGGAGGCAGGAAACCGTTAATCATGGACAAGAAAAGTATGCCACTGGTAATGATATATATATATATATGTCACCTTTCAAAATCCTTTCCTTCGCTCCTGGAACGACCGACGTGGTGTTTTGGCCGACTGACAAATCGGCAATGGGAAAACTTTGGAAGCCGCAAATTATCAGGGAGAGGGATTTCTAGCTCCAGAATTACTTTAAATTATTCTTTTCTGCCAAATCCTGAAGTCGAAGTCTAAAGAATTACTAGCTAGTAAATTGAGTTTTAAGACCCGGGGCCTTTTAATACTGAATTGGAACCTTGGAATAGCATAACGTGTGCCCTCAAAATAATTAGACTAAAGCTGGTTGAGTTGGTAAAATATGCTATATATATATAGTTTGTTGTTACAATAAATCAAAGATGATGGATACTTGTTACGTATCATATATTCATATATAGGTGAGCTTTTTATGAATGCCATAGAAAAAGATGATATTCTAGACGTACTGATCCATATCTTCATATATATATATATGCTCAACATAGGCACAGAAAAGTATTCCTAAATAACGAAAAAGTAAAATTAGAGAAACCCCCCCCTCCCCACCCCCTCTTTGAGAGAGCCACTAATAAATAAAAACTAAGAAGATAAAAAGCAAAAGCTTCTCTGCATGCGAATTAAAAACTCAGGTTGGTGAAGTGTCCACGAGGGAAGGCAGAGGGGGACGCTGTGCCCTCCCCCCCAATATTCCTAATGAGCTCAATCATCCTGAACCAGCATAAACAATGGGTTCCCGATTTTGCTTGTCAGGCAGAAGATATGGAACGAGCTGCCTAATCCGTTCACTAATTGAAGGCATTATTATAGTATCAATGCCCACTGCCATTTGCACTTCCAACTTCCCCACTGTTGGGTTTTTTTTATAAAAATGGATGAGATCCTCTTGTTAAACGACACCAACAACCTGTACTTTGAGTATTTAAATTTTAAACAAGGGAGACGATACCAAGGGCCTGTTTGGAAGTGAGTTTTTTGCCCAAGTTTTTTACCTACTAGTTTTTTAACAACTTTTGCTACAGGAACCCTAAAAAATTTCTCAAAACTTTTTACCTACACACTTCAAAAAATACACAAAAAAACTTTCCCTTCAAACTTTTTTTCTTTTTCCTCCCCCATCCAACCCACCACATCCTCCGCCGCCGGCCACCACTTCCACCACCACTTCAGGCACCGGTTACTATTCCGGCGGCCAGTTTCGGCCATACACAAAGTTTTTTTTTTCTTTTCCTCCCCCCTCCCCTCTTCCCCTCTGCCTCCCCTGCCCCCTTCTCCTTTCAGACGGTTTTTAAATCCTTCATTTTCAAACACAAAAAATGAACATAGAACCTAGGGGTGGCAATTTTCGACACGACCTGAAAACACGACACGAACCTAACACGAAATTAATGGGTTTGGGTTGAGGTTTCGGGAATTCGGGTCAAAATCGGGTTGGACCCGATGAACCCGAAAAGAAAACAGATCGATTTCGGGTCAACCCGTGGTGACCTGATATGACCCGATATGACCCGTTTACGAATTAAAAATAATTTAATAAACATAAAAATAATTTTATCTAACTAAACGAAGTTATTCTTTTTTTCAAAGGCATTAATTACTTAATCCTAAATGAATTTATTTAATTTGTGTGAAGTTGAAATTATTATATTTGGACAAATAATATAATATATTATTTTTTACTTTTATATTGTTTTAATTTATTTTATATTTTGTTTGGGATAAAACACTTTTACGGTGTTTAATTTATTTTAGATTTGGTTTGGAATTATTTATTTAAATTTTTATTACTTGATTATGTAATTAGTTTTGTGAGAAATTGATTTTATTAGAAATTACAGTGATTAATTAATAAATTAAAATTAAGTTTCGGGTCATTTCGGGTCGACCCGCCAACCCGCCAACCTGAAATTTTCGAGCTCGGGTCAGCATACCTGACCCGTCGCGGGTTGGCGGGTCGGGTTCAGGTCAACAGATTTTCTGACGGGTTGACCCGAACCCGAACCGCCAACCTGATTTGGACCCGAATTGCCACCCCTAATAGAACCCCAAGAAACGAACAAGCAAAATCATAGCCCAGAAAAAGCAAAAAAGTCCAGAATGGAGGAATTTGACATCAAATTCAACGTGATGGTTTCCTTATTCAATTGGATGCAGAAGAGCAAATTCTCCTCGACTAAGCGTTCCAAGTTCCGTAAATTCCTCGATGCTTTTTGCCGGAAACCTGGGGACTATTTTAGCGCCGTCCGCGGGGTGGCGGGAGGAGGGGGTCGCACTAGGGAAAGGACAGGGGAGGGGGTTGCGCAGGGGAGGTGGCGGGAGAAGTTGGGGAAAGGGCAGGGGATGGGCGGGGGGAGGGAGAGTGGAGGGAGAAGCTGGCGAAAAGGCAGAGGATGGGGAAAAGGGCAGGGGGTGGCGGGGGTCATGCTGGCAGAGGAAAGGGCAGGGGGTGGCGGGGGGAAAGGGCAGGGGTAGGCCTGCTGACGACTCGAGCTGCTCGCAAGCAGCTCGCGAGCAGCTCGAGTCAAAGCTCGGCTCGAGCTCGGTCAACACGAGCTCGAGCCGAGCTCGAGCCGTTTGTTAATACAAACGAGGCGAGCTCGAGCCTTCGTTTCTTAGGCTCGATAGCTCGACGAGCTGCTCGTTAGGCTCGAGTAAATGTGAAATTATAAAAATACCCCTGAATCAATTAAAATTTACAACTTATTCTGTTTCTCACTTCTTCTATTAGGTTACATAATTTTCCTTCCTCACTTCCTCCAATTGAACTTCCTCCTCCGCCGCCGTGTCTCATCAAATCTTCCATTTCCTCCAACTATGACAACAAGACCTTAAATGCTGGTGGCGGTGGCCTTAGATGGTCCTACGACGAACACGCCATAGCCGTGCGGCTGCCACCGCCGCCGTCGCCGAGGCTGCTCTTGCTGCCGCTCAGGCAGCTGCAGAGGTCATCAGGCTGGAACTGTTTCCTTTACTCCTCCGGGCAGCAGTGGCAGAGACTGGCGGCAAGAAGTGGCGGCTATTAGGATTCAGTCGGCTTTCAGAGCTTACCTGGTTAGTGTTTTTTTCCAGCAAAGTTTGAGCTTTATTCGGCCCTTTTACAGAGACTTTCTTTCTTAAGCTAATAAGCTGAAATGCACTTCAAACTCTGAACCAACTTTGGATCATCAAAATCAGCATTTTTCCGATATGGATTTTCTCTTCTATCTCCTATTCTTTCAGGGATTCTGTTAAAGTCTTCATCTTTCAGCACAATCAGTGCTAGATCTGCCACAGAGAACAGCATTAATGATATCACAGTGACGGTAAAGTGTGAATTCCTTGTTAGCGCAAATTCTGCTTTCTTTTCGTGGATTTTGTACTAAAATTTGTGTGTTATTTGCAGTAGTGTAATGTTAATAAAGGACTTTGGATTATATTTCTAATCATGATTTAACTGAAAGAGAGAGCCGTTCTTGATTGGAATGTGCTTAATTTGGGGGTTCTAGTGAGAACGGAGTATGTAAGTTTTATTTATTTATTTTTTAAATCCAGAAACAAACATTAGACTTGAGCTTTTTAAACTATGGTGCAAAGGTGAAATGGCCGAAAATTGTGATCATTTGTGTCAAATCAAGACGAGTCTCTCTTCCACCTTGGTTGGTTGCATTCCATTTCTGATAAATTGATTTATATGGATATAGATAAACAACTCAAATCTATAAATATAATTTATTTAAATGGTCATCCATATTTATTTAAACTTGTTTATTAGGATGGATAAGTGGATATGGATTCAAATTGCCATTTCTAATTGTTGATGACTAAATTCCATAAAAAAAAATTGGAAAAAAATCCTTCAATTATCCTAAATTGTTTCAAATTGGATATTTGGGGATTAGAATTGCGTTTGTTGATATTTTAAGGACTAAAACTCCACACGGATAAAAATGCTATTTTCTTGCCTAAATTTCCAAAAACTCGAGCTAATTTCGAGCTCGAGTTCGAACTAGAAATCGAGCTAAATTCGAGCGAAATGCGAGCCAGAAAATCGAGCTGCTCGCGAGCCATAATTCGAGCTAAGCTCGCGAGTCATAAGCGAGTCGATCTCGAACTTGCCTTTTCTTAAATCGAGCCGAGCTCGAGCTTCATTTTACGAGCTCGACGAGCTCGAGCTCGAACTCGAGCTTGCATATAAATTAGTCTAACTCGACTCGATAATTTTAAAACTCGACTCGGCTTGGCTCGTTTGCACCCCTAGGCAGGGGGCTGGCGGGGGGAAGGGGTCACGGTGGCAGAGGGGGAAGGGGCATAGGGGGTGGCGGGGGGGAGGGGGTCGCGGTGGCGGGAGGAGAAGGGGCACAGGGGGTGGCGGGGGGAGGAGGTCACGGTGGCGGGAGGAGAAGGGGAAAGGGAGGAGAGGGGTGGCGAGTGTGACTGCTGCTGGGAGGTAACGGGGAGGAAAGAAAGAAAGAAGAAGAAGAAGAAGAAGGAAAAGAGAGGAAAGAAAAGAAAAAGGAAAGAAAGAAAAGAAAAAGAAAGAAGAAGAAAAAAAAAAGGAAAAAAAAGTTTTTCACTCTACAAAAATTTCTACAAAATTTTGCACCTTACAAAAAAAATTTTCACATCTTATAAAAACTTCTACAAAATTTTTTCAAAAACTTCTACAGTGCACTACAGTAAAGTTTTAGACAAACTCCCAAAAAACTCAGGTTCCAAACAGGCCCCAAGTTTGGGGGAGGGCACAGCGTCCCCCTCTGCCTCCCTCGTGGACCCACAGAATTGCTTTGTACTAATAAGTGAAGGGTTGAAGCAAACGAGAGATGTCCTGTTTATGTCTCCTGCCAAATTAATTTGGTATTTTCATGTATAGTAGTTCCACTTTTGCCTTTTCTTTTTCCACTTTTTAATTCGAGATGTAAGTAGTTATTTGTTTATTTTCTGTTAAAAAGAATCGAAAGTTTCTCTTATCTGTGTAATCCTGTAGTTCTGATGCAGTTTTATTCGTTTTTGCTAAAAAATATATATATATATATATATATGACATTTTTTTCCCATTTAAAATTTTGAAAATACCAATGTAATTTCTCACCATTAATTCATCATGTATGAATACACGTTCTCTTGAAACCATATGATTAGAAGATATTGATAAACATTCAAATATTGTTTGTCTCTCACTTATATTTCTTTCCCTTCTGTTATTCACTTAATAAATCATAAATCGAATAAGAGGCGATTGATAATTAAATTTATGCACTTGCATACAAGACACAGAAGAAAAAAAAAAAAAAAAAAGGGCCAGCCCATATCTTTGAATCTATACCTCCATCATTTGACTGCAATTATTTTGTTTTTTCTCTGGTCTGATTCACTACTATTGGGTGAATTGGACGGAATTTTAACTTTTTCTTTAGGTAGCTGAATATACCGACGCTCAATAAGGAGCCAGGAATAACCAGAAGTGACTCATTTTGTCCTTCCCTCCAAAAAGGATGGCAATATGATCACAAGTCATTGACCTATGAACCCATCACACAAAAAAACAACAGAAAATAATAATTAAAAAACAAAAACGTTTTTCAATTCGAACATGTGATCTTACTACGCCATAGTCCTCCGCTCCTAAACGGAACAGGACTACGAAAAAGTCAGAGTATAATTAAAATCTGTAGATCATTGTGATCGATCATCGATCCAGCAACTGCCCAATTAGTATTGCAAAATAAAATAAAATAAACACCCTAATTAACCAAAGTCTCCCCCTCCGTAATCTTAGAAGAAAACCTGAAAAACGTTTCTCGAAAAAAAAAAAAGGAAAACAGTAGTAGTACTTCTACCATGCATTATTAGGTCAAGTTTACTTCTTATTCAATCAAAATACTGAATAGGAAGCAAGAGTCTTCCCTTATGATCATGTCACTTGATGAAAAGATATCCAAAGACCACGAGACAATTAAAGTTTATTATATTAGTGCATTTTTTTTTTTTTTTTGTTTAGTGTATATGATTGTAGGTGAGAAGTTGGACCCGCTGGTGTGAACTCAGCTGTGAAATTTTGTTGTGCAGACGTACAGTAACCAAGCAAGCTTCTTTTTTTTTTTTTTTTTTTTTTTTTTTTTTTTTTTTTAATGGCCCCCTATCAGAGAGGGAAAGGGTCACTAGTCACTCCTATTAGTTTAAAAGGATATGGCAGATATCTGCGCATCCTCGGCCCATTGAAGGGATCTCATCATACCAAATTACCCTAACAAACGTATTCCTAGTTTGGCATCTTCATCATATCATCAGAAGATATCAACCCAAGAAATCGAGCAGTTGTCTGAACATGGATGACTTTACTTCCTCTTTGATTCCTTTACAACAAGACGATGATGACCAGCTTTTTCCATATGACCTCACAATCCCTACCATTCATCCCTACCTCACAAAGACCACGAGACAATTAAAGTTTATTATATTAGTGCTTTTTTTTTTTTTTTTGGTTTAGTGTATATGATTGTAGGTGAGAAGTTGGACCCGCTGGTGTGAACTCAGCTGTGAAATTTTGTTGTGCAGACGTACAGTAACCAAGCGAGCTTCTTTTTTTTTTTTTTTTAATGGCCCCCTATCAGAGAGGGAAAGGGTCACTAGTCACTCCTATTCTGTATTAGTTTAAGAAGATATGGCAGATATCTGCGCATCCTCGGCCCATTTAAGGGATCTCATCATACCAAATTACCCTAACAAACGTATCCCTAGTTTGGCATCTTCATCATATCATCAGAAGATATCAACCCAAGAAATCGAGCAGTTGTCTGAACATGGATGACTTTACTTCCTCTTTGATTCCTTTACAACAAGACGATGATGATTCCCAGCTTTTTCCATATGACCTCACAGTCCCTACCATTCATCCTTACCTAGACGACACTATCCATCATCAAGATCTGGGAAATCAGGCTGCATCTTCACTTGCTCCCCATCAACAGCAGCATTACGATCAGGTGACCAGCATCGATGACGATGACAATAACAACCACCACCCCAGGGGAAGGCAGCGAAAAAAACCATCATCAGCTATTCCAGCTGATAACAATGATCCTGATGACAGCAAGCAGAAAAGAGCAGCTCATAGGGATGTTGAGCGTCTAAGGAGGCAAGAAATGGCTAATCTTTATGCTTCTCTCAGGAATCTACTTCCTCTTGAATACATAAAGGTGATTGAACCGTACTAGCTGATCAATTAATGGGTGAATTCTCACATTTTATGCATAATCACAAGTGAAAGATCATCTTCATCTAGTGTTCCCTTCTGGCATTTGCTCGGTAGGATCATACGTACTTAAACCCATTTTTTTTCGTCTTTTACAAATATTCCTTCAATTTTTTCCTGTTCAACAAAATACAACAATAACTCCTTTCTTTTTTTTTTTTTTTTGGTGCTAGTTTAGTTGTACTGTAAGACATCAAGATTTGCTCACAATTTTTTTTTTCAGGGAAAGCGTTCAATGTCTGATCAAGTTCATCAGGCAGTTAACTATATAACACACAAGGAAAAGAATATTAGGGAATTGAAGGTAAAGAGGGACAAGCTTAGAAATTTGATGGGTGGATCGAGCGATCTGAACGTCAAAAGTGTTGAGGAAACAAACTCCTCGTCTACTACGTTCACAGTCAAGCAATGCGAGAGTGGTGGTATCGAGATTCTGATGAAGAATGATTTGGCAGGTAACTGTTTTCCTCTATCAAGGGTACTGGATATGCTGCTTGACGAGGGTCTTAATGTTGTAAACTGTGTCTGCACAAAAGTCGATGAAAATTTTCTTTACACAATCCAAACTGAGGTACAGTTATGATGAATTAGCGAAATGAATTCCACAGAAATAACTGGTGTGCCTCCTTTTGATTCGCATGGTTTGTATCATAATCTTGCAGGCCAGTCATATGGACGTTGATATAATCTTTCTGCAACAAAAGCTGACTGAAAAAGTCATGACTAGGAAAAACTTCTAACTTCTAGCCCTGGTGCAATACCAGAATTGGTACTCATGTTATATGAGCACAGAATTTACAAGGCTTCAAGAGTTAGAGGTTTCTGAAGATTTCAAGTTTCCTGCCTGCTTTTTGTAAGGTTCTCATTTAGTAAAATGAAAACTCGGTATTAGGTTAGTTTACATCCGCTATTAAAAAGAAGAAAAAAAAAAGAGTTTCATGGACTGGTTATTTTGAAATCCAGATTCTTTTCTATTGAAATTCAAAGCCTGTCTTTGGCCATGACCATGATGTATGATGTCTTCTTGCTTATCACACTCTACCGTATTTGGCCTCTTCTAACATTTGCCTTTTAATACGCTAAATCTGGTAGATTGTGCTGTGCAAGATGAGATGATATGAATTTCACCGTTCTTTCCCTTCCATATTTTGAGTCGATCTAATTATTGGTGCACGCATTTACGCTTTGTTATACATTTATCAGTAATCATGGAAGCTTGATAAATACATAACAAAGAAATTCATTCTGCTTAATGCGAAGTGTCAGCAATTTGTTATGTTGCCATGTCAAATACAGATTAAGTGCATTGGATTTGTTCAGGAGATGATACGTTATCAGCGTGCTCAAGTTAATCAAGGCAAATATGTCAACTTAATGACACAGTTTAGACTACAGAATTTTCTAATCACAGTTGAATAGAATTGACGGAAGCTAATCACAAACTTAGTTCCCTTTTTTTTTTTTTAATCTACACAGTTCCAGTTGAATATACAGGTTTAGAATATGAATAAGCATTTCGTATGGTACAAATTTCTGACATTCCCAACAAGATCGAATATGCCAGAAAAGTTTAATGGAAATTGGTTCTCAACTTATTTGATGTTCATTGCATATCCTACTATCCATCATTTATAAGTATCCTCCCGCTTGTCTACGTTTAATTACTGATGCAGTGTCATGGAAAATTAGGGTTGTCAAACAAGATAGACTTTCACGGAAAATTGTATATCAACTATAATTTGCATATGAGTTAGAAAAAATACTTGTTATTTGTTCCAAGGTGATGATTAGACATTTTCCCACACTGGCATAAGCTGTATGCATGCTGGAAGTTGTGCTGCTTCATGCATGATAAGATAAAGTTGTTCAGGTTGTGCCTTTCTTTGACGCTTGAGAGAGTATCTTTTCGCAATACAAAGAGGTGAATCATATTAGAACAGATGCATTTGTTCTTTTGGTATATAACTAAACCGTTCCTGATAAGTGAGGACCAAAAACATCATGCTACATTAAGCTACTTCAATTCTCGTGCATTATTTAGCTTGAGAACCCCCAAGTATTTGAAGGTTCGAGCAAAATGGAACCATTTATTTGCAGAAGAGAGGGATTTTGAATAAGTTTAGGTCGTTTATTGATTGGCAAAGAGTTGTGGGCAAATACAAATCCTTTACGACACTTTATTTTAAAGGAGTTAGGATTCTGAAAATTGAAATAAGCTTCATGATTTAATACAGCCTAAGTTCACTTTTTCTAAATCTCACTCATAACTTACCATGTTGATTGCCCATATAATTAAGCAATTTATAGTGCTTCAGCAAGTTTCTACAAAATTTACAAAGAAACGTTGAATGCAGAAAGGTCATGTGTAGATACTAGATGCATGGTATGTATGTTGGTTTTGCTAAGCTTGTGTTGGTGAGCCGTGTATTTTGCTCAACACATCTTTCTTGTGGTTAAACGTGAAGTTTTAGGATTAATATTCTATATGCTAATTGTATATATGCTTGATAATTAATTTGAAATCTATATTTTACACACACACATATATATATATATATATATATATCATGTAATTAATCTAGATAGTGTATACATATTATTATGAAATAAACTCTGAGTTTTATGATTTATGCTCATTAATTTCATGGCCTAGAGCAAGAATTTTCTGGACATGATGAAGAAGGACGGTTCTAGTCGCTATTCTAAATATTGCGTGAGAATATCACCACTTTGTCATAGCGCAATCCGGTTTTACGCTGGGCTCTTGCTTCTCAGGTGCCAAACAACTTAAATTGGCTTTTCCTTTTGCTACAATTTCGGTCTAAGCACCTTAATTTGTAGCTGATATACAAAATATACTAACATTCTCGCATCTTTCATAATCTCGGTGGCCGGTGGATTTGGTTGGATGCCATATTCTTCAAATTCTTCTTGTTTGGAACTGTCTTAATTACATCTGTTTGGCTAGGCTCGCTTGCTTCGGAATTGCATTTGCTCTAATTATAGAGATGTATGCCCATGCATGTTTCCTCCAAGTAAGGCTCCTGATGGGAGATGTACTTAATTTGGCAAACTTTACTTCTTCTTGGTTTTCAAGCATCTTTGTGTGACAGATCTTTATAGCAACATGTGGTAGCATCCTGCACAACTGATATAACGCTTGATCATAGTTTTGGACATCCTCAAGCCAGGAAAGGACTTTCCTTTCCCTCTTTTTTTTTTTTTCTTTTTTCTGCATTTTGTGGGGAAACAAACTAAGGAAATAACGGTGTAAAACATTCGCATTTCATTTCTTGTGCGTTCTTGTGTGTGTGCGCGCGCACATATATATATATATATGTATATAAAGCGTATTGGTTCAAATTCCTTTATTCTTACCCGTCTTTTAAATTACATCCCTCCTTTGCTTTAAAATGAAAACTAAGGATTCTCAGAATTCATGTATAATAAGATGTAAAGGTGTAATATATTGGCTTACTATGTGCAAACTACTTGTAGGTTATTGAAGGACAAAGGTGCATAATTTTTAATGTTCTACGAATGGATTCTAATTTAACTTCTTTTTTTTAACCTCAAAATGAGGTTATTTTGACACGGAGCTCCCCATTCCTAGGAAATGGGGCAGGGACGGTCATCAGTATGACCGTCCTTGAACGGTTAATGGCCATGATCTGGCCTCAAAAATTTGTGCGGTTGAGATCACAAGTTGTAACTCGATTTCCACGCCATGTGTGGGATCCACAAAAATTTGCTCTAAAGTTACGCGATGTGCAAAAAAAGTTACGCGATGTACAAAGAAAGTTACGCGCAGTTAAAAATGAGCAAAATCGTCCGGAACGGTTGCAGGTGCAACCGTCCGTGCCCCTTGTCCCCATTCCTATTATGTCTGACCGCCTATTGTTTGTTACTACTTACTACTACTTAGAGTAGCTGTTGAATTTGATCCTCTCTGAATTTCATTAAATAGCTAGATTGGATGTCAAATCTGACACTTTTACGCTATATTTACTAATATGATACCAAATCTTTGGAATCTTATACAAATATGTTTGTTAAACCTATTAGAGTTCAAATGGACAAGGAATTTAGCATGTAATTTTCAAAATTCCAAAGGCACAACTTTTCACTACAGTGACTTTTTTTTTCAACTATTTCAAGGCCTAAACGGCGTCCAAATCTTTAATACTTTGTATCAATGAACTATTCATATCATGAGGACATTAGAATGTGTTTTATTTTGGTCAAATTTGTGTTGAATTAAGACCTCGTATTGTGACTCTCTCTTTTTTTACGTAAAAAGAAAGCTCTTGGATCAAATATAATTGTGCATTGAGCATAAATCTAATCTAAATTTATTAGTTTTGACTGCTGGGTTTTAAATTTTTTATTTTCAAAATTTAGAGGGCAATACAAGACAGCATAATAGTTGAAGGGCCAAACGTGTACAAGCATAAAAGCTCGAAAGCCGACCATACCATAACGAAATCAACATCCCGTCCATCCGAAACGGAGTAGAACTCGAAAGAGTATGTACAATCTTTTACCAATTGGCCCAAGCCCGGTAAATATATACATATTTTTTTTAAAAAAAAGGAATCAAAAGTACCCGAAACTGACCCCGTCAAGAATTTGGGTAGAGACCCAACTTAAGAGCCCACTAAGAGCCAACGCAACAATACGTAACTCAATCTCCTTAGTTGCTATCATTTGCATTGTTATTTTTTGGAATTTTGAAAAAAAAAAATGTATTATATCAATTTGATGTATATGTAATAAAAATATAAATAAAAAATATATTTACGAAAAATATTAAAATTTTTCTTAGAAAATAGAAATGTGTTCAAGGAAAATCTCTTTAGTGAATCGATGATGACTAGAGTGCGGCTAGACCACAAATGCTAGAGGCAATTCGGGTCCATTTTCAGAAAATTATCCAATTGTCATCAGAATATATATAAATTACTCAATTAGAGGGTCAAAGTTTTAGCATACTTTTCGAGTGCTTCTTTCTGCAGGACTTCTTAAAATGTAATCCCGCAGCCACAAGTCATGTAATATTTCCGTGACAAAATTCGAAGTTTGAAAAAAGCTTTCGAAGTTTCTCAAGAATTAATATCCTTCATTTGTTTCAACTTTGATTGAACCCATTATCAAGAAAATATATTGAAAATTTTCTTTTTTCTTTTTTTTGTACTTTCATAAACAGAGAGCTGTGGTAAAGCCCCAAAACTTAGGGGTCATAAATTCAAATACTCGTTTCTCCTTTCCCAATTTTTAAATCTCACCTCTGGCCCAGTAGTTTAAAAAAAAAAAAAAAAAATGGAAGCCTGTGGGAAACCGAACCTTTTAGTTTGTCTGATCGATCGGTCAACTATCCCATATTCCACAAGCATTTTATTATTTTTATTTTTGAGTGCATGAGTTATAAATTGAACTCGGCACTTGAAGAGTTGCTGTTCCATTTCAAAAGAATACGTCAGAGTTAACGAGAAGCATGCATAGTATATACATCTTCTACTCGAATTGTAGCCTTGTTAGCATTTTGTGCATTGGCGGATGGTCTGTATGCAACATTGTATTCTTATTCCATGACTGTAGTGCGAAAAAAAATTTTGTAGGACGGAAGACATTGGAATGTGCTTTATTGGTGACTGGTGGATGGTTGAAGTGTCGTTGGATCTGTTTTAATGCTGCGTTAATTTTTCCCAAAAATTTTCAAATGAATTGGGTAGTGATATTTGAACTAATTGGTTGAAAATCGTATCTCTCTCATCAAAATTTCAGTTTAATTAAGACGTGATTTGATCTTTTATGAGACTAGAAATATATTTGGTATAATTAATGTTTAATCAAGTAACAAGACTTGGAAAATCGTATATTGGTGTATCACTTTTTCATGTTATATCCAACTTGGACCAAAATTTTTGTTTCTGACTCTGAGTTTGGAGTTTGGACCAAAGCTATATCCACTATCCCTTTAGAAAATCTTACTTGTATAAAAAGTAATGAGTTCGTCCAAACAATTTAAGCAGTTAGTATGTGTGTGTATTTGTGAAAGTATGTTAGTGTGTAAAAATAATAATATATTTCTAAAGAGCTTAAGAAGAGAGCGTGTGTTTGTATTTGTGAAAGTGTTTTAGTGTGTGAAATTTTTTTTTTAATGTAAAAATGTATTTGAGAGAATTTATGTATTAAAATCTATTAATTAATATATTGGGTCATATTTTGGTCATGGATGACCCAATATAACTCCACCCAAAATTAACCCAATTTAAAGTTGGATGAGTTGGGTATTATCCATTTAAGTGAAAACCCAATATTAACCGGCCAAAAATCCACCCAATTGTCAGGTATAATCCAGATACACACTCGGTATTTTTGGCTTAATTGACACTAATCAATCATCTACACAACACTGACTGAGCAGACTGTATTGTAAATACTCGTTATACTTTCCCAAACAATTCTTATATGTAATACTACTGATTGATGAATTTCGTCTACCCAGTCATATTTAACACACTTCTCCTAAGCTCCACAAGCTGCCGTAAATGGTGTCCTGTGGTGTTTTTTTAATTTATTTTTCCCCACCACCTTCAACAGGAAACTACCTGTAACGCATTTGATATGAAGAAAAAGTCAAAATAAGAAAAATATACTCTACTATAAGAATCAGGCACGACAATAGAAAAACTCCAGCTACAGGATAAAATTCATATACATATTAATCTCCAGAAAGCTTGACATGAACGACTGCCTTTTGTCTTCACCACAATACTCCTTCCACAGTTCCACTTTGCATTGTTATATCCGAGAAAGTTTTCGCCTCCTCCTTGGCCTTGCTGCTTGCTGCTTTTCCTTTCGCCTTAATACGTCAATATCTCTAACGCCCTCTTTTTCATCAGCACTGGCAATGGGCAAGAGCATGCTCTTGAGATGCTTTTGCTTCTCATCTGAAAATGATCCATCAACAAACTCCAGGTTAGATCTCATTCCATGTTCGATCGGCTTACCATCTATACTGTACATAAGAGCTCCAATAAAAACACTTTGTATCGTCTTTAATTTGTTTATCCTTTATGGCTTGATCTCAGCGCTAACAAGAAAAGGGATTATCCATGGGAAGTATACACCCTCAAGCAGATTGTAAATGCAACCAACAACTTTCATAATGATAACAAGATTGGCGAAGGCGGGTTCGGAAGCGTTTACCGGGGTCGAACAAGTAAAGGCGTCGAGGCAATCATGTTTTATCTCACTCTTCTTTCTATTCTTGTTTTTCTTCCCCGGCCCCAACACCCTGATATTTTCTTTCTTTTTTTTTCCCCTTTTGAGGGGCTCTAAAGGCTGAATTGGATTTTATTGATGGTCGCAGATAGCAGTGAAACGGCTAAAGACCTTGAGTGCAAAAGCGGAAATGGAGTTTGCAGTGGAAGTAGAGATACTTGGCAGAGTGAGACATAAGAATTTGTTAGGCCTAAGGGGATTTTATGCTGGAGACGATGAAAGGTTGATCGTATATGATTACATGCCTAACCATAGCTTGATCACTCATCTACACGGTCAACTCGCTGCCGATTGCCTTCTTGATTGGTCACGACGAATGAGTATTGCAACTGGATCGGCTGAGGGACTAGCGTACGTGGATCTAATATCTTTAATTTCTTTTAGTGATTATTCCCGATTTTTTAGTTTTTTCCCATCTTGATCTGAATTACTATATCCTTTTGCTATTATTCCTTGTGCACATTTTCGCTTTCCAGCTTTCAATTTTCTCTTTGAAGTTTCAACAGTAAATATGTACATATGCATCCAAAAAAAAAAAAAGATGCATGTAGAGTCTATTGTTGTACACTTGGTACCCAAATCGATCGACTGACTTTGTGGAGAAAGATTGCTAAAATGTTCTGTAGAGCTTACTTGTATTGCTAAAATGTTCTGTAGTTTCACCTTTTTATTTTGTTTCTTTGGAAGGTATTTGCACCACGAAGCAAATCCGCACATAATACACAGAGACATAAAGGCCAGCAATGTACTTCTGGATTCGGAATTCGTACCGAAGGTTGCTGATTTTGGTTTTGCTAAGCTAATCCCGGACGGGGTGACGCACCTGACTACGAGAGTGAAGGGAACATTAGGATATTTGGCTCCAGAATACGCCATGTGGGGGAAGGTTTCGGAGAGCTGTGATGTGTATAGCTTCGGAATATTACTTCTGGAAATCATAAGCGGTAGAAAGCCACTGGAGAAGCTGCCGGGCGGGGTTAAGCGGGACATAGTGCAGTGGGTTACACCCTTGGTGCAAAAGGGTGCATTCGATCTAATTGGTGATCCCAGGTTGAAGGGAAAACTTGATCGCTCCCAGTTAAAAGCGGCGGTGATGATTGCCATGAGATGCACCGATGGAAATCCGGAGAACAGACCTCTCATGATGGACGTTGCGGATTGGCTAAAGTGGGGCATTGGGATACGGAAGAAGGAGATCAAAATAGTTAACAAGGTCGTTGACGACGAAACTGATGGTGAGGAAGAAGAAGAGACTGATAATGAGGGGTACGCAATGGACAAATCCACGAGGAGAATGACGGGCGGTAGAGCAGCCGGTGGAGCAAGAAAGGATTAGTGCCCTGACTGTAATTTCATTTCCGTCAGATTATTAATTCCATCTATATATGATAAAATGTCGTGGTTGTTTTCAGGTAATTAATGCAGAGTCATTCAACGATAAATTTCAAGATGGAGATAAATCGACATCCATTAATTACCACTCATCCAATTTACTTTTGTCTGATTTTTTGGAGTCTCGTCTCACTCCTTTGTTACTTTTGTCCGTTTGGATGTTGATTTGTATAGAGTATATACATATACCAGAATGAATCTCGCTCTCTTGCTTTTGTCCAATCTTAATCGGGTCAAGACAATATTGTTGGCATTATCAATCCCTCTCGTGGTGTGTGTGTGTATATATATATTCTACGAATTTACTACTACTGTATATCTTCCATGGAAAATTGGGCTTGTAAATTTTTTTGCCTTTAGTGTAAAAATTCTCATAACAATTGGCGCTCAGATTTGCAACGCGGTTCGGTTCGTGCACTTTTTTAAAAATTTTATTTATATACAAAAAAAAATACTTTATAAAGTAAAGATCCCACGGCCGGCTTGATTTATCTAATCGCCTGATGTTAACATTTAAATTTTGTCTTAATACAGAAAAAAAAAATTATCAACATGATGCTCCTTGGGACGTGGAAAACTGGTAAAAACTGAGGCAAGATTTTAGGACATCTTTTTTTTTTGGTTAGAGATTGAAAAGGATAAGCAAATGAGAGCGAAAAAAGAAAATGCGAAAGAGAACCAGTCATTATGTCCATCTTTGGTAGTACTTTTAACAGGTAATTAAGTAAAAGATATATACCAATGAATAGTTACAGAAGCAATTATTGCTTTCTGAACAATTTACAGTAACTTTTTTTTTTTCTCAATTGTTGCCGTACGCATTCCCAATTTAACAGGTTCATTGCGAACTGGGATGTCTCTGAATTACCAGTCCTTTCTGAGTGCCGTATCAATTGGGAATGTGGAGATTTTTGGACCGTTTCACAACAATCAAACAATAATACTCCTTGAATTATTATTGAATAGGAGTAACATTTTATAGACCAACGACCATAGTAGCAAGGAAACAACACTAGTGGCTTGCCCGGCCTTGTGAGATTAGACCAAAAGGACTAGTCAAAAGCTAATCGTTGAATCAAAACTCCCAGTCATTGTCTAGGGATGTGGGGAGTGCATCGTTGAATATTTACTCTGAAGCCGGCAAGGCGAGGAGAAGGATTGAATACTACGTCTAATGCTCAAGAGTCAAGACAGACTAATTTATTCAAGTTTCAACCAGTATGATAAGGGACCAAGCCTTCACCGGAGAATTCTAGTATCCGGACTAGACTGGCTGAAGCAATTTCAGCTATTTAGGAGCTTTAAAGAGAAAATTAGTCGATTAAAAACCAAAAAAAAAAAAAAAAAAAATTCTCTTGTCCTTCATGCATCTTTTGAGATGCAAGTTCATTAATTTCTGTTTGTGTCCATTGGATTCATTATATTTAGGGGTGGCAATGGGGCGGGGGCATTTTAATTTCCCCCGGCCCCTACCCCGCCTAGCTTCCCTCGCGGGGCACCTGTGGGATTAAAAAAATTTTATTATATAGTTTTATTATAATTAAATTTGAGCAAATAATTAAGTACTAAAATATCAACACATCACCAAATTATTATTCATTGTAACTTCATAATTGAAACTCATAAAAATAATTAAACAAAGGTTATTTGAATACAATCTAATACGATAAAACAAATATAACTAAAATAATCAAGTTTTCACTTTTGATACAAATACAATCACTAAATTATTATTGTGTTTTTTTTTAGAAAAAAAGTGTTATTGTATTAAGTGTAGTTAGGAATTTAACATAAATGTATTAATAAATTTAATATAAATAATTAATAATTTTTATTAATAGACATATATAATTGATAATATCATTATATATATAATTATGTATATATATATTTTTTCAAATGGATGGCAGGGCAGGGCTGGGGCGGGGGTATACTTTCTAAACCGGGGGAAAAAATTTCCCCTGGCCCAACCCCCGTCCCAATGACCTCTCACTGGGTAGGTGCCCGTCCCGTTGCCATCCCTAATTATATTCAAAGATTCTTTATTTATTTTTTTTCTATTTTGAAATTCAAAGATTCTTGGGGTCTAACATGTAGGTAGTAGTTAGTACTACTTGTTCGAGTCAATGTCCACAAGGCAGGAGGATATGACTTGGTGTGCAAGTCATCACACACGAGTACTCCTGTAATTGGAACATGGTAATGTGGACTAAAGTCGGGACTTGCCTAGGATGTGGGACTTAGGGTTCCTGTACAGCCCCTTGACTAATAACATATATATGTGCTGCAGCTGGAAGGCCATTTCCCTACGGCCCTGCTTCTGATTGATTGATCCTTTCTACTGTAACAAAAAAATACTAGTATGACGGTCTGACTGAATTCTTCTTAGACTTGGCTTGAATACAAAAGCCATATTGACGTTCAACTTCCAAGTGCTATATTGGCTTACTCAATGAATTTCCATCAAAAATAAGAAAATGACAATAAGATCCTATTTTTGTTAGTCGCTTTCTTACTATTTATTTTATCTTATAATCCAACAAATAAAAACTGTGTATGTATACAGAAAGATAATCGACAAGATGCTGTGGGATCCCGATGTTTGATGGTTTTCCACTTGACTGTATTACAGCAAGTAGTTGGATGACTACATGGATAATTGGAAAGCAGAAAACCAATTATAAGTGGTTTTTTTTAAATATATATAATTTGTTGGCAGAGTAATGTGTTTGGATTGCATTTTCCGTGATTTTTTATGGAAAAATTACAGTAGCGATTTGATATATATGAGGGAAAAATGTAATAGAAAAATGTGATCACGGAAAACGACCTAATTTTTCGACGGAAACCAGCAATCCAAACAAGGTCTAAAAGTTTGCATGCGCATTGTGTCATTCGAAATTTTTCAGGGCCATTTTTTTTTCCTCTTAGAGTCCGCATGTCACAAATTATTTCAGAATATATATATATGTATATATTCTTCTTAGAATATAGTCCGCACATGAAGAAGCACTAACAAACAATTTGATCTTCAAATAGTAATACTAATATTTTTTGTTTACTTTTTATACACATGCACTTGGTTTGCTACTAGTAGAATCTATCTCTATCAAATAATTGGTTATTTTTATCGATGCAAATCGTGAAAATAACATGTCTATGTTAACCATTCCAATCTTTAGATACAACGCAGACTCTAGAATTATAGGACAACAGAAGTTGAAGGAGCCTCCTGATCTTAAAGATCAAATCGTTGGTCATGGTTACAAAAGATATACAACTCAACCCGTTTCAAGTCTAAATTCCGTTTGATACTGAAAAAGCCAATTAAGTTTGGCATCTTATTCAAAATTATTAATTGTGTAAATGAAATCTGGGGCTTTGGCAACAACACCAACTACAACATAGGTCATAGGATTCAGGATCCGGAGGTCACAAGAGAAGTCAAACAAAACTTGACTCGATCTCCCGGTTCAGTCGTTGGATCATACTCACAGCACAGTGAAACACACGAAAAGTTGGGAAAGGATCTCTGTCAAAAAAGAAAAAGGGCTCAATAAAGTTGGTGAAAGCAGTTGGCATAAGGCTAATGCAGGCAGCTGGGAAGCATGGTATCGTGTAGGCCTAGTTACAAGTAGTAGCTGTCTCAATGTATTTATCTTTCCCCGTCTGTAAACAAACACAACCCAACAAAACACAACAAAAAGAAAGCTCGCTTGCATTATTGGGAACAGCGGACGAGATTAGCCAAGAAAAGAGGACATGGTACTGGTGGAAACCAGGGACACAAACAGCGCAGCTGATCACTGCTGGGAAATGGGAAGCGTACATAAACGTTGTAAAAAGAGAAGTTGATCGCCGCCCTATGAAACGTAGGCCTCTCAAATAGATACCATAGAGCCAGCCAACCCCAACACCCGATCAGCAGACACCATTTTTACGCTTAGCCAGCCCACCCGGCCGGTTCGCTTTGTTGTGTTGTTAACGGTCTGTGATTTCGGGGGACCCATCCGTCAATCCACTGCTCCTAAATCCTTCCTCAAAGGAGGCCTGAGGAGTAAGAAGAATATACATTCTGACGGGACACTGTATGGCCTGGCGAGTTTTTTTTTTTTTTTTTTTAATTTATAGTAGTATCAACTCCAAAAATATACACAATCACAAATACAATTTATAAAAATTAAAAATTTTTATCAAATACTGTCACATTTTCTTCATCCACCCACCACTACCACTTACCACCTCTTTCCTCCTCCCTCCTCCTCCACCTCCACATCCATCGCCATCATCACCACCGCCCCCTCCCCTCTCCTCCATCCTCTCTCCTTCTTTTCCTCCTCCCTCTTCCTTTACTTTCGTCTCCTTCTTGCTCCTCCCACTTTCCTTCCCCTCCTTTACTCCCCATTTGGTTGCAGGTTGTGACTAGACAAAGTAGGATGGGAAGGAAGAGGGTTGCGGGGAGAGAGAGAAGGGAAAAAAGAGGTGGCGGTGGTGGTGATCGGCAGTGAAGGATAATGATGATGAATGATGGTGGTGGGTAGTGTTTTAGTTTTTAAAAAATACTCCAAAAAGATTTTTAAATTCTAAAAATATCTCAAATACATCATGAAAAACACATAAAAAAAAGTACATTAAAAACTTTTCACATATAATATTGTTATACTAAAAATATCTCCAAAAACATCTATTTTAAGGGAAGACAGTTCAAAATATCTTTCACGTTTTATTAAATAAAATTGTTCATTCTTTATTTTAAAATATTAATTTTATATCCCTCACAAATTCAAATTAACAAATTTAGCTTGAAAATTAACAAAAGTTTTCAATCACTTTTTAGATTGAAATCACCATGTAACTCACATGCAATCATTTTTTATGTACAAGCAAAAATAAATATGGAGTGGATCAGATTTCACATTTTTAGAAAAAAAATATATAATTTGCGTCAGATATTACTTTTTTAAAAAGAAAAATGAATATGAATTGGGTCATTTGTTTAACTATAGGATCTAACATTTTTACTTCTTAAAAAAATGATCATGTATGAATTACGTGATGGATTCAAGATAAAATGTGGTAAAAAATTAGATTGGGATTAAATTTTAAAAATTTGATTTTATAAAAGATGTAAAATTATCATTTTAAAATTGAAGAATAAAAAATTTTATTTGGCAAAATATGAGAGATATTTTTCTTATTTTAATACAAAAAAAAGAAAAGAACTTGGTTTCTCTAAAATTGGTTTCTCCAATTTGTTTTACAAAAAAGAAAAAATTAAATAAAAAGAGAGGGAGCCCCCCAACTACTACACTATCATTGCATTTTGCAGCCTCACAAAGCAGCTCACGGGCTGTTGGAGAGGTAGGGTGCCTATTTGCCTATGACTATCAGATTGAAGAAGATCACCGTATATAGGCAATAGGATATGCGAAAATAATTGATGCCCATCAGATGATTTGCTTTCACCTATCTACTGCTCAGAAAATTCCGACCGCAATGGTTACGGACTTATGGGTGGGTTTTTGGATTTGTTTAAATGTTTTTTTTTTTTATTTCTGGTAAGATTAAGGGCCTGTTTGGAACCTGAGTTTTTTGGGAGTTTGTCTAAAACTTTACTGTAGTGCACTGTAGAAGTTTTTGAACAAATTTTGTAGAAGTTTTTGTAAGGTGAAAATTTTTGTAGAAGTTTTTGTAAGATGAAAAACTTTTTTTTCTTTTTTTTTCCTTTTCTTTTTTTTCTTGTTTTTTTTTTCTCTTTCCCTTTCTTTTTCTTTTTCTTTCTTTCCTTTTTCTTTTCTTTCCTCTCTTTTTCTTCTTCTTCTTCTTCTCCGTTACCTCCGCCACCCCCAGCAGCCTGCTAGCAACCGCCACCCCTCTCCTCCCTTTCCCCTTCTCCTCCCCTCTGCCCCGCCTTCCCCCTCCTCCCGCCACCCCCCTCTGCCCCTTCCTCCACTCGGCCCCTTCCCCCTCCCCTCCGCCACCCTCTGCCCCTTCCCCCTTTGCCCCGTCTTCCCCCTCCCCCCGCCTTCCCCTCCGCCACCCTCTGCCCCTTCCCCCTCCCCCCGCCTTCCCCCTCCCCCCGCCTTCCCCTCCGCCACCCTCTGCCCCTTCCCCCTCCCCCCGCCTTCCCCCTCCCCTCCGCCACCCTCTGCCCCTTCCCCCTTTGCCCCACCACCCCCCTCCCCCCGCCGTCCCTCTCTACCCCTTCCCCTCCCCCCGCCACCCCCCTCCCCTCCGCCACCCTCTGCCCCTTCCCCCTTTGCCCCACCACCCCCCTCCCCCCGCCGTCCCTCTCTACCCCTTCCCCTCCCCCCGCCACCCCCCTCTGCCCCTTCCCCCTCCCCCCGCCTTCCCCCTCCCCTCCGCCACCCCCAGCAGCATTGCCCCTCTGCCCCGCCTTTCCCCTCCCCCTGCCACCCCCCTCTACCCCGCCACCCTCGCCTCCCCTGTCCCCTTCCCGCTTCTCACCATCTTTCTTTTCTTTCTTTTTTTTTTTCCACAGAGAGCTGGGAGAGGAATGGCGCCAGACGTAGAGAGAAAAAAAAAAAGACAAGAGAGGATGATGGCAGGGGAGGAAGAGGGGGAGAGGAAAAAAAAGGGGAAAAAAAAAGGACCGGCACCGGCACCGGAAATTGGCGTGAGAACCGGCACCGGAAATTGGCGCGAGAACCGGCGACGGAGCCGGCAATGGAGGTGGTGGTGGGGGAGGAAGAAGAAGAAAAGGAGAAGGGAATTTTTTTTGGGGTGTTTTGGATATTTTAAGTGTGTAGGTTAAAAACTTTGATAAGTTTTTGGGGGTTCCTGTAGCACAAGTTGTTAAAAAACTAGTATAATAAAAACTTGGTAAAAAACAGGGCTTCCAAACAGGCCCTAAGTGATTCACCACTAGTTTGGAGGATTCAACGTGAAGATAAACTGATACAGGGGCTTTTTTTGGGGGGACTAATGATTGATATTGATTATTCAATTACTATACTAGCTCTTTCTTTCACTTTTTTTCCCGCTTAATACTTTTTGCTTCATCTACATCATGTTTCAGATGGGTTTGGGAAGGGCATTATTTGCCAAAAAAATTTTTTGTTGCATATTAAATCCAACTTCGTATTATTGTTTTTTAATCTTTCAAACCAATTTTTTATGTTGCATACATTATATCATATAAGTGCTATAATATTATTCTAAATATTTTTTAAAGAATTTTAAATCCAATAAGAAGTGTTTTCTTCTCCAAATATAGGATAGAAAGATGAATGGAACTATTCAATACTGACTCAAGTTCAATTCGATAAGAGTTTGTTTGAATTTAGGCTGCCAACTAATCAAATCAAGGGCCTATTTAGCACATGGGTTTTTTTGTGAGTTTCTTCTACAAAATTTTTAATAACTTTAATTATAGCAACCTCAAAAAAACTTTTCAAAATTTTTAAAATACATACCTCAAATACCCAAAAATATACAAAAAAAAAAGGTGGCCACGGAGGTGTTGGTTGACACCAAAGATAGAGGTGGCTGGAGCAGTGGCAGTAGTTAGAAGGAAGGAAAAGAGAGAAAAGAAAAATAAAAGGGAAAAAAATCAATTACTTCACAAAAACTCTTGACTTCATAAAAATTTTCTACAACTTCTACAGTAAATTACAGGAAAATTTTATAGAAACACCTAAAACACTCACCATCCAAACTAGTCCCAAGTTCGAACAATAATTTATATTTGATAAATATTCAAGTTTGGCTTGAGCTCAGCTCGATTAGTATATATGTGAGATTTACGTGTAAAAAGTTCAAACTACTCGATCTCAACTCAAATTTGATTCGATAAAAGTTCGTTCAAACTCGACTTCAGAAGTAAATAATTTAAGTTTGAATAAAATTTTAAACTCATCAAAATAATCAAACAAATTTAAACACTAGGATATTCGGCTTATTTAAACTCATTGACATTCCTATTGAAAATCTCCCAAAATGCAACCTAAAGCTGTTATAACCCTTTGCGGGCCTAAAGCAGCTCCCAAAACTGGGATGCTCAGGTCTAACCCATGTAATCTCTTAATTGAGAGATATCGATCTCCTTTAATTGCCATAATAAGGAGGTCTATCCCAGCTAGAATTTTACTATATCTATTTTCCATTACTGGAGCTATTTTACTTTTTCCTTTTTGGTCTTCAAATTAAGGTTATATCTAAACATGATAAAGTTTATACAGTCCAAAACAGTGTATTATCAACAAATCGCTATTCAGATGTTTCTCATATTTGTCGCAAGATTAGGGGCATGTTAAATTGAGAATGTTTCTGTAATAGTAGAAGACACATACTAGTACTCTCCTTAAAAATGCTTTGAGCAATTCAATGTCAAATTATTGTATTTTAAGACCGTGTAATGATTTGTTGGAGACTCTTTATTGATGCTAATATAAATCACCTTTCAAACGTTAAGGAGAGACTATTTTTTATATTCAGAGTTCGAATTCAGTACAAAATAATTGGGGATGAAAAGGATGTAGAGAGAGATGGAAGAGTTAAAAAAAAAAAGTTAAAATAAAAGAGAAAAGAAAAATGATGAGGTTTGTGTATCTTTCTTAATACTACCGTGAAGATGGCGGGATGAATTTATAAGTCAAAATAGGAGGTAATTCGATCCCCCAGCCAAGTGGGAAAAAAAACCTAGCTAGGAGGGCATTCAAGTTTCTGTAATACGAACGACCATATATAGAAGGCAAACTTTTCATACGCAATGGAATAGACCCTTCTTTTATTTGAGTCATGCATGCACAATGCCACAATGGTAAAATATTCGTATATGATTTATAACTAGTTGGTACTGGCTGCGAGTCATTACTAGTAGTTGGTAGTATTACTAAAATTTGAGAAAATCGTAATTAAATCTCCCAAAGAATAATTGCTGAGTGGCTGGCCGTACGGAAGGATTTTTTTTTTATGGGCCGGGGGGGGGGGGGGGGTAGGACTTAGGAGGAGTGACACAGGCAGGAAATTATCACTAAACAGTGGAGTTCTGCAAGATCATCCATTTACAGATAGTGGCACGAAGATGAAAAGGGCATTGAGTTCGCACTCGAAAAATGAAAATGAAGAAAAGTTTGCTGGGTCGACGCCACGGAGCAGCACCCACTATCATGTCTCAAGTTTGCTGGTATAATGTACAAAGTACTGCCCATCAGTTTATAGCTAGGCTTTCTCCTTTGCGCCACCCTGAATTGCCCGCTGCCTGTCGCATGAAATGAAACTGAGAGAGAGAGAGAGAGCAGGGCCAGAGGGGATAGTCACGCAGCAGCTGCAAAAGGAGGAGCCAGCAGCAGGGGCTAGCAGCTATACATTCGAAGCGTCCACATCCGTCTTCTGCCACTAAAGTAGCAAACAATCACACCACACACTCTCACAAGAGATGTCCTTATTGCTAATTAACCTGCGAGAAGTCGGAGGCTGTTGTTGTCTGCCTCCAGTTTTATTAACACAAAACATTGCACTAATTGAACATTATTATATACACGTCTCCTCAAAGACTTGGGTAATTTTTGGAGCCAGCGAAGCCGCGTTTCTCAGTAGTTCTTGACTACAATCATTACGTTACTCTCTAATCATGCTCCCGCCGTACTCCCTCTCTTTCTGTCTCTGTCTCTCTCCGTCTTTCTCTAAATACAAGCCCCGTTTAATCACAGCAGCACAAAAAGTAGAGTGTTAAGCTCCTCAACTGAGACGTCCTAATCACAGCAGGTTCCACAATCTCGACTTTTTTTCCCCCTTCTGCGGGGTTTTGTGCGTTTATCTTGGCGTTTTCGCTTTCCTCAGGTTTAAAGCTTAATAAAAATTACAAACAAACATCTCTACCCTCCTTCCATTCAACATTTTTTTTTCTTCCCGTCCTAATCTTTCCTTTCCCTTTAGGGCACCCTAAGTTCATAAAGTCCAACAACTAGCTAGGCATGACCCCCCCTCTCCCTCCCCTCCACAGCTCAACTAAAACTGCTGATTTAAATACATACATGTGATATTTGGGATTACAAGTTTGAAGCGAACGAAGTTAGTTGAGCAGTAATTGTGCTTGTTCCTCGTCTTGTTTGAGAGATTTTTTTCCTTTTCTTGCTGTGTTTGGGCCCATCCAAGATGAGTGACAGCAAAGGAGATTCCAAGCAGCATTTATCAACTCCTGCTGAGGACCCCGATCAAGAACCAACCGAAAATATCTCCCAACAACAACAACAACATCAGCAGCAGCAACAGCATGGGATTGGTCTTACTGGTGCTCCGTTCGTTTCTGCTCCTTCATACATCCCCAGCGTGGCAACGGCAGGATCTTTTGAACAGCAGCAGCAACAACAGTTACACTTTGAAGCTGTGAATCCAAAGAGACCTAGATATACAGCTGGTCAATGGAAGCTCTCACCTTCTGCATCCTCTCAACAACCACCGCAAAAAAGGCAAACACAAACAAATATATTAGTCGCCACCGAATCAAGCCCTTCTCCAACACCTACGCAAGTTGCAACCAACCCGCAAACTGTGGCCGTGGCTGCTTCCTCTTCCGACACTGCATCTTCACCTTCTCATTCTCCGAGGCCATCCCACTCTGCTGCTTCAGGCCACGAAGCTGCCAACCCAGAGGGATCCCTATTCCAGCACCAACAATTTAGAAAAGGCAAATATGTCAGCCCTGTTTGGAAACCAAATGAGATGCTGTGGTTGGCTAGGGCTTGGAGGGTTCAGTACCAAGGCGGAGGCGGCTCAGAAAGTGGGGAGGGCGGAGCAGCTGCTGACGTCGCAGCCACTGCACCGGCGAGGGGGAAAACAAGAGCAGATAAGGATAGGGAAGTTGCTGAATTCTTGAATAGACACGGGGTAAGTAGGGATGCCAAGACTGCTGGGACTAAGTGGGACAATATGTTGGGAGAATTCAGAAAGGTTTACGAGTGGGAGAGAGGTGGTGAAAGGGACCAGGTTGGGAAGAGTTATTTTAGGCTCTCGCCGTATGAGAGGAAGCTTCACAGGTTGCCTGCTTCATTCGATGAGGAGGTTTTTGAAGAGCTCTCTCAATTCATGAGCTCAAGAATGAGAACTCACAGTAGAGGAGTCTCCCCAGGTATCGTCTCTGGCGGCATTGGGGGTGACGACGGCCGGTCAGTCCTCGCAACCACAACAAAGTCATCATTGGCAACGCCTCCTCCGTACCGCGAAGAAGATCTTTCACTCCCTGCAGGTACATCCATTTTACCAAATATGCAGATTACGACTAAGATTTTGATAACATCAACATTTTTTGGTAATTGCTTCCATAAAAACACTTTTTACAGCAAGGTCGAAGCAGTTGGTTGCGACCAGTAGTGGAGCTGAAGCTTTCCCACTTGGAGGGAGAGGAGGAACAACATTAGGGTTTGAGACTTCTTTAGATGTGCTTGGTGGTGGTCCATCTACTTCTACTTATTCAAAGGAATTTCGCCGAATAGGTAAGATAAGAATGATATGGGAAGAATCCGTGAGCTTGTGGGCTGAAGAAGGTGAACACCACAGTGGAAGAGTGAAAATCCAAGGATCAAGCTTTTTAAATGCTGACGAAATTGCTTTCTTGGATGATTCGATGGTTGCTTGCACGATGGAAGCCTTTGAAGATGGACCTCTAAAAGGCTTTTCCGTTGATAGATTCCTCCCTGGACAACACGTCAAAGTCTTTGGCAGAAGAAAATCTTTCTTTGTTCCCGTTCCTATTCCTTCAGGTATGGAGTATATTGAGTACTACAGGAACTACCAATTTTTATACTGCTCGAAATTCCTGCTATGCTTCTTCAAAAGAACGTGGTATAATTTGCGTATTTCGCGACCTTAGGACCAGTTTAAAACACTATCCTCTCTGCACTGATATCTGCCAGGTCCCAGTGAAAGAGTTCCTGTTCACTCTGCTGAACCCTCCAACATTAGTAGACGTAAGTCGCTCCTACACATTTTCATCTTCTTATAGCTGATGATGCTTGCAAATTGCAAAGTAGTTTACGAGTTACAGGTATTAGAGGATCGGATGAGTACCGAGATATGGTGGGCATGCTTTGAGAACTAATTGTCTTGTGATGCAGCTATCCCTGCATGGGAATTTCAAGACCCTAGTGATTATTACCTGGGATGCTTGCGGGTTCCACCTCCAACCCTACCTAGCTTGTTTGAGCTCTCCTGGCACCTACAAGAGCCGCCGCCTGAAGAATTTCGCTTCCCGCTCCGGAAAGATGTGTACAAGGACCTCCCTCAAGGGAAAGATCTCTTCTTTTCTATCTCTAGTGAACTTTTGGATTGCAGAGCCATTGCTTACGACATCTTGAGCCCAATTATGAGACAAAACCCTAGTCTAAGTGGTGCATCCGCCTCCGCTAGAGATTCTTTTATTGGCCTTTGGGATGATTGCGTCAACAGGATCGTGTCCAAATTCTGTGCGGTTGAAATGGTGTTTGTCCGAAAATCCAGCTCGCCTCTGGCGGAAACGATGCAGGATGAGTGGCCTAATGTGACAGCATTCGTAAGGAACTTCTGCTTGTGGAGGGGGGAGGAGACGGATCAATTGAGGGAAGGGCAAATAGACCCTTCTTCCTCAATTGTGGAGAAGTTGCTCTGGACTTACGCTGACCTTCCGTACGTACTGGGCTACTATGCGGTGGGCTACATTGTCACATTCTGCGCAATGAGCCGATCCCAAGACCGGATTGTCCGGACGGATCTTTACACAGTCGATCTCTCAACCCCGATGGAGAGACTAAAAGCCCTAGTTCCCTGTTGGAGGATTGCTGGGTTGTTGCCTTTGTTAGCTGATCGATGCTCCCAAAGTAGCATGAGCATAAATGGTGGCGACGTCTCTTACAGGCTACTTCCGTACAGTGACTTCGAGAGAATTGATTTGGGCAGCGGTAGTATCTTGGAAATGACGCCTAACTCAGTGACTAGGTTGTTTTCAAGCAAACGAAGGTGGGCTGCAGTCAAAGAGATCTACGATTTCCTGGACCATCGGATCCCGCACGTCGAATTCATCATACGATCGTCCGAGAAAGATTTAGGAATTGTGTTCAAGCCTAGAGGATGCAAGTTGAAGCCAACCAGTTGTGATCAGTTAATAGAGGCTCTCAAGCAGGTAACAAAAGCGCTAGTTGCCCTCCACGACCTCTCCTTCATGCATAGAGATCTGGGTTGGGAGAAAGTGACGAAGAGAAGCGATAGGGAAAACGAATGGTTCATAACCGGGTTTGATGAGGCGGTGAGTGCACCCCAGATATACCCGCACGGAGGAGCGGCGAGTGGGAGGCACGCGCCGGAGATGGGTAGGGGTTTGCACGGGGTGAAGGTGGATGTGTGGGGGGTGGGTCAGCTGGTTAAGACTTGCGGATTGGTGGCTGTCCCTAAATTGCTGCGGGAGTTGCAGAACAGGTGTCTGGACCACAACCCGGAGCAGCGACCGACGGCGGCGGACTGCTATCACCACCTGCTGCAGTTGCAGTCTTCGATGTCAGCGGCCGCCGGAGGTTATTGAATGCGATTGATTGAATCATGCAGTCATTTCGCCTCTCACTCCCTTTTGGGTGGGGGTTTGGAGTAAAAGCAGCCTCTCTTTCTCAATCATCTGCAACTTCAACCTTGGAATTATTACTTACAGCTTGGGTACTTAGGAGGCAGTCATCCTGGTAATAGTAAGTAGTACTGGGGAACCTAAAAGCTGTTTGCCGGAGGGTGCAGTTTCAACAAGAAAGTAGTACTAGTATTAACTAGTATTAACTGAACATCTATCAAGGGTACAGCTAACTAGGGAAGCAGCCTAGGGTTAAGCAAGCAAGCCCATTGGACGGTTGCTGGCGAGTAACAAAATGACTGGTGCAATTTGATTCCCTAGCTTTTGAAGGTAATCGCCTAATCGGAGGGATAAAGGAAAGAAATCTTGATCTCATTTGTTGCTTGAATATGTTCTAAGGCAATGATTTTGCACTGCATGATGATTCCATATGGAAGGGGAGCATTTTGCTTTATTTGTTCTTTGCCTGTCTGTGTAGGAAGGAGGTTTTTGGTTCCCTCAATTTTCGTTATCTTATGAGAGCGCATTCCTTCTCTTCTTTGCAGAAAATGAAAAGCAAATTTTGGCACTGGTATGTAGCATCGAAACCTCTTTGCCTAGCAGTTAGGTTTAACTTGCTAGTATATATTGAGTCCTATATCAGTAAAATCTTGAAGCATTGTCGAGGCAAATAAAAATGGGATAGGGGCGATCACACGAATCTATAGCTAATTCAAATTCCACCTTTAATTTAACATTTCAAAATTTATACTTTTGTTTTTCTTAATTTACCTTGTAACAAATTGGTTAGCACTATCAGGGGGTTAATATCTTAGCTTATTCATCAACAGGTTATCTAGCCTAACCACATTTTTTGATGGAATCATTTTTCCCAAAGGGAAAAAATATTCAATCTCTTTTTCTCTCCAACCAAATTGATTTCTCTCTATTCTTTTCTGTCCTTAATTATACAGTAATCCTCTATAAATTAATATTTTTGGGGACATGCAAATTTTATTAATTTAAAGAGATTAATTAATTGATAAATTAATAATTTATTAATTATTGAGAGTGTACTTAAAATTCTATTTAAGGAATATAAACTAATTCATATGTAGTTGATTTGTAAGTATAATTTAATTCTATTAATATCTTCATTCAATTACGTAGTAATTGATATCATTTTTTTTGTTATCAAGATGTTAGGAATACTAAACGATAAATATAAAAAAGATAGATGTCCACGGTGCATGTGGGATGTTTTCGATTATACTCACTCACATAATGTTTATGCATTTGTGATCAGTCATGGCTAATTTTGAATGAGATTCAGTTAGATTTAAGTTTTAAGAAAAAACAAACAATAATAAACTCATATTTTAGAAAAATATAATATGTAATTTTAGTGAATTATTAATTTATTATATAGTGGAACCGAAAGACTATATAAAGCTCTCAAAAAATTATTATCTTATTATTAATTTAGCTTGTTAGTACAAGTCCGGACTGTGATTTAATAGAGATTAACTTTGGCTCAGCTCCATTCGAGAATACAAGCAACTAAATAAAATGTTCCTAAAAAAGAAATTACCGCGTAGCATTTGCCGAATGAAGTCAGATGGCAGTTGGTATCTGAAAACTAGGTGTAAGCCATTGCCTCAGATGTGTGCATGAAGTCACCCAGAATGTTAATGCAACTTCTTGTCAAGAACTACTCACAACAATGCCAAATCTAGGTTCATAAGATAACACAATAGACAATACAAATGACGCCAAGAGAAATGGCAGTTTTGTTAGTATTTTTGTATCCTGATTTTTTTTGCTTTCTACAATTTCCTTCTTTTTTTTTTTTTGCAACTTTAGCAAAAGAATTAGTTACTTTCAGCAGGTAGTCTTGTCAATTCACCACTTCTAATAATGGGGACTTCTTGTCTTATCAAACTGACAAGGGTAAGAAGAGAGATTTCCAAAACCACAGGGGTGCTAAGTGCTATTATGGCACATCACATGGGAGGTTTGGGAAATTATTCCATAAATTTATGCTGCAAACGAGTCTGTAAATGCAGGCACAGATACAACTTATTAAAAAAGAAAAAGAAAAAGAAAAGAATCTTCGTATATGCGCAAGACTAACAACATAGAAAGCATATGTAGCAAGTAGGGCAGTAAAAGAATCAAATTAAAAATGGATAAAATTGACAGACTAAAATTTCAAGTTTGGTACTCAAACTAAAATTTGAATAGGCTTGAGTTGGATAAAAGTTTAAACTCTGAACTCAAGTTTCATAATAGGCTTGAGCTCAAATTTTCAGATGAATTTCTCTTTTTATGTTTTAATCATTAATGTTATTGTGTATTTTGTTGAATCATAATTACTGCTTGAACTTTGAGCTGAAATCAAGCTAGGTGAAATTATGATTTCAATCAATTAGCCGTTTTCTCGACTTATAACTGCACAAGTGCTTTAATAACATATAGATAGCTATGAGTAATAATTAATTGCTGACATCTATACTGCGAAGTGTTCAAAGGGTATGCAATACTTATCTTGCGTATTGCTCTTTTGCCTGTCAATAAAAGTTGGAGCTCACACCAAAAGAGAAAAAAAATTATTACTAATCTTGAGTATATGATCATTAACATTCTTGAACTCAATGTAGTTTACTACTAATCAAAAAATTTTTTTTTTTTGAAAAACTACTAATCAAAATTTACTACTAATTTTTTTTGATTAGTTTACTACTAATCAAAATTAGTGAACAAAATTTGCCTTTGCTAACAATTTTGCCTTACCTCTCCAACCCAATCATAGACAATCTTAAATCTTATCAAGTACTTCGTCCCCAAGTTCTTGAAACGATGCAAAAGAATCCACACGGAGACGGTGGCATAATAACAAAGCTAAATGGTATCTCTACATATATATATATATATAATACTAAATTCAATTTTAAATTTTAAATTTTTGAAAACAAATCTACTAACATCACTATCAATTTACGATGAGTTGGAATCTCAAAATTCACAAACATTTCGGAACGGAGAGAGTAGCTAATATCGTCACTGTTTTAGGCCTTTTTTATTTTTTTTAAAGAAAACTCAATGCTAAACACATCAAATGCATCTGGGGTAATTACAGTAAACACTAGTTTCCATGTGTTTGAAGTTTAGGCAATTTAAGTAGATATTAAACTATGCTAAGCTGTATTTTGAATGTGTCACTATATATGGTTTCTTATATATGATTTTTTTTAAATTCATACGAGTGCGTAGTACATCCGTCTGATCCGATAGTGATTCATACGAGTGCGTAGTACATTCCTATTCTCCCCCAGAGTAGGCTAAACTAAGAATAAGAGTAGGGTAAACTAACTATTACGGTCTAATAAAAAAAATTTTTTGGTGCTTGGCTAATAACACAAGAATCACAAAGACCAAATGGCTCAGCCGCCATCGGATGGCTGCTGACTTATAACCACATATTACCCATCCCCACGATCGCGACAATCGGCGACTACTTTGTTCAAAGTCCTATTTTATTTTATTTTATTGTCAAAGTCCTTTTGGAAGCTGTGATATGTTGAATTTTGCACGGAACTTGTTTGGTTCTTTACCATAATTGCGGGTATTAAAAATGGAAATTATGTATCATCCAAATTCAGTAATATTTGAAATAAAAATAAGTTTTAAACTCCGTGGGATTCTGTCGTTATTTAAACTAAAGTTGATATCTATGTCAATCGAACAGCCCAAAAAAAAAAAAAAGAAAAACTAGATTTAAATATTCTCTTTACTCAGGTGGTGGTGTGTAAAAAAGCTCGGTCCAAAACTTTCAAATGTGTTTCTATAATTAGATTCGGATATGCCTCCTTATCTATTATTTAGTTACGTTCCAATCCCGACAGCTAACCAAAAGCAGTAGCTTGTTTGCATACACTCGAGGAAGCAGAGAAGCAAAAGTGAGGAGAATGGGGAAAGACAAGATTCCACGCCCGGTGTTTAACAATCCCTTCCTCAACATCATCGTTAATCCTGATGATGGCACTGTCAAACGTGACCCTGAAATCCGTAACCCCCCAAATTCTGATCCCAACGGCACTTCCGCCGTTATCAGCAAGGACGTTACCCTCCACCCTCACAACAACACGTGGATGCGCCTCTATCTTCCTCGCCAGGCCAAAGCCGCTGCTTCCCCTGCAAGCCGTAGGAAGCTGCCCCTCGTAGTTTACTATCACGGCGGCGGCTTCGTCTTTTGTAACGCGGATACCAATCTTTACGACGTGTTCTGCCAGGGACTGGTGGAAAACGTCGGAGTCATGGTTATCTCGCTGGACTACCGCCTGGCCCCCGAACACCGCCTTCCTGCGGCTTACCAAGACGCCATGGACGGCTTGCACTGGATCAAATCCGCCCGAGATGAGTGGGTTAGGGATTATGCTGATCTCAACAACTGTTACCTGGCCGGGACCAGTGCCGGCGGAAACTTGGCTTACAACGCCGGCTTGCTTGCAGTCTCTGCGGCAAAGGACCTGGAGCCGTTGAAAATCAAAGGGATGATACTGCATCATCCATATTTCAGTGGGACCAAGAGAACCGGGTCGGAGCAGAGGCTGGCCCGCGACTCGCTCTTGCCCCTCTACGCCATTGATCAGATGTTTGATTTGAGTTTGCCTGAAGGGGCTGATCATGATCACGAGTACTGTAACCCGTTGATCAATGGAGGGTCAAAGCTCGTTGACCTGATGAAGTCATCGGGTTGGCGGGTCTTGGTCACGGGTTGCTTCGATGACCCGTTGGTCGACGCGGGTATAGAGTTTGCTAAGATGCTGGACGCCAAGGGGGTACGGACCGTGACGTTCTTGAGCGATGGGTATCATGCAATGGAGGTTTTTGATCCATCTACGTCTGGCCCATTTTATGCAGCTGCCAAGGATTTCCTGTCCACAAACTAACTACTTGTTGGGAATTTTTTTTTTCCCTTTTTTTGGGCTTTAAATGGAAAAAAACAAGACAAGTAGGTTGGCAAAAATTCGTGCTTGTTTTAAGTTGGTGTACATCCATTACTGATGCTTTTTACTTGTGTGTTGATTTCCTTGTGTATTTTAATTCTGAATTTCGACTTTTAAGTTCCCAATTTTCATCTATTAGATCTCTGTTTATCTCAAACATAGTTCTATATATAATTGGTACTGGATTCAAACCGAAATTATTCTCTTGAAACTTTACCTGAATTATTTCAAAAAAAAAAAGAAGAAACTTTACCTGAAATTTATCCTAGAATACAGTTTAGTTCCGACAAAGCCTGATAAACCAAACGCATTGATAATATTTGGATCCGGGAAAGAAGAAGACCGAAAAATTGAAACTCGAGAGAATTATCGTTCAAGTGCCTTAATTTGAAAAAGAAGTATTTTATTTTCAATCACAATTAGACATGTATAATCTTTAGCTAGTCGTACTTCCACAGAATTTGAAGGATAAAGGCCCACATATATATATATATATATATATGAATTAATATTTCATACATTGACAGTGTATACACTTTTATCATTGTTGGATATATAATATATAACTTGAATTTAAATTTGAAATTCAAATATTATATATGTGGCATACATCCAACCGTGATAGTATGTGTATTGTTAGTGTATAAAAGATTTATTATATATATACACTGGCAGTGTATACTTTAACGGGTCTAGATGCATGCCATATATACAAATTTTGATCTTTAAACTCAAATTCAGATGATATGGCATTTATCCAACCCCATCAGTATATATACTGACAGTGTAGGAAAGATTAATCCATATATATGTGTGTGTTTGTGTTATTTGCACTCCCATTTTTATTAATCATACTCTCATTATTATTTTGATAACTAGGGGGAAAAGCCCACGCAACGCGTGGGAGTTTAGTGCCTATAATTAAAGATGGTTAATAATTATTATTTGGCATTTTCTAGTATAAGAATTGAAGCATGACAATTTTATTATGTGATATTAAATAAAAAAAATCATATGTTACATATTGAGTTAAAAAATATAATATGCAATAAAACATAATTATAAGATACGATCAACTACTTTGCATCTAACCTAGTATAATAAAAGACCTATTTTATATCTGCTCATGCATTTTAGGGATATTAAAATTTGTTATTTAGTTTGAATTTGATCTTGATATGAGGGCAATCCACCACATTATCTTGTCATATAAGTGATATTTGAACAATTAGCATACTTGAAGAAATCATTGTTACTGGAATTTCGGTTCTTGCAAGCCAAATTCTTGAATTTATATTGATTCCAAGGACAAATATCATCATGAGGCCTTCACATTGAGTAAGCAATTAATTATAATTTATTGTATGATTTAGGACATATAGCAAAGCATCTCCTTCTCGATAGGGGTTACAATTACGAAATATCAGTTTTGTGTTAGTTGCAAAGATATACAACTCACATGCCAATTTAGAGGAATAATTACCTCTAAAAAATACTAAAGCATCTTAATCCATTCAATTCAAGAAAAACAATTAAAAGTAATGAGGTACATACTTTAGATTTGTAGCCAAATAGTTTTAAGTAGATAGTTAAACATATTGGCAAATCAGATGAAGTGAAAAATTGTCTAAATGGAATAGTCAATAAAGTAGCAAATGATTTGAAAATTACCCTAACTAATAGTTAAAACAACAAAAGAAGTAGATGCAATCTATAAATGGGAAAATTTATGATGATAAAGTTATTTTAAACCATAAATAACAATTAACAAATGTGGTCTCTTCCTTATCAAGCTTGTCTAACATGGACAATTGAATTAAAATACTAAAAAATTATTGCACATACAACTTGCAATATTACATATTTTTTACAACCAAAAAGTAGATTGGTTAAAGAAAACATACCTATTGAAAAATGTGTTATAAAATGGGAAAGAGGAGTAGCTAATATAGCAATGTCCGAATTCAATATACTGCATGATTGTGGTGGAAAAAAACCTATAAGTAAATGAAATGAATTTGAATAAATAGGGGTTACTATGATAACGGCCAACTTCTCTGCGAATTGACATTAATAGTGTCTTAACATCTATATATCATAACTTTGCAAATAACTGATGAGAAAGGCTTTAAGAAATTAAAAGACTTAGATGTTAATACAATTAAATGATTAGAAGGGCTTTTATGTAATTTCACTAAAACACAAGCTGAATTCAGTTGTACCCAATGTTTAATCGGATATCAAACACTATCACATATCAAACTTACCCCTAGCTTTAAATGTTTAAAAGGACATATAAGTAATTACAACAAAACTAAATTAGTTATAATGACTCATATTCAACACTTTAATTGCACTTCAAACACTCTCATATTTCCAAAAAAGTCCCACCCTTGCGGTTGAAATTCAAGTTCTAAACTCATTCTTATATAGTATAAGGATATATTTTTTATTTATTAGATTATATGATAAAATAGATGGTGGAGTGCACGCATTCATGCATACATAGCTACATACAATCCATCAATCTCTAAAAAGAGAATATACAAGATGGATACGGTTTGGGACAGACGATATTATAGCCCAATAGCATAATCAGAAGGATCCGCTTCATTGTGTGAGGAATTATGAGCAGGAAGGAAATCAGTTTCAGTATTGGGCCAAAAATCAGTCCGGTGTGCATGCACGGACACAGTTTCAGTATTGGGCCAAAAATCACTCCGGTGTAGTATGTAACGCCTTCACGTTTCACACTATTGTTGAATTTATTTAAACAAAAAAAAAGAGAAATGGGAGTATAAAATATTCTTAAAACTCATTGTTTTTTTAAATAAGTAAACTCATTACCATATGTTGGAGAGTGTTTTTTTTTTTCAGACTCCTTTCGGTTCCTTTTCTTTTTTTCCCTGCCCGGAAAGGGATTGGACTATTGGAGTTGGAAATGGGGATGATGGTTTTTGATACATTATTGAACCTCGTCATATAGAGGAATAGAGAATTTCAGTCACTTTTTGGGACCAATTCTTGAATTTTAATTGCTGAAAAGTAAGGATTAGACGTCTTATTATTATTGGAACGGAGGAAGTATCGCCAGAGGCAAAGCGGCGGAAATGATATGGAGAGACCCATTTGGAGGCTTCGGGCCATTGGGCTAGAGCAAGCCTGAGATCCACTCGATCCAAAGCACACATGGCCGAAAGCATGTCAGCGTGTCCAAATATTGCTAAATCAATTACAGTAACTTTGCCCCACAGACATTAATCAATATAGTTAATAGGAATTCCCGACTTTTTAATCAGGAATTCGTGATTTACTCAACCTAAATGCCAAAGTAAAAAAAGATTTGTAAGTGGCAGGCAGAAGTAGGCTGACTCAAAAGACAATTGATGTCTAGACTCAAGAATTATTTTTGTATTTTTTTTTTTGTTGCTGTTTATAGCTGATAGGGAGGAACAGCTCAAGAGAGTATATCAAAGAGCCTAATATATAAGTCAGGAACCCAACTCTGATCCAAAAATTTAAACTATTAGGTTTTGGACCCTTATTTACATATTAACCGTTCTTTCTCTATCTTTCGGACCAATATGGGACATAATCTGCTCATGAGTAATTCAGTCTCGCAACCTGAAACTCTGATACCAATTTGATAGGGAGAAACATCTCGAGAGAGAGCCCAATATGTAAGTTAGGAACCCAATTATGACCCAAAAGTTTAAGCTATTAGGTCTTGTGCCCTTATTTACATATTAACCGTTATTTCTCTATTTTTCGGACCAATGTGGAACATAATACGTTATTCATGAACCTAACAATAGCTCATTCCCTTCTTGTTTCCTTTGGGAAGAAAAAGAAAAAGAAAAAGAAAAAAGAAAAGTAGAAAATACAGGAAAGTAGTAACACGCTTATTTACACTAATTATTGGGAATAGCCTTTGTATCATTCTCTGAATTCGTACTTCCAACTATTTTTTTTTGTTCGTCTCACACAGATCACAATACAAAAGGCGGCAGTAAAATTTTTCTAAATAACTTCAACCCAGACGCACAAATTTTTATAGCTCTAATTATTTCTCTACTAAATTCCAAGTCACAATGGGCTCAAAAGTTTTAGTGTAAAAAATGTACCACTACATGTATGGATATTTACGATCAGGAGGTGAATCCAACTGCTTAATAAGTGAATGATTACAGAGAGAAAAGAATTGTTGGTACCGAGGACCGGTGCCAACATATACGTATGGCAGTATAATAACCAAAACTAATTTCAGAGTAGCTGTGCCAAAATTAAAGAAATGGCTATACAGCTAAGGAAATCTACTGTTCTTTGTCCGTAATCGGGAATTTCCATGCACGAACATGTAGAGTTGGACTTGAGTCATTATCACAACTCAGTAGTGTTGGGCAAAGAAAGTTACAAATATTAGCGAACCAAATATCCTATCATAAACTAGGAAAAGATCCCCAACTGATGAAGACTAAAATAATACACCATTTTTTGCATTATGTGGCAATCCCTTGAGCCCAGCTGCCATGTTCAGAATCTTCATGGAAGATCTCATTGGCAATGGGGGGGCCGTTGCCGTTTTTAGAACCGGATAAGAAAGATGACGGTGAGTTAGTGTTAAGTAAGAGTCTTGTCCTATGCACAATGGTATATCTTCGTATCAATTCCATTCTTCAATAAAGATAAATTTGGTGGTAACAAAAGACAAAAAAGAGTAGAGAAAATAGGATCATTAGGGCGTGATTAATGAAATGCTGTACCATCCATCCTGGCACAAAAAAATTATGGAGTAGAATCTTTGGGTAAATAATTTTTTAAAAGGAAGGTTTGATGAGAGACGAGGTATCCCAACTCGATGTGATCATGATTCTTGTCTTAACACGGTCTAATACTTCTAAACTGCCAACTTGAATTACGTACGACCGACCTAATCTAGCAAGTAGTGATAGTATTAAGTTAATGTCGATTATGAAATCCTAGTTGTATTTACAGCCATCATTAAGTGTTTTTATACCGTTCGGACTTCTACAGATACGGCACGAGTCGATACCCCTTTTTCCTCTCCTCTCTCCCCCCCCCCCCCCCCCCCAAAAAAAAGACGCCAGGTACATATTACTATCATTCAAGAGAACGGACAAATACAAAAAAAATAAATCAAACCAAAAGAATTAAATAAGACGCAGCCCCCCTAGGCTTCTGGTTGACAGAGCTATCAGGGAATAAAACCTTGAGGCATTATGTGGACTGTGTATTTTATCTGTGCCTGATTTTTAAGCATTTTATCTCCAGAGATTATGTTATGAAAAAGCGTTACGAGAGTGTTTGGATAGCACAATTATCTCAAATAATATTTCGCTTGCATCATAAACACATTTCCTAATCCATCTTTTTATATTCTCAATTATTTTTTTATCTCACATACATCACATCACAAAAAGTGCTACAATAATTATTTCAAATAATATTTCAAATAATACTTTATCCAAACGTTGAAAATGTAAGGTTCTGTTGTTTTTACGTGTTATAGGCTTATAGCTATCAATTTTTTTTGCGGTAATATTTAAAGGAGATGAAAACAATGGGCACAATTATCGAAAAAATAATTTTTAAAAAAAAGAAGAAGAGAGAGAGGTATTCGTCGTTTTTCATGCAGATAAAACAAGATTTTGTAGTATTAAAGATACAAACGGAGCATTCCAAAGAAGGCTTAGCTCCTCAGAGCCTTCATGTGCACAGGACAACAGAGCTTCGACAAAGGCTGAAGGGCCCCCATTGGTTGCAGAAATAAAATCTGTTGTGAGCTGAGCCTAAAACAACAGAGAGAGAGCTAGCTCAGTTGTTGTTGTTGTTGTTGTTGTTGGCACTACTATCTGGTATTTGCTTTGCTGTGACCGTGACTGTGACTTGAGCGCTTGCATAGGTATGTATGAATTAGGTTATCTCTTGCTTTCTTTTTTTTTTTTTCTTAATTTAAAAAAAAGGGTTTTCGGATAGAATATGCTCCTATACCATACTAGTAGTCCTCTAGTAGTAGCAACTAGTAAGAATTGAATTATGAAGTTGGTTGTCCAGACTCCACCAGTACTAGTACCATATGTATGTGAGGAGGAGGAGCACTGCCACCAAAACACGTAGCCTAAAATAATAAACAAATTAATCCAAAGAAGGAAGGATATTAGGAAGCGGTTAAGGCAGAATTACATAATTAATAATATTGTACAAAAAAACATTTAGGCAATTTGTTGTTTTTGTAGAGAGAGGGGTTCAGAAGTACTGATCCAGCAGCTGGACTCAGAATCGGAGTAGGTTAAATTATTGATTGTACGGATCATCAAATAAATTGAAGATTGAGGGGTAAAAAATGGCTTTTTTTCATCAGGCGACAGATTTAATAATAATAATGGTCCCAAAAATATTTCCAAGGTCTTTTTCAACTTTTCAAAGTTAGATTGTAGAGGCACCTTTTGAAACGGGTAAGCAATTGAAACTCCTTGAAAGGGGTGTTTTGTTTTCTCCTTTTTTTAACCCTTCGCCAAAGGGGAAAAAAAATATTTTTTTTAGGGTGGGTGGTGATCGACTGGATAACCTGAATTGCTTACGGCGTCGGAAATGGCAAATGGAGACAAGGGCTACGACAAAAGATGAAAATGAATTTTTAAGGTATGACAGGTGGAAATTATGACACAATCCTAAGACATGTCGTGTAATGCTAGAGAATGCAGGTACATCGCCACACACGGCCACAGCATACAACAAATATTGCCACGTGAAGCGGGCCTGTTGGAGGGCGATGTGGGCTTTCCTTTGTCCTAACCTACGGCGGCTGCTGTTCTCTTTGTTACTTTTTTTTTTTTTTTTTTCCGCTCCCTCTCCCTTTGAAATTCTTTTAAAAAAAAAAAAAATTTTGTAATGCGTGAATAAGGGACAACGAGGAGAAATATATATATACATATATATATATATAGAAACACACACAGACACACTTACTTACATATTGAGTACATAGTAGAAATGATGAAAACGACGAACAATTTAATGAAGGAAACAAACATATATATATATATATATATATAGTAGTAATTCTGTTCCTGTCAATCTAGAAAGAAAGGCATTCGTCTTTCTTATTGACTTTTAATGTATGCTTCTAGGCCATGCAGCACTATCGTTGACAATGAGTCTACATAACTTTTCAGGTGCACAAACAAATTTACCCTTATGGTCCTGCAACCGTTTTGTTTCTTTTTTCTTTTTCCTTTTCTTTTCAATAAGATTGGAATAAATGTGACAGAATAAAATCAACGCTAGAATTTAAAGTGTCAATTATGAGAGTTGCCCTCGCCATGTGACTTATATATCAGCCGATTGATTGTATGGATTCGATCCTTACTAACTCCACACCTCTCACATGTAATTAATTAGTAATTACGCACCAGAACAATTTCCAACTTGTCATTTTGTGAAATTATATATGTTAACTACGACATAGACGTGCTGCTGGCTAGTTGATAGCCTCTCCTTATTTCTCAGATAGGTATGTGAATCTGAATGAAAGACGTGGAGAGAGTCGGGTGGGTTAGATGGTAAGACTTACGACGAGAGGGATTGTAACTAATTAATTAAGTGATCTTTGATTCAAATCACCTCACTTATTTAAAAAAAAAAAATTGATTAAAAAAATCCCTATAAAACATATCATTCCAAACAAAAAAAAAAAATCAAGATATAAAGCCCGGGTGCCACTAAAACTGCAGTTTGCTCAAACTTCAAGAAAGCTAAAAGATGCGAACTTTTTTTTGTTGGTAATTATTTTGCTAAGTTTGTCGTGTTCTTTTGCAAACCTAAGCAATTTTTTTCTGGGGAATTCTACAGGGAAACGACATTGACACATTCATCTGAAGCAAAAACAAGATACAACTTTCAATAATGTGTTCTAAATCTAACTATCAAAGCATCATCCTTATCCAAGAATCGCGTGCTTAATTTCACATGTACGTATTATATACATGTGAAATTATGCAATGAAAAAGACCTCCACATCTCTTACTGCCTTTATTTAGAAAAACATTAGCCTAGGGGATGGATGATTCATATCAAGGAGAGTTTGAGTTATGCCATCTGAACATTAATTATTAGGTAATAACAGTCGTACGTCACGAGTAACTGTTCCATATCTTCATCAACTTTCCTCTCTTGATGTGATAAAATTAGTCTAGAGAAACAACATGTGGAGCGGCAGGATAAGAGTTTAGCTTGTGGACAAATCATGGGTGGAATATTTTACTACAGAAATAAAATATATAAGGGTTTCAAACTTTGAGCTATCATTTGGTTTCTCCAGAATTTCAATGACATTTTATGTATTCTTCAAGGCCAGAGTACTACTAGTCTCTATCCCATCCTTGGATGGAGACAATAATATTTTCTTTTCCTCCAGTTTAGATGAGCATTAATATAAGCACTGTTTTATTTACGGTGCAAATATAGAAAAGTGCTACTTAATTATTACGTACTCACACCACCATTTTAATTAATTATGATAAGTGGTTAAGCGGAGGAGAAGTTGGTTTTGGCTAATAGTGTAGTGTAATTAACAGAGAAAAGAAGAAGAGAGAGTACTTACTACTTAGATTAGTTTAATATAAAATGACGGGGAAGAGTAGTGTTATGAGTACGCAAGGCCAACTGGACAAGAGCCCAGACAATGTCCTATGTGTCACTTTGGCATTCAGCATAGATAGCCATAAAGCTCCAAAACTCCAGATATGTAAAATAATGCCAGGAATAAAACCAAAACACTTGCAGAAGAATCCATTAAATTGAAAGCTCTGTCAACCCAAGTGGATTCTAGCTCCCTATGCATCTGAATCATTCATCGTCTGTCTGGGCCATGCTTTTCCTTGGATTTTATTGATTCATCTTCTTTTCTCTTAATTTTATACTTGTTTATTTCTAACTTCTATTTTTTTTTTTTTTTTTTTGGGGGGGGGGGGGGGGGTGGGGAAACTTGATGGAATTGAGGCCCACGAAGTTGAGTCGAGTTTGTCGTATGATCATTCGACGATTCAAGATATACATGACATCGTCCTCAAAGGGCTAATTTCTTTCATTAACAGTGGATTTGAGCTCATTAAAAATACTTACATTAACTCTAAGGTTAGGTCATCAACTATATTATGTACACATAGGATTAACCATACCATCAATTCAAGAGTTTTTTAGAAAGTCTATTTTATCTTTTGAAACATTAAAAGCCTATATTTGTTAGTCTTTAAAATGTCAAATGGGATTTAAAGTAATCAAACATCGAGATAATTTTAGCCACAATTCCGACAACATCCGTTTTGATTTTAGTACCATTCATTTAACTGTATTGGTTGCCGAATGGGGATTTGATACACTAGTAGTTAAGGATGAAATTTTAAAAATTAGAGGTTTTAAATTCAATTTTCTTTTTTTTCGTCCCCACTTCTTAAATCACATTCTTTCTTTTCCTGTTGAAAAAAAAAAAAACTAAGTTGAAGAATTGAAAAAATGTTAGTGCCAACACAAACTTTTTCAAAATCTGAAAGATCCCAAATAACCACCTAAAGAGAATTGCATGCTTGCCCGCATACCCCAAGTTGTGGAAACTCTATGGTATTATTATGGCTTTAAGAAAAGGACTTTGTATTCTAGGCATGCAATTCCAGAATCAGGACGCCGCACTTATAAAAGGAAAATATGTGGTTATACCGTTATAGTATTGCTGACGCGGCGCCGCAGTGGGAGTTTTCTCTATTTAAGAAGAAAATAAAATACGAAAACAGCTGGCGACTTTCACCACAAAAGTTCAAGAAAACTTTTTAATAGAATGACGAAATGACGAGACCATCTATCATGTTTTTCTTTTTTTATAAGCGGAAAGTTTTGAACTCCGAAACTTTTCATTTCCATTTACTTTTCATGTATCACTCAATATATTCCTCCCCTCGTTTGTCTTTTGATGTTAATTTAATGGTCAAATGTCAAGACCTAACTCAGATAATAAAAAGAATAATTAAGTGATTATATGATATTTTATTCTACTTTTAAACATTCTCCTTTTTTCTATGGTAAAATGTACAATCTACCTTAGATTCAAAAAACAAAAGGATAATAATAATAAACATAGGTTCCTTCTCTTTTGTATGAACGCGAATGACCTATGGTACAATATGCTCCATGTGCCGTTTGTATGTACACCCTCAAACATTATAGTAATTTATTACTAGCAAGATGGGAATATTGTTAACAATAAAGACTTTTTCCTTTTTTTTTTTCAATGTACAAGTAAAAAATTTTGAATTTGAAATCTCTCACTCACACGCTTTTACCGTGCCGTCAAATCATTAACACTTGTATATGCTTGCAGGGTTTGTTTTAAAGATCTATGTAGCCTTATTATTAGCTTGTGGCTGTGGGTAAAACCGTAAAAGTGGAAAGCCAGATGCAAGGAAAGGCAACGCAAGTACGATTTTCCATTTTGTTTCCTTTTTTGGTGGGGGCAACATTTGTACCCCTTTACTACTTCCGGGGGGCATCTTTTAAGTTGCGATACAAAAGACAGCGTGGGGGCATGGGATGCTGTTAATTGACAGACTCATGGAACACCATTGGTCAAAGAAAATTACAAAATTTGATGATAGAACTTTTTATTTTTCATTACTACTTCCCTTTCACTATCTCTCCTCTACTTTTCATTTAACTCTAACTTTTTGACATATACCGATCAAGAGGGGCGGGGAAAAAAAAAAAAAAAAAAACTGGCGTTCCCCCTAGATTTTTTCAGTTGTACACTAGCTAGTAGTGGTATGTTGTCCAAAATTTTGACATTGTAAAACAATCACCCCTGCCTGCCTTGGAAGTTCAATCCAATTCGACCATTCACCTGGCTACCAAGATCTTCTCTTTTTTTCTTTTTTTTTGGTTCTTTTACCTCCTGATCAGTTGTTTCTCTATCCTTTCAACATCATCCTCATCCGGCCCACGTATGGGACAATGATTAAGCTCACAGGAAAAGAACTACTACGTGGGACGACGCACGTTCGCACTACAAGTCTACAACCCGTTCTCTTACAAACTGAAACTCCAAATTTTTTTTTGTTGGGTTCTTTTTTCCCCCTTTTTGTTCAGATGTTTTTCTGTTGAAGCCAATTTGAGAACATCTGCAGGGTGTGCATGTCAGCTCTGTAGTGCTTCTGCGTAAACTCGAGGAGCTTCGGCCATGTGAAGTCGGGATATATCCGAGGGTTGTTGGAATCCACCAATTCGGTTGGTGGGCTCACCACCTTATCCTCCTTTGGGCACAGAAAGAAGGCTAGTGACTTCCTAGGAGTTTTGTTGTTTACCACTGCCCGGTGTAAGCAACTTTTGTATCTTCCATTCGAGAGTGCCTGAACAAGAACAAGAAGACCCGGCCAACTAATTCAGTTAATTTCTGCGGTCGGTCACTCTTACTCGCATGTAGATACTACTATAATTCAAGAACTAGTAATATAATGTAGCAAGAATTAATATGAATTGATTAACTACCATGAAAGTGTCGCCTATGTTGACAACAAAAGCGTTCATGTCGGGACCAATGGAGCGCCATTCCCCGTCTACAAATACTTGAAGCCCGCCCACAGTGTCTTGGTGGAGGATTGTTAGGGATGTCGGATCGCAGTGAGGTCCGGTTCCTAGTGTGAGCTCTGGTTTCTGGCACGGCGGGTAGTAATTCAATCTCATTATTGACTCATTTTCTTCGAAGAATTCTTTAAAACTCTCTCTGCTTACTCCCAGGCTCATCCCCAGTAGTTCCATGATCCCCAGCGAAAGGGTGCTCATCGCATTGCAATATTCTTGGTAAACCCCCCTGTATATAGATTTTTTTTTAAAAAAAGAAAAAAGAGTTAAATTACCAAACAAATTTAAGAGTTAATGCTGCTCAGGCACTAGCAAACATATTGATTAACATTCATTTCTTGATTCATACCCAAGGTGCAAGAATTGATGGCCCAATGTCTTCTCAAAATACTCTTCAACGATGTGGGATGACTCTTTCGCCGCAGAGAATTGAAAAGACAGGGTCTCCTTCCAGGGAAGCTTGGAGGAGAAGCGGCCAGTGAAACTACTAGCATAGCCACAATGCTCGCCCACCTTCCTCTGAGCCTTTTGCTTCTCGCAAAGTGGCTGTTCAAAGAAGGAGTCCATGCATCGATGGGCATCCGATATTAGACCAGCATCCACCCCGTGATTCACTACCAGAAAGAAACCGTGCTTCCGGCAAGCTTCGCCGACGATCCTTGAGGCTTCCTTGGCAGCAGAGGGGCTTCCCGAGAGAAAGCCGCCCAAGTCAACGAGCGGGACGGCAAGTTCCCGGGAATTGGGACTTGGCTTCTCGTGGTCAGGCCATATAAATTGAGTGGGAATGCTAGTCTGGTGCTGCAGGACGGAAGCGTCGAATACCAGCGGGTTTTGCTGCTGGCCCAGGCGTTCGGGATTGGACGATGACATGATTTCGGACGCGGATGCTTTGGTTGTGATCATACAATCAATAGCCATTGCATGAGAAGTGAGGAGCCTAAACAGTCGAGTCTGGAGAGCGAGGGAGCGGGCCTTCAGGGAGGTGGTGAGAGGGAATTAAGACTAGTCAGTTACTAGACGTAGATGGGAAAAATAAACAAATAGTAGGTCAGTTATTAGTCCTCCCCCCAAAAAAAGAAAAAGAAAAAAGGAGAGAGTGAAGTTGGAGAGTTGTGATAAGGTAAAAAGCCAAGGCCGTTCTCAATGGACAAATATGTGAACAAAACTTGGAATCTTATATAGGGGTCGATCTCCCTCCCTCTCTCTCTCTCTCTCTCCGTTTGGTAATTGGTGCCTCTCTTCCAACACACAAACTGGGAGTATTTAAAACCAACGTTTGCTACAAACAGAGGACCTCATATGAAAAGTTTTATATTTTGTCAAGAGGGCTTATGAATCCATAGATTTAGACAATACTCCATCATCTATTGGCTTCAGTGGTGTTGACAGGGAAGCGTTTCCCAATGACATTTTGGCTTTTACTTTGGGTAAGGGTGACTTAGCCTACCTCCTCCCACTCTCCCACCCCAATTAAAGAAATACTCCACTTATTGTTAATAAAAGTGTAAACTATCTACATTAGATAGAGTATGTCTAGCTAACGTCTTTTCCCCTTTAGAGATCAACAGGTAACAATGGGACTCAAAAGTGTTAGCCATCTTGTAGTACTTAAAAATGTGTGACAATAATAATGTTTAAAGAACCAAGAAAACTACTTTCAGCAAGAGCGGAGACTGAAAAATATGTCCCTGATCAGATTTTAACGAAAATATGCGAGGAAACGATCTCCTTCCGAGGATTAGTCGAATCAACTACATACCTTGCAGTGTATTCATAAAATTGACAATTTCAACAAAGTACCACATGATAATCGCATAATTGGCTGCGTATGTAAATAAAGTCATCATACCACTGGATAGTAGTAGCACGCAAGTGGTGGGGAAGAATGAATGCACAATTGTACGTACTTGGTAATACATTTGAGTATTTGGAATTTGGGAAAGAGGTGGAGTCTAATAATACGGCACCAGCGGTTGCGGTGGAGGGATCATAGACACCAAAAATACATGTAAAAACAACAGCGAGGCGGGCTCAAAATAGGATGAGACAGAAAGCGGTGTTGGGAATCAATGAAAGAGGATCTTCATGACAAAATTAAGGCGAAGGCCCCCCTGCAGGGGAAACGAAGGGGAAGGGGGGGGGGGTCCTGCTCGACCCAGAAGGCACACACAGAGAGAGTGGCGCAGACTAGCATGTAGTGGGAATAGCTAGGCGATGAACAAAAGAGTTTGAGCTTTGGTTGTCCATATATGTGTCAGCATATTTATGTGTGTGAGGAAGGAATCCACTACCACTGCCAGAGGACCAGAGGAGTTAAAAGAGTACAAACGAAAGATGAAAAGCCAAGCAGGGCCGACTAACTTTGCGCTGGTTTTTTTTTTTTTTTTTGCCCTTTCTCTGCTGCCATATCTATGTACACGAATAAGTAACAGCAATTCACATGTACAACAAAGGTAGGATTGTAAACGAGTCGAATTTTGATATAAACGAATCGAATTCGATTTTGATTTGACTTGATGTGGAACTCGAATTCGATAAGTTTTCAATCTAAAACTCGAGTTCGAGTTTAAATTTCAATTTGAATTTTGTCGAACTCGAACTCAAGCCTATTGGAGCTCAAATAAAATAAAAATAATTTTTATATTTTTCAAAAGGATAAAATTGACATTTCATCCTAATTAAATAATAAAAATATAAGAGACATACAAGTGATTTTATTATTAAAATATAAAACATTAAGAATATATAAATTCGAACTAGCTCGACGACGAACTAACAAGTCGCATGTCTATGTACTCGATCCTCTCACCAACCCCGTAAGGATTTGATCCGGACACCCCTATGTCGAAAAAAAAAAAAAAAAAAAAAAAGACTCTCTCACCAAGTCAGCTCGATCGAGCATTCGGCCCGGTGTTCACTAAACTCAAGTCTAGGTTTGACCAAGTCCAACATGGGATTTGTTGGAAGCATGGATGTGACAACTGGTGCATGTAATTTCAAAAAATACGCTCTAATTATGTGTTCATAAACCATCCACATCTCCATATTAATTCTTAATCACACCTTGTCTTGAGATGGTGGGGTTCTAAGCTTTGAGGTTGCTCTGCTAGGTGTCAAAATTTGTTGTTAGCCTGTGCCCTGGGGGCACCTATTTATAGCAAAGCATGACGCGACCCAACTCTAACCGGAGAAATTACCAAAAAATTACACTACCTTTCTAACCACGTATATACGCTATGTTGCAACTATTTTACAGATGCCTCTTTTTTCTGCTTTCAACTTTATATTGTTGAACCTGCTAATCGCGACGAGTCTCTATACTTATTCAAACCTATACTAAACATGATTACTTGAAAAGAAATAGCCGCAGGTTTCGACATAAGATAAGAGAGCATATCCTTGTAATCACAATATATTCAAGGGATTCATGAATGTAATCTATCTAACAACAATGCTTGGGACAATTTTGCAGAATACACAATGATTTAATCAACAATATTACGTATTAAATTGTGCCTCTTGTCTATTTCTTAAAAGTCTCTGATCATTCACCAATACGTCTGTAAAAATGAAAAGTTGCTCCAAAATGACCATTCAATTCCAAATATTATAGTGTTTTCTTGAAAGCTAAGCACAAATATATATAATATATATAAATAATTTGACATTAAAATTAAAATTAAAGTTATTTGTTCTTCACCCCGACCTGCTTGCATCAGCCACCAGGGGTTTGACCTTCACGAAAAAAATTTTCCTTTTGGCCCTGTCAAGAAAAGATCCAAAACCGAGCTCGAATATAATATCGCAGTGGAGTTAGCAAATTGCGCGACTATGACTAGAACAACAAATTGTAATTAACCCCAATATACATGTATATAAGTTGCTCTAATGATGTGCAATTTGTTCGAGCAAAATCTGCTCTTGGAAAATCTAATGTATAACTACCAGGGTCGGCACATTGATCGAGAGAAGACTGTTAGAATCTTACTCACTATCAAAATTTAGAGTTTCCATGTGTCTAACAGTTACGGGTGATAAAAAAAAAAAAAACAGTTAGGGGTGGAAGGGTAATAAAAAAAGGGTAAAATATAGAAAAATCCCTTGAAATTAAGTGAATATACAAAAAATCTCTTATAGTTTCAAAACATACACTCCGATACCTTGTGGTTTGAACTAATTTAAAAAAAGGGCAGGAATTGGTTGAATTAACGGGTTTGAAATACACATGCTTCTTTTGAAAGTATTCGTACTAAAAACAACAAATTTTTAGTTAATATATCTATTATACCATTAGAATTATAATATAGAAAAGGTTCTTTTGGTTAAGCAAACCTACAGAAAAATCCCTTATGATTTCAAATCATATAATTCAGTGTCTCGTGGTCAGAACTAATATGAAAAAATGATAAAAATAATTTAAATTAATGAGTTTGAAGTTGCTTGACATGAAAAATAATTTTTTAAATCAAATTTCTAGCTGATATACCTATTAAACCCCTTAGAACTCATAAAATTTTTAAAAACAATTCAAACCTCCCAAATACAACTTCCCTTATTTCCATGTATAAAATAAAAAATTTTAAATAAAACTCACCTTATTTCTATACACAAAATAAATAAATAAAAAATTTTCAAATACAACTTACCTTATTCTTATGCACAAAATAAATAAATAAAAGCAACATGTAACCATATGGAGCTTTTCCATAGGTTGGCTTAATCACAGGGAATTTTTCTACAAGTTTGCTTAATAGGATCGTTGTTGGAAAGTCTTTTATTATTTATATATATTAGGGTAATTGTGTCATTTCGTCAGCCTTCGTTAGTTTTGACGATTTCTGTTGCTGTTTCAAATTAGTTCAAACTACGAGGGGTCAAAATGTATGATTTGAAACTATAAGAGATTTTTTTATATGTTAACTTAATCACAAAAGGGATTTTTTTAATATTTTATCCTAAAAAAAGGGTTAAACATGCATAAAATCTATCCAAGTGAGTACCTACCAAAAAATCTTTTTTAAAAAAGGGTCTATCCAAGTGAGTGCAATGGGTCCTCCATCGTGATGTATGTGTTCCAACCATGGTTTGTTCTATATCCGTCACGTATATCGGTTGGATATCGAGTTATACGCATATTGTAACCCATAAAAGTTTCTTAAAAATTTGAAAAAATTCCTAAAAATAGAAAATATCATAAAAAACTCAATCTAAAAAAAAATCTGAATTAACTCTGAATTGATTCGAATATTTTAGCCGATTCCATGCATCATAGATTTAAATCGATCAATATCGAGCGAGTCGCTATATATATAGAATTATTTAAGATTCGAAAATCAGTATTATACCGATTCCCTCCGTTCCGATTATGTTTTGGGTGAGTCGTATCGAACTCGATCAAGATGACTACTCATGTACTTCCAATCTCTCGACTCAACACCATTAGAAGATAAAACAACATGATGTTTAGTTTTGTGAATACTTTTACAAATTTTTTAGAACGAGAATTCCTCTTTTGCGTCATTTTAATTCTTTTGGCTAACGTAATATTTGGAAAACCAGCTTTAAAAAGAAAAAAATGATCATGTGCTTGAGATACATGAAGTAGTAGTTGTTAATGGTGTACTCCGAAGAACACACAGATGGGATGGTTGACGTGGTGGAAACTAACGATGAATCCACAAAGGCACATATCACGGAGTCAACCCCTACGTGAGGATGTGCATATCACATCTAGATTAACATTTGTGTTCCCGGAATTTTCAGGAAAGTCAAACGACTCCCACTGTCTCCCAAGCCACATAATCGGATCCGGAACGTTTTCAAAATAAATAAATTGGTCCCATTTTCAGTAACGGCGAGAGCCGAAAACAGCGCCTCCAACACCAGTTACACAGGCACAAATTTTTTCTTCCCATCTATTTGAACAGCAGAAAATCTTAAAAAGTTTCATAATCTGGGTCTGAAAGTTTTCTAACTTGGACCAAGTCGGGTAGATTTTGTTTTTAAAACCAAAAAAAAATTATTTTTTTGAAAAAAAAAAGAAAGAAAGAAAATTTTAGAGGCTAAAGCCATTTAGAAAATTGCGACCAATATATATATTATGCATATTGCTATCCTTAAAGGCAAAAGGCAGACTAGCGCCAGCAATTAGGCCAAATGAGCATCCAGATCTTTGTTACTTAAGGGTGAGAGAGATTTACAAATCTCTACAACCACGATTAGCCGGTACAGAAGAATCTATATGTATGTGTGTATATATCTATCTTGTATATAAAAAGAAAGCCAAGTTACTGTAGCTAATCATCTTTTTGACACATGTATTGTATATATTTTTGACAAGTGGACCTTTGATTATTTTACCTAAATTTTTCCTTCCCTTTTTTTATTCAACTAGTATAAATACCCGTGCTACGCACAGTAGATTATATTTTTGAAAAAAATTACAATCTATGGAGGAATTTAAAAATAGTAAAATATTATAATCACGGGCACATGAAAGTATATTTAAAAAAATGAAACTTTGTAACAATAGTTCAATATATGATAAAACATCTCCATTATTTATAAACTATCACTTTGATAAATGTTGGATCCTGAAAAAAAATAGAAGTCTATATCATAAATTGAGCGACATAAGGGTCCAATTAAATATAATTGAATATTTAATTTGATAAGTAAATGAAATACTTACAAACATTTTGCCTTTGATTTGATAATCTTCTACAAATGTGTGAACATTCTTCACACCAATCACCTCTAAGTACGAACGCCAGTATTGGCGGTTTAATTAATTCTGTTGATTTTTGTGAAGTTTGTACTATAAATGAGGATGCACGATTTTTGCATGAATTAATGTGTTAGTCGAACAATGCACCTCTATTTTCCTAACAATTAAAAGCATACATAATTTAAAATTATATTTTGTTTTAGACAGTTTGTAAATAATATTATATAAAAATATATACATATAAATAATGTATACCTTTGTTTTTAAATTTCTAAGATAAGAAGCATTACAACGAAACATGAATCGTGCATGCTTGTCTTGAAGAGTGAGGTATAGGTTACCACTGGAATCTCTAACTTCTATGTTAACGTTGTATCTGTTAAAAAGAAATTGTGATGTATCATGCAAAAAATTATATTAAAATTCAAAATATATGAAAATAATTGCCTAACAATAATGTCGACTACATCATTACAATGGATACACACCATTTTTGCAAAATGAGATTGACATGGTTGTCCACAATTTTTGCATAACTCATGGAACATATTATCTATGTTGATACTTTGAATGTAAGGAAGTATCCGAAAATATTTAACCTATAACCATCCAAAGAATGTATAAATTACAATTATTAATTTGAAACTACATGTAGATACTTGTTCATTACTTAATTAATTGAGAGGAATTGTACCGTAGGTAGAACTGCATATTCGGATATCGATATTCTCTTAGCATTTGATATCAACAATGCTTGGGACATTGTAAAATTGCATGACCGCAACCACGTCACTAATTTCTGAGCACATTTATCATTCTCAAACCTGCACATTTTTCAAATACATATTCGTAAGGGTATGAAATATTATTAATAATTTAATATTTTGGTATTTGTAAAACTTACCAACTATGTAGGTATTGAGCTAAATCCAAGTAGTAATTAACATAAAATTTGCTTGCTCGAATAGTAAAAAGTGACGGTCCTGCACAATGTGCATATTATTGATAAACTATAAAAATTAAATAAAATAAAGTGAAAATAAATTGAATTACCTTTATAATTTCTCACACAAATACCATAGGCTAGCAAAACATTATTTTTTGTAACAGTTTGAGGCAAGTGTTCACCATCATCAGTTGTAAATTTATCACATAAAGTCAACCGAACTACTGTCAAACTTCATTTAGAGAATTTTGGTAAGTATAAATCAAAATTTGCAGAATATAAAATATTTTAAATATATTGAATCTATTAACTAACCTTTTGTCAAGTAAAAGTATGTCACACTTAGTTTTATCATTGATAGATGTTTGATAGTGTTGAACCAACAGATACAACTAAACCAATTACATCTGCAAAAGATCAAAAAGTATAAGTAATACCAGTTCAAATATACAACTTAAATATAAGTATGGTTAATTAAGAATGAAATACCTATCAATTGCAAATCATTGTCCATGTGTTGTTCTGTATCTCTTAGTTTGACCAGATTAAACTTGAAACGGGGTATGGTTCCACAATCATCTAAAATATTCACTATATTCGTATCGTTTCCAAATGATAATTGGTACTGATGTGGTGCAAGCCGATATTTAAAATCTGCCAGAATTACATATATATTTTGAAACCAGTATACCTTGACTTCATGGAGATGATCTGCGAAAATGTTTATTATAGTGGGAAGGTGGGTGAAGAGTGTTAGTTGGAGTAAGGTGTGTAAGGAGTGTTAATGGGAGTTAACTTCTTGTTTGAGGGAAACGTGGGAGTGTTAGTTAGAGTTAATTTCTTGTTTGAGGGAAACGTGGGGGGTGTAACGTGCCCATGATATTTTTTACGAAATAAATTAAATGTAAAATGCTAGAAAAATAGAGTTGAGAGTGGGAAGGTTTGTGAAGGTTTGTTGCTAAAAATCCCTTCTCAAATTTATATAGATATAGATTGGGCTAAAGGATTAAAATATTTTTTCCCCTTTAGAAAATCAACTCCATCTTTTTTTTTCTTCTTGCAGTAACTACTGTCATCCCTCACCTTTTTTATTTTTTATTTTTTAAAACTAATCTAACTAAGATTGTTGCCATGTTCTTTTTTTTTTTTGTCAAGATGATAACTACTTAGCAAAAAGAATTCTTTATTATTTTTTATCCCATTTTACATTTTCTTTTCTTTCTTTTTTCTTCATCTCTAATCTCTCATGTTTGCTCTATTTTTTTATCATAATGTTATAGCCAACTGGCATTTGTTTGTTAAATTTATAGGATGATGTTTTATTTGGTAGTTCTTCATGGATAAAAGGTGAAATATTAAAATATGTAAAAAAAAAAATTTAGAATTCATTTTATACCAATGATCATTTTCTATGAATAATAGAACAAAAATTCATTCTTTTATTTTCTTCTCATATGATTTGATTTCTTACTTCACATTTTGATTTCTTACTTCACATTTTGTTTCCTTTTCTTTGTTTTTTGGTTACATTTTGTAATTATCTACAATTTTGTGTATTTTTTTAGGAGAAAGATATATCATGTGATGTTTCCACCAAGGTAAATCTAGCTAGGCATTATTGTACCTCCGTTTTTCTCCATTTCTTTCTTTTTGCAATTATTTTATGGCCTATTAAATTTAATTGAAGGATCCAATAAGATTTTGTATATATTTAAACTAAAGTTAATTTTTGTTTGTTTTTTAATTACTCAAGTGTTGTAGTATGAATTGGGTTGGTATACAAGGATTGCAGTCGATGGTGGAAGTCACAATTGAGGCTTTCGGCCTAGAGTGTGACTTGACAAAAAATTGTTAGAAATTTCAATTTTGATTAGGAAGATGTTTTTGCAATAAAAATATAGTTCAATTCTAATTTGTATATGTAGATCAGGAAACATGGCAATTCATGTTTTTATCTAACCTTGCTATTTATATTCAGGAGTTGCAGAATAATGTTGTCACCTTTAGGCGGAATTTAAATAGATGAACTGGATTCTTCTATCAAAAGAAAGAAAAATATGAAAGTTTATAGTAAGCTATATTGATGTTGAAGATTGTGTCATGTTTTAGTAGCTTCCTAAACTTTTTCTCATTATTAAAGTACTAAAAGTATTACGACTGCTTTTGATTTAGTTTTAACTAAAACTATACTACTATTAATACACCAATGCACTTATAGTGTATTAAGTTTCTCTCCTTTTTGGGTATCATCATAATAGTGGTTCAAAAATCTTTATTCAAATCACAATAAATAGAGAGGTTGACTTCATAGATGAGAGAAATTTTATTTATACTCCATATTGTGTTAATTGTGTTCCTACAATAAACAAAAACTATACGATAAAAATAATAGCGAAAGTATGATTAACAAAAATGAGTGTTCAAATAATATTTATCAAATTTAATTGCTTTGATGCTCAAATTTTCTCCTATATTTCTATTCATTCATCACGTGTCAAAATAATTTGATGCTATGCATTCGACTAAATTTCTAGGGGGTCCAAACTGTGCTTTGCACAGTTCAAGTACCTCTAGTATATATATATAGACACACACATAGTAGTGTTTCTTCACCTGATGGCAGTGCCACCTGTTGACAGGACGTTACCCGTACTATTTTTTTTTTTTCATCAAGTACCAGTACTATTAAAGATGATTTGTATGTTAGTAGTACCAGTACTATTAGTAGTTTAGAGAAACAAAACAAAACAAAACAAAACAAAACAACCTTCTAGTTTTGCTACAACCTTACGGAGACAAATACAACATAGCTGCATTTTTCTTCTTCTTCTTTATTAATGAGGGAATTTTTACGCAAATTTCTGATTTCTTTCTTCCACGTCCTTTCTCTGCCAATACCGGTTTATACGTCTCTAACATGGAAATTAGGGAAGCAAACAAATCTAGTCAAGTCGAATTTTGATTTAATCGAGTCGAGTCTCAACTTAGTTTTTTGATACTCGAACTCAAGGTCAAACTCGACAAGTTCAAAATATAATGGTTGAGCTCGAGCTTAAAAAAATAAAAAATCTAGTCAAGTCGAACTTTGATTTAATCGAGTCGAGTCTCAACTCAGTTTTATGATACTCGAACTCAAGGTCAAACTTGACAAGTTCAAAATATAAGGGTTGAGCTCGAGTTTAAAAAAATAAAAAAATAATTATTTTATTTTTTAAAAATAAATAAAATAATAATTTTTCTTAACAAATAATAAAATATTAGAAATATATATGTAATTTTACTATTAAAATAAAAATGTATATATATATAATCGACTCGCGAGTTAACGAATTAAATATCTTTGAATTCGAGTTTGAGTTCGACTTGTTTAGCTCAAAATGGACTCGAATTCGATGCTGATCGAGTTCGAGTCGAATTCGGACTCGAACTGTTTGCGAGCCGCTTACTAGTAGTTCGATTCGTTTGTAGTTCAACTCGACCTGCTTGAGAACAGTTCGGTTCGTTTGCAGCAATTATGGAAACACATGGGATTGTGGGGTAATTCGAATCGGTAGTTAAAGAAATTCAACGAGTGAAGGCCCTTTTCTTTGTATCCTCTCTATATGTATATTTGTATATGCTTTCTCCTGGATAATAGAATAGACCAGCAACAGTAATTCATTAACCATAACTAGAAGTGCTTTGGCTTGCTGCGGACAATCATCCACTGCAAAGATAGGTTAATTTTCCCTAGCGTTTGTGCCATTAATTTTTGGTGGTTGCTCTAGAATGGAGGGAACTATAAATATATCTGGTTTCGGGAGATATGGTCGCAGAAGTTGACTTTCCTGATGTTGGTGCGTGAGTTGAAAATTTCAGACACTAGAAGTGCCATGTCAAACAAAGATGTCATTTTTCGTGGTTGGTCCTAACTAAACTTTTTAGGTTTACTTCTCTTTTGTACTAATTGATACCGTAGAATTTTTACAGTCCTGGTAGTCGATCTATACGCAGTACATGTAATCATACTCCACAGACCCTCCCCTCCTCTCCTCTCAAATAGGTACAAGAACAAAGAGGGGCAAAAAATCAATTCCATCATTCTAGATATATTAATGCGTCAACAAAATAACTTCTTAAAGTAAAACAAGCAGGACACAAAGTTTGTTTTTCCGATTGCAGCAGAATAATTGTGCAGGTTGTAAAATTATGTGTGACGCCTCAGCCCAGTACCCAGTATTGCACCGCATCAAATGTCTTCAGCCAGCCTGCAGTATCCTGGACCTTCAAGACAAAAGAGAAAAGAATTATGGCACCCATGAAGCACAACTACCTCCCTCTTTGACGAAGTATATAAATTGGCAGTACAAGCGTTTATCCTGCACGGCGACGGGGGCAAAAGTAAGGGGTGAAGCTGTGCCTCTAAGATGTTGAGATTTCTAAAATCTCTATACAAAATAAAAAATTTTCTGCTATATCCTTGTAAAAATACACATTTGTTCCACCAACACTCAGACGCATATGTAAAAACCCCACCCCAACTTTCATTTGTTGGGTCTACCCGTGCATTGCCTGCAAGCACAAATTTTAGTGCAAATGGTGATAGGATTGATGAAACGGCTGAAGCAACTTTACCTTGAGAAACATCCCAAAAGTTAAACCAGGTGCATTATTCAAGCAACTTGCTGAATAAAAATAACGCCAGATAACATGTAAGTTTAATTAGCTCTGTGGAATCATAGAATGATGCAACTAAGAAATGATGGTACTGAACAGTCCACGCACGTCAGATCAACTGTAGGAGAAACAGACGAGGATCCTTAGTCAATCAACTTCGAATCGCAAATACTGTAGTAAATTTTAAACCATCACTGGAAAATCACGTGGGCTGCAACATATTAATGGCAATAGCGCCAGTGGAAAAGTGGTAATGCTTGGGAAAATCTAGACAATGCATCTTAAAAAAGACAATAATTAGACATTAACATCCCTAACACCAAATAGTAGTACAACAGGTCTCATCGAAGTAAATGCATTATGAGAATTGGTCCCAATATATAATGTGGTCAAGACTTTTGTTACTTCCTACCTCCTGAAAAAAGGCTCCTCACTACATTCCCCTACTTTCTTTGTTGCCATGTGTACTAAAAGTAAGAGTGCCATGTTTGTTTTACACATGTCAGCAAGCGAATTGGGACTGAGTATTGGGAAAAATTTCACTTATCAGTACACCATTTCTTTCCCTTCCTCGCTTTTTCCTCCCCTCTTCCCCCCCTCTCTCTCTCTGAATAGTAGTGTTTCATGGTGACACCAGATAAACCCATATAGGAGATTTAAAAAAAAAAGTTAATAGATATGTGAAATGTGAATCAACCATTATCGAAGAAACCTGAACCTATGGAAAGACAAAATGACAACTTGTATTCATGCTCTTGACTGTTTCTTCCGTTACATATTCTACTTGTCCATTTTTATTAATAACGAGTAAGGGTGGCGTATTTACCAAAACTAGCCGGATAAACTCGTATAAGCATGCGAGTAGATGACAAACTTTAGTTGGGGAAGAGAAGAGAGAGGAAACAAGAAGGTCCATGGATGAAGGCAACTAACGTGATGGTGGAATGGTCATAATGTGATGCAGACAAAAGGTGGGACAAATGAGTTCTCTCAAGCAAGAGATCCCATGAAGCTGACAGACCCAGCAAGGTTGGATCTCCACACAAACTACAGTTTAAAACAGGATGTGTTGCGCCACTGCCACACTTAGGACAAACACAGTTTCCTCCTTTCTTTATCCACTAAAAGATTGCTTACTTTCTCGCTTGCCGACTCGATTATCCATTGGTGGGTCTCGGGAGACATTCAGATTTTATTACAAATGGGGAGCAAAGACAATCTCTCTTGATTTTGGTCGTGGATTTTTTGGGATAAAAAGATGGCTTCGGCGAGAGTAGTTCAAAAAGTATATGTTCTCTTTGGTGTGGAAATGATAGAGATATGCATTGTGGCGCTAGGGGTCCTCCCTAGAAAGATATAAAGTGGACAATAATAGCATTCTCGTTGCTAAATTGGGCTAAACAGCGAGTGTGTTTGGATCCTCAAATTATCCCAAATAATATTTTACTTGCATCTTAAACACAGTTCTCAATTTACTTTTTTATATTTTTAATTATTTTTTATCTCACATAAATCATACCACAAAAAAAATGTGTGTGCGTGTCATTTCATTTGAGGTCGTACATCAAGGTGCTTTACAGGCATCGTTGCAAAGTGTACATAGCGTATCTAATATTTTTTTTTCTAAATTTGAACATGGTATTTTAATTACCAATGAGCCGATAGGCCAGCATAATCTCCAAAGGTCTCCTTATCAAGTCTACGGATTTTTCTTTGCACCTCGCCCCAATCTATTGCCTGATTGAAAGAACACAAAAGGATCTTCTATTCGATTTCCTGTTCTACTGTTTATTATATGATCATTTATCCTTCACAAATACACTATTTTTATTCTTTTCTGTTTCCTTATAACTCTTATTAGGATAAAAAGCAAAATACAACAGATGCAAAAAAATAAAATATCAAAGAAAAATGAAATTTCTGGTGTAATTTTTGTTTTGTATCATGTTGTTTTGACCTGTTGTATCTACCACTACTGTTATCCGTTATGGTAGCTTAAGGAAACAAAAAAAAAAAAAGAATTAAAGCAATATACTTATAAAACATAAATGATAATATAATGAAAAGTGGGACAAGTAGGGATATAAATGAATCTAATTAAGTCGAACACCTAAGTATTCAAACATGTTTGATTATTTTAATGAATTTGAAATTTTGTTCAACTTTAATTTGTTTATTTATTAAATTGAACTTGAACGAGTTTTTTTATCGAGTTTTAAAATTATTGAACGTAAACCGTAGTTTAATCTCAACTTGATTAGTTGACAAATCAAATTCAAACCAACTCTTATCAAGTAGAACTCAATTTGAGTATCAAGTAATTTAGTTTATCTTTAAACGTTCAGAATAGGAAGTGCGGCGGAGAGCAGGAGAGTAAGATAGAAGATCTTTTGCTGTGAAAAAAACACCATTTACCCCTAGTCATTTTGAAGATGATAAAAAATCCACCCAAATCTCTCGTCTTGGTTGTACGGCCCAGTTCTCAACCGGTCCATGTTTCTTCACATAATGCTCTCTCCGTCTTCGAATAATCTAAGGCACTGACAACTGAGTACTCGTGATAATCTTGGACGGTTCTATATGAACCAAAATTCCAGAATAGTCAGTTTGGTCTCGTTAGTTGATCGTGCACTTTGATAAAAGGTGACCATCATCAGCAGGTGTTTAAAACAAAGCTAATTTGGAAAAGGCACACTAATTAATTTTAGCATTCGACTTTGAGCTATCTGCTGTAGCGTCAAGTACAAAATGGTTTCAGAACTACATAAATTATGAAGAATAGCGCAATCTTAAAAATGAAACTAACAAGCTTTCCTGAAAGAAAGTATTCTGATACTCCGCCCCCCCCCCCCCCCCCCCAAAACAAAAAAACAACAAAAGAAAATAGTACGGTGTACTGTAGAGCTTTAGGGTCATCTCATCATATTCTCAAGTTCATCATCAAGAACAGGTAATCAAAGAACCAAAAAAAAAAAAAAAAAAATTTACATGCTTGATCCTGGAAATATTTGAAACAAGAAACAATTTGCAATACAATGCGTTTTCAAGAATAATTTTTGGACATCGGATATTTTCAGAAACCTCCCCTGAGGTTTGTAGGAATATCACTTGGTACTCTTGAACTTTGAGAAATCTCACCTACCTTCCTTATTCTCAAATTTTTGTAACATTATCAACTCTATTTCAAAAAAATATTTTTAAGAAACTCATAATTGGAGAGAGGAATTGTTTTCATGCCAAAATTGCCCCTGTATTATCCTACTATTTTTTCAAAAGTGAACATAAATTACTAAAAGCTTGAAAATAAAGACAAATAGTGTGAAAGCATAGTTATAATAGAATAAATTATACCAATAGGTGTTTTTAAGGTACAAATGATTAGTATTTAAGAGTATGTTTAATATACTTTAGCCAAAAAATAAATAAATTCATTCACTGTAAAATGTTTTTGTTAATTTGAGGAGTGTTATAAATTTTAGAATTTTGAACTTTCTAATTTTTTTTATATAGACTGATGACTTGAATATCAGAAACAAAATAGTGTCTAAAATTATGTTTATAAACACATTTGAGGCATTTTCAAAAACATAAAAGTAACTTTCTTTATTACAAAGTAATTTTGGATTAATTTAGAATTTTATACGTTGTTTAGAATTTTTTTTTAATGTTCTAACATTTTTGTCCAAATTGATGCCTTGAAAACAAGAGAAAGAAAATTACTAACAATATATTTAAAAACTTATTTGAGGTATTTTTGAGATGCAAAATGTTAATTTTGCTAATTATAACAATTTTTTCTTTTACATTTATTGTCCAGGCTGATGTCTTCAAAAATTGTAAAAGAAAACAAGAGAAAGGAATTTATTAACAATATATTTAGAAACTTATTTGAGGTATTTTTGAGATGCAAAATGTTATTTTTGCTAATTATAACAATTTTTTTCTTTTACATTTCTTGTCTAGACTAGTGACTTCAAAAATTGTATAAGATCGTTCAACATCATTAATATGTTGTAATTCTTAAGGATTTAGTTTGGTTTGTTATGAAAACTAAAGGTCCACAAGAAAATGGTAATTTTGGAATAGAAATGTGCTCTCTCTCCCAAAAAGAGTTTTTAAATGGATTGATAAAGTTACAAAAAGTTAAAAAATAAAACAAGGGAGGTAGGTGAAACTTTTTAAAATTCAAGGGTATCAAATGATATTATCACAAATCTTAAGGAAAGTTTCTAAAATTATCCCTTTCGACATTGGACTCTAGGAATCGGACCTCATTTTAAAGAATAAGCGTCTCTTTGATAACACATAAAAGTACTGAAACTAAATTTTTTCAGACATTTAGATGTTTTGAGTGTTTGATAAATAAAAATTCATCTGTTAAACTTGTTAAGCAGTGCTGAACTTGTATGTATTTTTTTCAGTACAAGAATCCTAACTGAACACTTAATTCAGATAAGAATCAATAGAATTACTTTAACTACCTTATCTTATTACATTTTCTTCATACTACTCATATAATATATTTCATCTTTTATATTAATTTGATTTAAAAATAAATATTATTGTTTTCATACCTAATAATTTTAAGCTAATTAAATCATAGATTCTATTTCTTTTTTGGATGAAAAGATATAAGGGCAAAATTATCAAATTTAACTAATTAAGCATTCAGTTATAAATGTTTATCAAACAGTATAAATAGGTTCAGCATTAAAATTCAAACATTCACATATTTCTTTTTAATACTTAAATTCAGCAAATTAATTGTTTTAGTATTCAAATTTCAGAATTCAGATTCAATTTTATCAAACGGAATCTAAGTTGAAGAAACCTCCCTTAAAAGAACAAGAACAACTTGGTGTACACACACACATACACACACGATCCCTCACAGACCCCCAGTAATCTAAGAAACCGTGAAATTGAACTGACCCCCACTTCCCCGAGGGGTCGGTTACTCGTGAAACTGTTTGGAGTGTTTGCCCTGGATATGGCGTAATTCCCATCCTAGTTGCACACTTGGTCATCCACATACGAGACCTAGCATTGGTTGATTTTATCAAGCATGTAATGATTAGTAGAAAGAGAATCAAGTGAGATTAACTGTCACCCATTGAAACCCTACCAAACTCTGAATTGGAGGACCAAAACCTAGTGTTTGGCAGTGCAATGGAAGGTCCACCGCTGACCATAATGGAGGGGGAGGAGTAATAAGACGTCAGAGCAATACATACAAATTGGTCAACTCGCACCTATTGAAGCTCAAGCTGAATCAGGCATTACCACTTGAACCAATTATTTGGACCATACAGCGAAATAAATGTTGCTCAATAGATACAAGTAGAAAGTAACGAGACAGGCGATAATACTAAAACAAAACATACCACCGCCAATAGCCGTCTCCCAACCCCAATCTGTAAAACTTTACTGTTATAAATTGTACTGGCCACTAAAGATCAATACTGCTACCAAAAAGAGAAGCTTGCATTCTCTTTTTGCCTACTATAATACCCTTTTGGATGAAACCTGCGGGTTCAGAGATCAGACTGCAACATCTAATCTAATTTAACGGGCCAGACATCTTATTCGTCTTCTTTAAGGTCCTTATAAAACTAAACTTAAAAAGGGATTGAATAGTGCAAGCAGCACAATCATTTCATCTTGATTCCAAGGATCAAAACCATCAGTAAACCCCTGGCATCATTTCAACACCATAGTCATCCTTAAATCATCATTCTATCGTTTCTTGTAAAGGATCAATGAAGAAGGTGGTTATCAAGTAAAAGGGGTTCAAAACCTATGAATGGCACCAATTTTGTAAAGATTATTCTTCGTAAGGTCAGGGCATTAGGTAAAAGTCACCACCGCATCAGTTAGAGAGACTACGGCAATAGCAACACCAAAGATTAGTCTGTTCTTCGATGAAAGGAGCAAAATGTCTCGACCAAGATGACCCAAAATTTTTAAGACGAAGAAGTATATCAAATCTTATCCACAAAATGAATGAACTAAATAAAATTGTGGAAATGTATGCATTGGTGTATAATGAATCAACACAGCCAAACTATTGTGGGGCATAAATCTTTACAGCCCTAGAAATTTAGTCATGAAAATGATGATTTAAGTGTTTTTGCATCAAGTCAAATAAAGCAGCTGTTTAGTTAGCTAAGTCCAAACCAAATAGGAAAAAAAAAAAATGAGAGGCTGTTAAGATAGAATAATAAATCAGCGCAGGAAGATTTTATTTCCATCAAAGCATCTGTATCTTACCTCATATAAATTATATTCAACTATATCTTCCACGTGAAAATTAGTATCTCTAAAAAGCACGGTATGAGAAAGTACTATTTTACAACATGTATTCAGGACCAGGAGAAAGAAAGATTATTCTACCTTGATTAATATAGTACTCAACGGAATCTTATGCAAAATCATCAAAAATCTGCTATGTAATGACAGTTGGCTTCTCTCTTCCTGTGAAATCCTTCAGCTTGGATAATGACAGTGCCAGATCTGAAGCATAATCATGCCAAATATTTTCAGATTAAGGTAATTCAAAAGCCTTAAAGTTGACAAAATTATAGGAATCTTACCAATCAAAGGTTTCAGTGCAGCTTGGGCATCCAAATTGTGCTTGGAGACATCTGGCTCAAATTGTTCAATATACAACCGAACGGTTGCACCAGCAGAGCCAGTACCCTGAAAGTAAACATTAAACTAATGCCAGCCATATAAACAACACCACCATATAGCAAGATATTTTATAATTTTATAGATGTCAGACCGATAATCGGAATATGATCCTTGACCCATCAGTGAAAATAAAGCGAACGCCTTGCTTAGATGCCACACTTCCATCCACCTGAGGCAGTGGGTAACACTTTAGTCATCCACTAAAATACTATTGACTGTTGGCTTGTTACATACTATATAAAATACTATAAACAGCAAAGGTGATTGCAACTCACTGGATCAGTATAGTTGAAGTCATCAGCCAAGTGAAGGACATAATTACCTGCATTATGAAACACCTCTTTCAGCTTTTATAATGCAAGTTTGTCAAATTTATATAGTAAAAGTGCATGAACTTGGCAGGCTCACCATACTTGTCACCTGCCTTGCTCCTAGAAACTAAATCCCTAAGATGTTCTACCATTTTGTTGGCTCCTTCAGATTCACATTCCTGAATCAAAGTTGCTAAATCAATACCACACTTAATAAAGTTACAGAAGCTAGTTCAACCATTAGTAACAGGAACCCTGAGAAAGGCAAGCATGGCAGACTGAAAGATTATTTAATATGATGTTCACCTCATAGTCGTATCTTGAAAAGAAGTTCCTCCCATAAGTGGCCCAGTGTTTTTTCACAACATCAGCTACAGAAATTAACTGTTCTCCTGGCTTCTTGTCCTTGTTTAGGTAAGCAATAATGGAAAGCCAAGCTAATACAGCCCTATGGATTGCACATTGTGAAAGTCAATCCCAATAAGATCCAATAACCTTTCAACTTAAAACAAATAAACCAGAGAAAATCACAACACAGACAATTAGATTGAGAATGTCAGACCACACACTGTCAAGACTCGTAATAAGACATTAATCACACAGATGGAGGAGAAAAATGTACAGGCCAGAAAGTTATATGCAGTCCTCAAACCATCATGCAAACTAGCTGGTACAACAGATAAGTAATATGACCAATATAGCCTCAGGTGATCATATCAAAGGCTTCGCATCAACAGCTACTCATTAGGCAGAAGTCAGAAGTTTTCAACTTTTTCATTAATAAAAACTTTCCCTTAGTCAAAAGACATTTATGTACATCTATTAGTAAATGTTTCAGTAAAATAAAAAAACCTCAAAAAATCAGAAGATAAACAATACCATATGCCATCTTTTTCACGAATGTGATCAGAACCAGTTCCAAAACTTTCTTCCCCACAAATTGACAATTTCCCAGCATCCATAAGATTTCCAAAAAATTTCCAACCAGTGGGCACCTGCAGTAACATGGTCATTGTCAAGGGCTACATTCGACAGAAACAGAGAAATCAATACACAAAGGACTCTCATAAGTAAATTAGTGACATGAGTGGATCAAAAGTTAAAGAAAAAAATCTTATACCTCGTAAAATGGAAGATTTAACTTTTGAGCAACACGGTCTAAGGCACCACTTGTCGGCATTGATCGAGCTAAACCCTATATTTATCAGAAAATTCTCCACTAATTAAATTGGAGAAATGCATTTGTCCATGGGGAAAGATGTTGAAAAAGCTATAAAGGTTTCCTACCTTAGGACCAGACTGAAAGTATGGAATGGCCTCCTGCGCATTGGCTGCAATAATTGCTACAGAATCTGAAGGAGTAACAAAAAATTCTCCGCCAAGAATCATGTTCCTATCACCATCTCCTGAATAATACCATAAAAAAAGTCTTCAGCTACATGTCTGAACCTGTGCAGGTGGTCAAACTCTCTTTTTAACACAAAATGAAGGTCCACATAGCAGTAGTATTCTCTTAAACTTAAATAGGATATGTATATGTCTTCCCAAAAGGAGAAATCTAAATAACAAGAGGATTGAAAGTGATGGTACAAAACCCTTCCGTGAAAAACAGAGGTTAAACATGAGCAAAAAACCAAATCAATTTCCAATTTCTGAACATGTTTGTCAGTAATTCTCAACTTAAAGCACCTTATTAGCCAACGTGCAGACGTCAATGAAGACTATGAATTAGTAAAACATAAGGTGATACCAACACCTAATACTGAAATTTTTTTCTGATTCAGTAATTTCAAGCAGAAAGTTTTCTGAGACAATCTTCAAATGTAATACACGTTATTTGGTAAAGTTTCTTTTCTTCTTTTTTCCAGTTTGTCAGTGAATTTTGTGCTTGTGCATGCGTTGAAAAAAGATATGAACTCAATACACAAAGTTTCATATACTTTGGAATAGAGTAGGAAAAGAAAAAGATACAGATAACAAACAACCATAGGAACCAGAAAAGCAAGAAAAAGTTATCCACTGGCACTGTTAGTGAATCATACCATCACTTGCAGCTCCAAAATCAGGTGCATTCTCTCCATACATGATGTTAACCAAATCCTTAGCATATCTGTTCGGGGAGAGAAAAAAAAAGTCAATTCTGCTTTTAAGGAAATTAAATATATGCATCCTAGAATGAGAAAGCATCTATTTCTTACGTCAGATTTGGGTCAGGATGACCATGTCCAAAATCTTCTAGTGGCACTCCATTAGCAACAGAATTCTAGATGATACAAAATGCAGCTCAATAATTGTTCTTCATTCTTTAAAATGTGAAGCTCAAAGTATCAGCTAGCAAGTAAATTGTTAGTTTTAGGAATATAACAATTGTGGTAAACATACAAGGCCAGCTCCCAGCTTGTCCACAAATATCGGTTTTGCATATGCTCCGGTGACTGCATGCATTGCATCAAAGATAAATCTGGCATGAAAGCAGAACATAAAGCAATTCAATACAAATTCTTCTTTCCTCCATTGTAATCTTTTGTCATCCTTCATGTTTCATGTGTTCAATTATACATAATGCTCGTAACAGAAAGCAGTAACTTCAGAAAAGAGAAGCAGGTGGAGAAGAAACAAAAATAAGGGAAAATATGCCCAGACAGAAAGAGGAACTCCAAAGCAATATGTAAACATGATATGTACATAACCAGAATTTCTGTTGATGGAACCAATGACATTGAATTCGGAATTGTAACTCCAAAGTGATACGTGAGTTTCAAAGATTCATAGTCTAAGCATCTGCATATGGGATCCAGCCATGTCCGAAAGAAACTTTAATGCACAATGAATACAGTTCAGAACCTTACTTTTCACAAACTTCAACATAACATGTCAGTTTCTAAAGAAGAAGGGCGTTACTATCACATAGCACCAATAAATCAAAAAAAGACTAGCCCTAACTCACACCTTAGCAAGTCAACTAGCGACATAACACCACCAATATCAAATTCATGACGTGTCATCAGAAAAGCATTCCACTTCCCTTTCAAAGCTACTTTAGGTCCTAGATTGAGTCATGACATTTTTACCACCCTCAGTGCTACCTGTTAAAGACTCCCCTCATAAGATAACCATGCATAACTGGTTTCTTAGATAGCTATCTATCCTACATAAAACACCAATAGCAACAAAGGAAGAAAGGAATCTCAAACACATTTGACCATTGCTTAATTACTTATTCACATTGAAATTTGGCTCACTAGTCATTTCTTGTGCAAAAACTTAGATTGATTTTTCTATCTTATACACTATTAAAAGTATATATGCATTAGGCCAAGAGACTTGAATGAGCACTGAAGATTGTTACTCCAGCAAGGATTCATGAGACAAGATGTCAATTGCTATGCTATGCAAGAGACTATATTTAAGCAAGACTTAATGCACCATCACCATTAGAAGCAGGATAAAGATGATGGTGCGCATTCCACGTCACTAATGGTTAAAGGCTGCAAGGACATAACAGTTTCCAGTAATATGAACTCTTCCACTAGAAAATACATATTACAAAAATAGAAAATGACGTTAAATCTCCAACAAATGCCATAAAAGAGGTCAGAAAACAAATAACATATGAATACATACGGTACATAATGCTTATATTGTAAATACATAGTTCGCAAAGGGATAAAGTACCTGAAATCAGGGCGTGAGAGAAGACTTCTTATAAGTGAAAAGTCAAATACATCCTGCACAAGATCCCACAGAAATGTAACATGGAAATTTACTTCAAAACATTTTGAGTTAGTAAAGATACAATTTTGGTTTCTCACCTCCATAAGCTCCAAATAGTCGGCAACTGGGTCAACCACTTCCACTGTAAAATTCCCATACTTTGTAACTCCAAGACTAGTGAGGTCAACATCAGGAATGTCAGCCACTTTTATTTCCGAAATCTGCATAACACTTGTGCAGTTTGAAATTTAGGTGCTTAACCACTTTCAGTGTCATGACAGTTTCAGAACCAAAAAAAACTGTACTGTACACTATATTTTGTCAGTTGCAAGGCACACGGAAGCTTTTCCTACGATTTTAATACTTATCCAAATAATTTAGCTGAGCAGTAATAACACAAGGCAAGTCCTTCCCAACTAGAACCATGTAGCATTCAATTTTAGTAAGTTCAGCAGATAAATCAGTTTTATTTAAAAAGCAAGAGAATTCAGCAACTAAACTAGCATGCCTGATATCTGAAGAAATCAGAAAAAGATTGCAAAGTACGGAAAAATAATACAATAAATTTTGTAGGTTAAGACTTAGGAAACATAAAGGCTGAGGACAGGTGATATCTCATATGTTAAACAGATTAAATTGCGCCCTTACAGAAAGGGTGTTCCCATAGATCTTATCAGTTATGGATTCTGGTGCTGGCTGGCCACTGCTGTAATTGAACTGCAAAAACCAAATGAAACCACATTTTACATTCCAAAAGTGAAAAGGCAAATGCACTAAGACAGGTGGATAAAATCACTGAAGAAGACTAGCTGTGGAACAGCTGTCTGTGTAAGAATACCACAAAGAGTAATCTACTGGATTTTTTATTAATATATAACAAGGAACTGGCCTTCTCAACTTTCATGTACAAAAGAGAATGAAAATGACAAACCTTGATACCCCAATCATAGTCTGGACCACCTGGATTATGGCTTGCGCTCATTATAAAACCGCCATTAGCCTGATAATGGTTTTATTGCACAGGAATAGCGGAAAGACATGATTAGGGGGATATATTATCTCCAAGTTAAAGTACACCACAAAATCAAAGATCAAGAAAGTATTGAACATTGCCTTTCTCTTCCGTATTACAGCAGAAACAGCAGGCGTAGACAATATACCTTCCCTGCAATGAAAAGTGTGGTCATCATATTACTAATCATCATCTCTGCAAAGAAATACATTATAATATAACCAAAATGACTGGATATAGTTTTTTGGACATAATGCATACCATACAGGCTACAGCTTTCAGAGCAATCTCTCTAGATTAAGGAATGCTGTATATACGTCATGTGGAAAAATTTTGACTCATGAATAATTAAGCAGGATGAAATATGAAAGTGTGCGCACTTTGGGTCTGCCTACTGTATTGGCTTTTGAAATTTGATGATCAATAAATAACGAGTTCTGTTAATAGGAAAACCAATACAATCCAACACTAATGCCATTATTTGCAGGAAACGAGAAAAAAGAAAAGTTTTAAAACCTATAGAACGAGTTAATCTAGAAAACTGCCACCGGAAGGAAACAACATGAATTGGAACTGAAATATAAAGAGGGAAGAATTGGAATAAGCAGCTTGATGAATTGACTGCAGCTCTTGTTAAGGCACTCACTTGCCAACCAATATTTTAGCAACACCATTCCCTGCAGCAATTTTGATAATTATCTGGAAAAAAAAAATGAAAAATGAGACCGAAATTGGTAAGCAGAAACAGAGCAACCATGATGACCCCAGTAAGGCCATCTCCCACTTAAAAATTGTAGTCCTACAATGCTACCTGAGAGGCTTCACGATTGAAATATCGACCATCACCTCCCAAAACCAAGACTCCGTCTTTATAATCCTCGGGTGGCAACGAATTAAACAATGCCTTAACATTACACACAATCCTCATTTGAATTCCAGAATGTCTACGACGGTAAATACATATCCAAAAAAAGAAAATAACAGGAAACCTGAATCCAGTTGGCAAGGTAATTATCTTGCATAAACACTTTAACCTGAGGAAATACGAAAACAAATTCAAACAGATTTTTTATATTAAAAAAAAAGGGGAAAAAGGAAAGCAATAACTTAACCAATGAAGTTGGCAGTAAAGGAGGGGGCGAATACCTTTTTGCGGAGGCCACTTGTACCAGTTTTTTGACCTTCGATCGGCTTGGTGGGTATTAATTTAATCTGTATTGGAATGTAGAAGACAATAGTGAGAGAGAGAGAGAGAGAGAGAGAGAATAAGAATAATGAGAATGCTGGGGGCGGAGGTGGGGGAGTAGCGAAAAAGAAAGGGAAAGGGGGACGGAATTACATTGAGGCCTTGGGATTGAGCAAGGGTGGTAGAAGAGGAGGGAGAAGAGGCCGTGACGGACAGGGGAGAATAAGAGGAGGAAGGGGGATAGTTGGGCTTGTTGAAAGAGAGATAGGGAAAGAGAGGGGGAGCAGCAGTGGAGTTGAGAAAGGACAGGGATCGCGCGGAGGAGTGAAGCAGACACTGAACCCGACAAAGGTTACTAGAATAAGCGGCGAAGGTGCAGAGTTTGGCATGTTTTGGTGCGTATAATGCCATTGCCGCCGTCTTCTTCACTCACTCCAACAACAAAGCGAAGCAGAAAGAAAGAAAGAAGAAGAAGAAGAGTGTCCTCCAGTGCTTTTGACTAGCAGTACTACTACTACTAGTAGATATACATAAATGTGATGCCACTACTACGCTTGACTAGACAGACTAGGACTAGGAGAAGAGTTTGAAGAACGACGAGGCTAGGATTGGCAGAGGAGAATATCCGAGATGCTTTTTTTTTTTTTTATTCAAATTGAGGAGTGGCTTGAATTAAATTGGCAGCCTTGGCAGCCAAATAATAACAAAAATCCAGAAGGCTCAGAAAAACAGGCGAATGGTAACTGCCACATGTCCCGACACGTCTCTTATCTCCATTTTCCACTTCTATTTTTCGTCCATGTCACGTGATTTGTCTTCTTCCTTCCCCTTTTCCCAACCGCTGATTTTTTACATTTACTGTGTGCTATTTTAATTTGCTTACTGCTCCTATTAACTACTCATTAATTAGCACAGCAATTTTAGCAATTTGCTCCTACCCTCTCCTAAGCATTTATGTGTAGGATCCCAAGGATACAGCTAATATATATGAGCCTGTTTGGAACCTGAGTTTTTTGGGAGTTTATCTAAAACTTTACTATAGTGCACTGTAGAAGTTTTTGAAAAAATTTTGTAGAAGTTTTTGTAAGGTGAAAAATTTTGTAAAAGTTTTTGTAGGGTGAAAAACTTTTTTTTTCCTTTTCTTTTTTTTCTTTCTCTTTCTTTTTCTCTTTCCTTTTCTTTTTCTTTTTCTTTCTTTTCTTTTTCTTTTCTTTCCTCTCTTCTTCTTCTTCTTCCTTCCCCCTCCCCCTTCCCCGTTACCTCCGCCACCCCCAGCAGCAACTCCACCAATGCCACCTCCCCCCATCCTTCTCCTCCCTTTTCCCTTCTCCTCCCCACTGCCCCGCCACCCCCCTCTGCGCCTTCACCCTCTGCCCCGCCACCCCCTCTGCCCCGTTACCCCCTCCCCCACCCCTGCAAAAGCTCTCCCTCCCTCTCCTTCTGCCCGCAACCCCCTTTCCCTATCCCTGCAAAAGCTCCCCCACCACCGCTCCCTCTCTCTTTCCCGCCACCCCTGCCGCCACCTGAGTTTTGCACATGAGTTTTGCAGCAACATAAATGATTTTTTTTTCCAATGTTCCATCTCCATCTTCTCTCCTTATCTTGCCGGCAGAATAAGCAGCAACAGCCGAGTTTTTTTTTTTTTTTTTTTTTTTGCAATTTTCCTTCTCCCCAAGCTGCGGGAGGGGGAAAGGCAGAGGGAAAGAGGGGAGGGGGGAGGGAGAAACAAAAAAAAAAGAAAAAAGAGATTTTGGAAACCAACATATCGGTCAAAGGGGGAGGGGAAGGAGAGAACAAAAAAAAAGAGGAAGGCCGGCAAAAGTTGGCCGGAATAGTTACCGGCGCCGGAAGCGGTGGTGGAGGTGGTGGCCGGTTGGGTAGGGGAGGAAAAAGAAGAAAAGTTGAAGGGAAAGTTTTTTGTGTATTATTTTGAAGTGTGTAAGTAAAAAACTTTGATAAGTTTTTGGGATTCCTGTAGCAAAAGTTGTTAAAAAACTAGTAGCTAAAAAACTTGGCCAAAAACTTCACTTCCAAACAAACCCATAGTTCACCGGCCGTTTTAACTTTTTGATTCTATAAAAATAAACAAGCAGTGTTTATTATATTTAAAAAAATAGTGTTTTGGTATGGGATTATTTAGAAAAATTTATTTGAAATAATATTATAACATTTTGTATAATATGTTGCATGTGAGATAATGAGTCGATTGAAAATTATTTTGTGACGTATGCAAAATAATATACTCCCAAATCATGCTATCAAAACGGACCCATGATTTGCCAACACCAGTTAATGTGCCAGCGTGAAAAAAGAATATTTATGGAAGATTCAAAAAATAGGGTTGCACGATTTTAACATGTCAATCGTTCTTTCTTTTTTTTTTTTGACAACTTCACTTGGTAGATCATTTATTTTGTGCAAATACTTTGCTCCTAAAGTAGTGGTATATAATTGCATTAATATGAAAGTAACAATATGATGGTCAGCGCCATAGCTAGGACCTATGGTTGGAGAGGCAATCATCAATGTGTAGAGAAACAAATGATGCTTCCCTCCGCATAACAAAGCAAACGAAACTTATCCCTAGATTTTTAATTTTTTCTCGCCAAGAAAGCAGACGAAACCTATCCCTATATTTTCAATTTTTTCTCACCAACAAAGCAGATGAAAGTGTAAGACGAAAAGTGGGCCAAACAGTAAACTCCAACTGCTTCTTATATATATATATATATATATATATGTGTATAGATAATTGTGTACCCTTATATTTAAGT